>NW_024425564.1:21322035-21578731 GCF_017311325.1 Ursus maritimus
CTTTCCCAGCTAGAAGCAGAACCAAACACACAGGAAAGGAAAGCACCACAAATGTTTTACATGTGAACGAGAATGAGAGATGGTGACTACTACTAAAACTAGTAAATTCTGTTGGAGTAGCCACGGTCCAACATTTTTCTAACCAAATGAGTATCATCTGCAAAAAGGCTTATTATTTTTTTATAGGAGGGCACCATGATGGCCCTTCACAGAACTCAAGGTATCTGAGAAATGCTGCATGACTTTGAAAAAATTGAAGACAATACCCTGAGATGAGAAAAATGCAATGGAGGTCAGCGGGAAACAAGACAGCATGGGAGGGCTCATTTTAAAAGAAGGGAAGAGTTGGGGAGCAGCCCCCTCGGGCACTCGAATGTGTGGCATCTCTAAAAGAAGCATTGTGCCATCCATCAGGGCATGGGATTTGAGTAGAAAACAAAGACTATCAGCATGGGTATATATTTACTAATTTACATTCATTTATTTATCCATTTGTTCTCTCACTTTTCAAGAAAACCTGTGTCAGGCGCTGTGTTAAATGGCCCGGCTCTCCTGGTGTAAGGAAGAGACAAGTGGGCAGCAACAGGCAACAGTCAATACCAGACAATTATTATATTACAAAAATTATTTTTCAACTTGAATTCGAGTATCTACAAATGGAAATGTTGAGCTATCTACCAGGGCATTACGCTGCAAGTTTTTCTGAATGTCCCTTCATACTAAAAGAATTCTATCCAGCTCCTTGTACTATAAGGCCCAATGATCTAATTCTTTGGCCATTCATATTTTCATTAGTTCAATAATTATTGAATTCAATTTATTTTCCTGAAGATGTTTAAATCAGTTGATGTGTCTTCCTCTTTGGTTTTGTTACAAAATTCGTTGATATGAGGCTATATCTGTAGGAATTAATAAAAACTCATTCTTGCTTTTATTGTTTCAATTGGATGAATGATGTTAATTCATAAATTTGATCTTTTTCACATAGTGTGTTTATGAAACATGAGAACTTGATAAGTTGTGCCTAGTTGAAACTGAATGGCTTATATCCATTCATAAACTTAATTGTTTTTAACATCATACATTCATGCAAACACATGAGAATCTGATGACATGTTTGTAGTCTAAATTCCTCGAATGTGTATCAGCTTATGTTATGTGTTCTTAGTCAGGAAAGCATCTGACCAAAGTCAGATGATAAGCCAGTGCGTCTATTCCTATCCATCAGCTATCTCAGCTTTTCAGACTTGAACAAAAGTGTTTCTTCCACATTTCCTTACGGTGCTGACTTCTCTTTATTCCAATATCCGCCAAACCATTTAAAATTCCATAAATGTTCAAAGAAGCATGTACCCCAAATTAGAAACACTATTCCCGTTTCATTCCTCTAGCAGGCATTTATGGAAGCCAGATTTTACTGTTGTGGTGTTTGTAATTGAGAGTTAGTAATAAGCAATGAAACAACACCAAGGCAAGTAAGTCCAAGGTAGGATTTGATCTGCAGGCGTGGTGCTTCTTAGAAGTGGGTTCTAGTGAGAAATGTGACTCATGCCAATAAAATTAACTCCAGAATTCAGTGCTCAAGGCTCTCCTACGCTAAAATTCCATTTATTGCAAATTGTGCTATTTCCAATTTCTTTTAGTAATAAAATGCATGAATAGCCCAAAAAAGGCTATAAATAGTCAACAATGCCGAGAGCCTTTCATCAGAAGCTCTAGTAGAACGGAGGGACCAGAGCTCTCTGATCCTGTTCGCTCTTCCCTTGGGCAATACTCCACAATAACTCACTAATCATTAATAATTCCTTTGCCCATTTATTTCAATGAATACATAAATCAACTATTTACTCTAGGATGAGACATGGGAAATTGTTTGAAGCCAAAATTCTTTTGGGCATCAACAGTCTGTAAATTGTATCCTCTTCTGTTTGAGTGCTGAGTAAGTAAAGGCAAGGCGGGAGGGAAGAATAAGACTGAAATGTAGGTAATTTATTCTGTGTCTTTGTTTGTCTAATGCCATACTTTTGGGTGGGTTCAATACTGTGTTGATAAAGCAAAAGGAAGTGATACCTACTGATTTTTGATGAGGTTGAGCGATGTGGCATGCTATGCAGAGCAGTTCCTGTGTTCACATTTCATCATTTAAGCTTTCCTTTACTTAAGCTGTTCAGTAATTCAAACATAAATTATTTAGTTTAGGTAGACCAAGACAGTAGATGTTACTTTATTTCTTCAACACTATATTGAACCAACCCCAAAGCACGACACTAAATAAACCATCTCAAATATAACAATTACTTAAGGCTCAGGGTCTTAGGATCACTGTTGCTTCATCGGGAAAAAAATCATTATTAGAAAGAAAGTAAAATGCAACTGAAATGATAATAAAACGGGCAGACCTAACACCACACAATATAAAATATTTAAAGAGTGTGACCATTTGTCCCTTCAAAACACATTCAATGATTAAATGACTGATTTCATACAAAATGGCAAAACTGAGATCTTTCAACTTCAACGTGATGTTAGCTTTACTTTCTAATCTCGGTGGCTTGTAAAATGCCATCTTCAACAAGATCTAACGTAGTATAATCCCTTCTGAAAACCCTGGGGGAGTTATGTAATATAAGCAATTCAGAAAAGTGTCAAAGTTTAATTTCTTTTACCCCTAGGCAGATTCAGAACGATTCTTAAAAATTCCTCACTATCACCAAAGTTTAATTTATGACTGAAGAGTTTGAGAATATCCTACCTGTCTCCCAGTTCCGGGCAGAGTTTGCCTTTTGAAACTGTATTCCTGTCTTAACTGTGGTTTCTATAGTGACAGTTGGGTTTGAGTTTCATCGCGGGGCAGCAGAGTCAATAGGAACGGAAGTAGTCACTGTACCGATGCTCTTCAGCCTGACAGGATCCTGTGACATACAAGAAATAGATGATCTCTGAAAATAATAATCCCAATGATAGCTTTCTGGAAATGCATACAATTATGACTTAGGGGAAAAAAAGTTTAGAATACATCTGAATATGAATTTTGTATTTCTCTTGAAAGAAGAAACCCTTCCTACCCCAAATCATATATATATGTGTATACACACACACACACACACACACACACACACACACACACACGTGGTAGAATTTTAGAAACAAAAGGTTGGAAAATGTCTTCAAGATTATCTAATCTGCTGTTGACAAATACACAGTTAAGCAAAGAGAATGTTAAAAAAAAAAAAAAAAGAACATTTCTTGCTTCCTGGGAATATGAAGTACAGACACATCAATGCTACCTACATGAGAAATAAGCAGAGACAGGCATCAAGGAGGAGGAATTTTTTTTCTCAGTTCCAACACATTGGAGATAAAAATTAATAGGCAAAGTGTATCAAAAAAACAGATGCTCTGCTGAAAAGCCCTTCAGGCAGAATTGCGTCAGCTGGCTTTCTCCGGTGAGGCAGGACTTCACCGACTCACAGAATAATTGCTACATACCCCAGTCGAAGCATTTTACTGTACCTGGCTTTATGCTCAAGCAACCATCCATTGATGGGGAGAAGGAGTCCGTGGGGGCTGAAGTGACAGCCCGAAGATGCGTGTGATTTTAGATTATGTTGCTTTTAATATGAAAAGTGCTCTCTCTCTACTTCCTAAATGATTAGAAGCCTTAATAATTTTTTTTTTACTTTGATTTTTAACCTAAGTAAAGCAGTAACAAGCATGATTTGTGGCATCTTTCGACCCAAAAGGTGTGATTCAACTTTTAAGTTACAATAGGTGTCAATGAAATACACAGAAATGATCAGACCGTTGCAGTTAAAGAGAAATTAGAAATGATTAAAGTATCTCCACGCACAGAGAACATGTAATGAAATTAACAAGGCAAAAGAATGCAAGGGTATTATGAAAAGTATTTTAACCTAAACAGGGACATCTTGTTCATGCCTACCACACTATAACAGCCTTGCTGAGCACAGTGGTTCTCAAAGTGGGGTCCCTGGACCAGCAACGCCAACATCCCCGGAGATGTTGTTATACGTGAATTCTCAGGCCCCACTCTAGAATCACTGGATGAGAAACTCTGGGAGCACCATCTGTGTCATAACAAATCCTATAGGTGAGTCTTGCCCACTAAATTTGAGAAACTCTGGCCTAGTATAGTTCCCAAATCTGGGTGATCTGTAAAGATCACGGGATGCACATTAATAGTTCTGATTCAACAAGACTTGCTCCCCAGAAATTTTGACTCAAGAGATATTTTTAATTATACCCTTGATGATTTTGATCCCGCTGGACTTCTGACCACAGTTTGCAAACACTGGATTAATGTAGAAGAGAGTGGTAGACCCCATTAAAAGCACAGCGTGACCATTTCTTATCTTTAGGCCAGTCAGCCTGAGTCTGTTTGCTCATCCATAAATAATAGCACCTATTTCAAAGGATGGGAGGGAGATTTAAGTGAAATAAAGTATAAAATTTGCACAGCAGAGTGCCCAGCACAAGGTAAGTGCTTAAGAAATGATAATCTAAGATGGCTTATCTCTTTCCATGTCCCTGGGTATTTATTTTAAATGTTTCATATTATCAATAGCCTCTAACTTAATCCAACATGGTGAAACCACTCAACTTATTTGTCGACCTCTTTGGTTTTACCTGAAATGCAAAAACAATACCGATTCGACAGACTTCTCCCAAGGAAAAAGAACTTGACTCAGTCTCAGAAAAACATAGAGGTTTCTATTTTTTGTGATTTTTTAAAAATATTTTTATTTAAAAAAAAAAAAAACAAAAAAAAACAAAATAGCATCGTAGCGGAGAGCACAATCTCTGTTTCCAGGTTGTCTGCGTTCAGACCCTGGCTCTGCCACCCTTTGGCTGTGTGACCTTGGTTTAACCCCATGGACCTCAGTTTTGTCGTGAGTTTTAAAATGAGGATAATAATACTTAACTACTTACCTCATAGTGTTGCAGGGAGGATCAAATGAGTTCATGTGTGCAGTGGACTCAGAAGAGTGCTAGCTATAAGCCTTCAACAAATACTCTTCTTATTTAACCAGAAACCCATTGAAGTTAGTTCTCTATGTGTTGATTATGAAACACTCAGAACCAAATTTAAACTTGAACTTCTGTTGCAGTGATTAAATAGAATTGCTAGCAAGGTTGACGATGCTCTAATTATGAATATAAGTAGATTTTTAAATTTACATTACTTATATTGAGTACAGATGTTTAAAATGAGAGCAACTTCTTGTTTGCCTTGAGAATGAAGATTTGAGTAATGCCTCAGGTCAAGGGAACTATAATGCTGTTGCATTATCTACTGTTGAGTACTCAAGAGTGATTGGAGTCCCATTAGCAGATCTGAGTAAAGTGTAAAAGAAATTCTTCTCTAAATATATGAGAAGCCATCCCGATGACCTAGTTTTTAATTAAAATTTTAATAGATATGTAAACTCTGGGAAAATCAAAGGCACAGTTTAACAACTGAAATAAGTCCATATTTGATATACTTCAGATATTGGAAATTTACTGAAACATTCTGACAGTAAGCCAACATTAGTGGAAAACAATTTGTAAGAAAAGCAGATAAAGAGAATTGGCCATTATCATGCATTTGCTGAAAACACTGTACTTGAACCCAGATAATGTAAGAAAAGCTAACCTCATTCTAGTTCAGAAACCCACACATTTTTGAACGCCTGGTTTGCCTTCCAATACCTCATATAGCAAAGTCAGCACGGTAACATTTAATCCTTAAAAAGAAGATTTGTATGACCCTTGAATTTATTTATCTTAAATAAAATATCTACTTAACCTTAAGAAGCATAGTTCTTTGGGGTTCTTTCTAGAATCAAACCTAACTCTTGCATTATATGCTTTCAGATATGTATAAAGCAGTAAGATCACAGTACCCACTTTCCCCACAACTCAGTCACATTTCATTTCTTTTGGCATTTGATAGCCTTAGAAAAGGTAAGTTACAAACAAGGGCTTTCTCTCATCTTTTGCTGAGAAAATTGCAGTCATATCCTAACTTAACATCAGGTCTTCACGTAGGTAAAATATGGCCTTTATTGCAAGATACAAGTTTTGAAAATGTATCCCATCAACACTAGATAGCCCATAAGCATCTCACAGCAGATTGAAAATGCAAGTTAAAAAAAAAAAAAAGCAGTTTGTACATAGTGGGAGGCATACAGAAGTTTTATATCTACTGGTAAAGTTAAAAGGTTAAAAATAAATATTTGCCTAAATTCGTTTTGTGCTTTCATTAAAGTGTTAGGATAGAACAGGGATTGTGTTGAATGAGGGTGTAGGCAGAGTCTAGGGTAATCTGAGGCAAAATTTCAAAATAATCTAAGTTTCCAAATCCCTTCTTTAGGTTGAACCATAGAGACGGACATTTTCGTAGATCAAAAAGAGTGAATATCGGCAATTTTATATAATTCGACCCTGACACCTCCTGGGGCTCTTTCTCTCCCAACCCCAGATGCCAACTGCCTTTCTACTGTCCAGATCCCCAAAACCCCAGTTGTATCTCATCGCACTAGTTTGCTTCCCTTCAAATCCTCCATACTCCAAAATCAGCTCTCACCTGCTCCAAGCTAGTTAGTTCTTAAGTGCAGATAAAGTAAAGGAAAGCTAGCCCATAAGGGAAATACCTGGGGATAGATGGGCCTTCCAAGACTCCTTAAATGAAGCCATATAAGCAGCCAAACTCTCTATACTACCCACCTATTAAAAATAATAATAATAAAATAAAATAATTTTGCCACAACTACTAGCAAGCCTATACATTACAATAAGGTTATTCAAACACATAGCTCTAGAGATCACTTCTCTTTCACCTGAAATCCAGAATGATTGTTGGCAGTTAAAGTATTTCTTTAACTCAAGTGTTCTTTGAGTGGTTTCTTTTCCTTTCAGACCTATTTTTCCAAGTTAGCCTAATTCAAACTTAGGAACGTGTCACGGATATAATGTTTTTGACGTCATTCCAAGTTTGTTTCCTTATCGGTAATCCACGTCCTCTCTGCCTAGCCACATCTGCCATGATTTTACGTGAGGGTCAGTGTAGCATGGTGACTGCAAACGCGCGCACGGGGCCTGCCAAGGTTTAAGTCCCAGCTCCGCCACGTAGCTGCTGTGTGGCTTTGGGCAACTTGCTTACCCTGTGCCTCAGTTTCCTCTTCTACAGAGGAAGGATGATACTACTTATCTCACAGTGATATTGGAAGGATTGTATGAATGCAACGAAATGAGCTAATATTTATAAGTGCTCAGCAGAGTGACTGGCCTACCATACAACATTTATTAAATAAACTGTAGCCATAGGGGGGAAAGGGAGGGCACAAATAAGCTATGACGTAGGCAGTTGGTCCACCGTGGGCCAAAACATTAAGGACAAAGTTCACTCTTTTGAGGACACATAGGCCGGAGAAGTAACAAACCCTGTATCATAATGGATCCGAAGTCTCAGAAAGGAGAGGCATTATATATAGGATGAGAGAAAAGAGGAAAGCAGAAGGCTGTTTACTCCACTTCCTATTTGGAGATCTAGAGGAAAATAACCAACCTGTCTAGTGTTACCTCAACAATTTAGAGAAGCCATCATTAGGCACAGAGGAAGCTTAATTTAGCCCTCCTGGGTCATACTCTGCTTTTGGGTGATGTGCACACAAATTCCTAAAATTCCTGCTTGTACCTTTCCAGGGGTGGGGTGCTTTAGTAATGGGGTAAAGGAGCCCCATGGACAAGGGTGATCAATCAGCAACAAAAGGCGGGTGGCGGGGGTGGCACCGTAAGACAGTACAGTCCCAGGGCAGTTGGCCTGGGGCCACATCAACCAAGCACACTGGGCTTGACCAAGTCGGGAAGAGAGACCGCAAGTCACACTAGACAGCAGGAGCCAACTCGAAGAATACTCGGGAATGCAACCAGACAAACTACTGTGGACACCAGCTCTCATTCCCTTAAAGACTCCAGATCACACCACCTGTCCAAACACCCTAAGCCCGTATTAAAGACAAACAGGAGGGCAAGAAGAGTATCTGAAAAAGTTACCCAAAAGTGACCGAGCTATGCAAGAGGTTGTTTAAAGTTTTGCTAAGTTTGCCAAATTGAATTTAATGTCATTTTCTCCACTGCTCCATAGGGTACAGCTCATGAGGAATATTATATTAGCTCCAAAAAATAATGAAACGGAATCTTCTTTGCATTTTTGAGTAGACCAAAAGTAAATCGGTCATCCTGCCAAAAACGCAATGGGAAAATAGCACATGTGAGTTTAAGAGATTAATTTTGACCTTCTAAAGACAATTTTGTTTTATAAAATGATCTATAAAGGGANAAGAGTGTATAGTATGATGTCCAGAGCAAGAGCATAGGCTTTGGAGTCTGGTTGCCTTGGTTCAAATTTCAGTTCCATCCCTTTGTTAAGCAGGTGCCCTAAGGGCCAGTTCTTGAACTTCTTGGTGTCCCAGTTCCTGTAAAAACAGTATATTAACCATTCCTACCTCGATGGCTGCTATGAAATAACATACACATATCAGAGTATTTTCTATTATTGGATCAATTTCCGAAAATACTATACAGGCAAAAACCTTAAAACAGTGCCTGACACATGGCATGTGTTCAGCTAACATTCACAATAACTATATCCTTCAGTAGAAGTGTGTTAGTCAAAAGCAAGTTGCTATTCAACCTGTGGAACCCATTAAAGAAAAAAAAATTCTTCCAAATTGTCATAGACAACAATACAGATAGATCTCTAGCCTGACTTTCAGTGGCATGCCTGTGGTTAAACCGCTATTTCAAAATCATTCTTTCAGGGTCGCCTAGGTGGCTCAGTTGGTTAAGTGTCTGCCTTCGGCTCAGGTCATGATCCCAGGGTCTGGGGACTAAGTCCTGTGTCGCTCTCCCCAGTCAGCAGAGAGGCTGCTTCTCCCTCTGCCTACCCGTCCCCCCTCCCCCGCCCCCCGCCGGCCAGCTCATGTTCATGTTCTCTCTCTCTCGAATAAATAAATACAACCTTTAACAAATATAAATAAGTAAATAATAAAATCATCCTTTCATTATCCATGCCCAGCCTACGCATCTATTTTACATGATTTTAACAGTGAATTTACACTGTGGTTTTGCAGAACTGAGGAAGTGGGCAGCTTCTTTAAACCAATTATCAAAATTAAACTACCTCATGGAACTAAACAACTCAGGGAATAATGTGTTTCGGGCTTAGCATTGTGGGAAAATGGGAATTTCATTAATTATTTACTTTTGATCTCTCTAACAATTAACCCAATGGTATAAGCATAGACTTCTCAGGGTATGGAAACAAACAGGCTTAAATGACAGGTGGCTGGAAGAATTTTATAGACTTGTAGCCTTTTTTAACTTTATTTCCCTTTTGATAATTAGTTTGCTAATTTAACCATTTGGTCAACATTTATTGATTGGCTCCTGTATGGCTGACAATAGACTAAGTGCATTGAGATGGGGGACAGAGGGAGGATTAGGGAGTTGTAAAGAAGCAGAAGATGGGAGCGCCTGGGTGGCACAGACAGTTAAAGCAGTCGACTCTTGGTTTCTGCTCAGGTCTGATTTCAGCATCATGGGATCGAACCCCATGTCAGGCTCCATGCTCAGCGTGAAGTCTGGAGTCCGCTTGAGTTTCTCTTTCTTCTTCTCCCTCTGTCCTTCCCCCTGCTTGCTCATGCACACTCTCTCCCTTAAAATAATTAAATAAATCTTTTTTAAAAAAGAAGAAGAAGACACATTCTCTACTCTCAAAGACCTCATAGTTTAGTTCTGGACACCTACACATCCATGAGCCACAAAGAATGATCATGAAACAGTACATGCAAAATAATATTGTAAAAAACAGGTATTTAAATGCTGAGGGGATACAGCCTACAGAAATAAAGGGGCAGAAACGAATATAGAGATTTAAGATATATATAAAATGTATTTAGTTTCTTAAACATTATGCCAATCTTAGTGAAAAGTGACAAGATTTGTATTTTGTATATAACATTATATATATACATATATACACACACATATGTGTATATATATCATGACAATAAATTGGGGCTTTCTGTTTTAAAATTTATCTGAAGCAATCTCCAAAGTATGGCCCTCATACAGTAAAACAAGCTGAAATCAATGTTGTGTAACGTACTTCAATAATGTACAAATGCAAATCTAATTTCCACCAAATTTTTTTAACCACTTTTTCTCTCTTTAACCTAAATTTTACATCTTGATGTCACATCACTCCCAAGTAGATATATAAAATGTACTATGTAGGCTATATGAGCGATGGAAACTAAGTATCAGAATTGTTCTAAATTATGACATAAAAAGAGGATCCTGAGAAGCATAATAAAATCACACCATTAATAATATGGCCAATAATTACTGCATTTTGTTGGTTTGAGATTTAGTTTCACAGAGCATCTCTGTTCAAACTCAGCTGATGACGCTCACGTGATGCCCATGTCAACTATCTCAA
Organism: Ursus maritimus; assembly: GCF_017311325.1. Lineage (NCBI taxonomy): Eukaryota > Metazoa > Chordata > Mammalia > Carnivora > Ursidae > Ursus > Ursus maritimus. The sequence goes on from NW_024425564.1 coordinate 21,332,543, forward strand.
GGGGTAACTCATTTCGCTCTTTGCTAGCTTTCATTTTAAGAAAATATGTCCTCATACCCAGCTCACATCCCACCTCCCCTCCAATTCCTACTCATCAATTCTCTTTAGCCTAACAACGTAAACTGACTTGTCCTAAAATAGTGGCCAACACAATGGACAAGAAAGAAAATCTCACATTATGGGAATGTTTACGATATCCCAAAAGCACAGCGCTAAGTATTTTACCTGTATCCGATCACTTAATCCTCAAACAACTGCACAAGGTAACTGTGACTATCATTCCCATTTTACAATTGAGAAAACTTCGTAACAGAGCTTCAGGAGATTTCCCCAGCATACCTGGCTGGTCTACAGCACGCCAAGCTCTAACCTCCGACAGTCTGGCTCAGAATGTGTGTTTCCACTCGTCACCCTGACTGCCTTGCCCAAACGGTGAGGCAGTGAGACCCACAGCATATTTGATGGTACTGCACAGGAAGAATTAGCCAACGCATTGCCCTCCCCATGGAGGAGCATTTTGAAGGTCAGTCTAAATCTGGATTCTGTCCTATCCTCCAAAATAAATCAAGATCTCAAACCAAATTTTTTACTTGCGTGTGAGGCAGAGCAGGAGAGGCTAAAGCAGAAGCACAAGCCAGTACAAAGGAGACGATGCTGGTTCCCAAAAGCAAAAGCTGACCGCCGTTCATGTGAAAACTGCAGCCTTCCCTACAGACAGTGATGAAGGCGTCTTCCCTGAAAAGTGAGCTTTGAGCTCTCGCAGCTGCAGAGTATGAGAACTCCCCATAAACACCGACAAGAGGCTGAAGGAGAGGAAGTGGCCATGTCAGCCCAGACCAACGAGACACATGTTGGTTTGAACAAATTTTATGAAGTGTCAGTAGAACTTAGAAGCCGAAAGAATGCAAATCTGAAACAAGACAATCCCTTAAGCTCCATTAGTTACAATTTTCGCCCAGTTCTTAGTGGAATGAAATGGAATCGGTTCCCACAGTATAGTTTTTATAAGTGGTTGCATATATACTTACGGTAAAGATAAATGTGGTACCACCGTGAGGATCAGACAAGTGGTGCCCTAGGGGTAACTCTTTAGAGGTCCCAGTTCTGGAAGTTTCTGGTTGTAATTCCCTTTAGGCTGACTTCTAGAATGACGGTGTAATGGAAAGCTACAGCCAACCTGCAATAGACACGTGTAAGCAATAACCCTTGTGTTCATGTCACCAGGAGACAGGGATTATTTGTTACCACAGCATTACTTAGCGAACTGATACAAATATTTACCTCAGATACAGATGGTGTGCAACCGGATGTGAAGGAGGAAAGAGTTAGGAACACTTTCCTTTTCCCCCTTTTTACTTTCTCAGATTGTCTGAATTCATTTATTGTTATTATTATTATTTTATTTTATTTTTCTATCATAAAGCTAGTTTTCAGGGCGCCTGAGTGGCTTGGTCGGTGAAGCAGCCTACTTGGTTTTGGCTCAGGTCATGATCTCAGGGTCCTGGGATCCAGCCGCACGTCAGGCTCTGTGCTCAGGGGAGAGTCTACTTGAGGATTCTCTTGCTCTTTCTCCCTCTGCCCTTCCCCCATTCTCACGCTCTCTCTTTCTCTCTCCCTCTCTGTCTAAAATAAATAAATTAATATTTTTTAACAAACTGAGGACCTCAGAGGGGAGGGGGGTGGGGATTGGGATAGGCCGGCGATGGGTAGTAAGGAGGGCACGTATTGCATGGTGCACTGGGTGTTATACCCAAGTAATGAATCATGGAACTTTACATCGGAAACCAGGGATGTACTGTATGGTGACTAACATAACATAATAAAAAATTATTATAAAAAGTAATAAAAATAATAAAAAAATAAAAAGGCTAGTTTTCAAAATGTAGTATAGATTTAGACATACGCAGTTAATCCTTTGGTTTCTTTACACCCTTCACTAAGCAACCATTTTAGATACCATTATACAGTTATCTAAAGCAGGAAGAACCTACTCGAGTGAAAAAAATAATAATTTTTCCTTGTTATAAAAATAATACCTGGTCATAAAGAAAAAGTAGGAAATGCAAAATAACTTACTTAGGCATCATTAATCCCACCATCTGGAGATAAGGACTGTTTCGGTAAATTAGTATATATATGTTCCTTCTCAAACAGTTATTTGTATACATATGTGTGTGTGTATGTGTGTGTATATATATATCTTTAATTCAATTTTGCATTCTGCTTTTTTACCCAACATTATACTGTATTTTCCAAAATCATACAACATCCTTAGAAAAAAATATTTTTAAAGTATGCCTATACTACTATTCAATGAACAGGCAATTGTTTATTCAACCATTTTTCTATTATTAAATGGAAAAATAATGTGACAGCACCATTAAGTGAGGCATAAATAAAGAATTATATGAACCCAGATAAAGAAGCACATAATTCAATCTGGGAGAATAAAAGGAAGCTTTACAGAGCCGGTGCCTCGTTAGAGAAGTTTTGTGGGGTAGACTGGGAAGGCAAGGGCATTGCAGGCAAAGGCAACAGCTCGAACAAAATTATACACACGCAGAAGTACACGAACATCTTAGTCATGTCAAGGAACAAGAGCACCTAGAGAATGCAGGGAGCAAAGGTGAGGAAAACGAATCCTTAAGGAACCATGAAGGCAGATTGTAAAGGTGCCGCGAACATTCTGAGGACTGAGTTTGTCATATGGGCAAGAGGAGGCACCAACCCTGGTAAACAGACGTGGATGACACTCATGTTTTCGAGATGCATCGTAGAGAAGTAGGAGCACTGCTTTTGGAATCAAGGGACCAGTTTTCCCCCAAGGCCAATTTCCCCATCTGTGAAATTATATTCACAAAGTTGCTTTGAGGATTAAATTATCTAAATGAGTGGATGCCCAGCAAATGATACTTAAATATGAATTGGCCACAAGTGCAGGGCTTGTTTTGAAGGAGGGGGAGGGTAAAGCACAGTGTCCTGGAAATCGGAATAGTCCAGGCCGGAGGTGGTGAGCGGCTACACCAGGAAAACGACAGGAAAGGGGGCGCAAGTCACCAGTGGATTCAGAAACATTGCAGAGATCTAGAAGACAGGACCTGATAACCAACCACATGTGGGCTGTAGCAACAAATAAAAACTAGAAACGAAATCATGGAATGATTTCCCCTAGAATGACGACGGGACAAGTTGAAACAAGAATAGACACAGCAGGCAGTTCAACAAAGGGGAAAAAAAAAACACAACTGCGTGTTGAAACCTGGAGCAAAATTGAGGCCATGCCTCCATAGGGTAGATGAGATGGAAAATACAAAGCTGCCATTGGGTGAATTTCATCAATGTCAGTAACGTGGATAATTTGGCTCCGAAGCCATTTTCTGTCCACAATTTCAGGATAATGGAGTGGGCAAGGGCAGTGATTTGTCTGAAAAATTTTGTATTTAGCTTCTGGATTTTGGAGGAAGGTAAAAATGAAGATCCAACATCCCCAGCATGTTTTGCAAGGGATCAGTATTCCTCACTTTGATCCTGGCTTCATTTACCCCTTGGGGAAAGCATTTCATGTAGTTGCATGAGTACGACAGTAATACATACACGCACGTACAGACTCATACACCTAGTGTTTCGACTAATATATACACCATTTCTATTTCTCTGGTGTGCACATATAGTCTAAGATATATATGTATACATATGTATGCCTTAAGAGTTTCTTGAGAACAGCAGTAACACAATAACAACCATGAGGAGATACGCAGAGATATACATACACACAAATACACACATACACGCATACAGACAATATATAAACTAATATATATGATGTATATTTATATGATATATATTACTTTAAGATATATGTGTACGTATATGTGCATCTATGAATTATTATATATTAAGTTACATAATATATAAATATATATATATTTGCACAGATTCATGCCAACGAGTAAAGAATCGATTCCCTTACTTCTATGGGTCTGTGCCTGCAGAAGGGGATGAGAAGCCAGACTGAGGACACTGTTCTGAGCATCTTGAAGCTGCTATTCTGGAGCAGCTGTGTCCTTTACACAAGGGAAGCTTTCCCCTTGTATCCTAATTGGGCATGAAATCTGACTCACCAGCACAAGTTACATTGGAGCCGGCCAACAGAGCAGCTGCCTGTGAACCCCTTGAATAACCCACATCCAGTGACTGAAATTGACGTGGGATGAAACATGGACCCCGGGTTAACCTGGCAGGTGCTAACACAGAATTCGAGTCCACCTCGGTTCAGACCCCACCCTGCAATGAATCGTCCTCGTTTGTTTGTCCTGGTAGCTTCTCACAGTGAAACAAGAGCCTAGGTAATTTTCTTTTGATGGTAGATTTAGTGACATCATATTGGCACAGTGAGTTATTCTGTTTATACACTAATTCGTCCTATTAGAGATCAGAGAGGATGCTCTCGGGAAGGGCTTGGTCTCAAGAGAATGTGATCCACTGAAGATCTGAAGATTGGCATCTCCCTAAACCACCAGTGGTTCATGTTGATAACTACAGAGTCCGTTCCAGATCCGGGCAAACATTGTACATTGAAGACAGAATACCCTAGTGCTTAAAATCACAGGCTTTGGAATCAGACAGTCTAGGATAGACCCTGGGGTAACGATTATCTCTGGGTGATGCTCGGCAAGTTACTTAACCTCTCTGATCTTCAGTTTTCTCGTCAGGGGTTGCATATTATTTTTAACACATAGGACTGCTTTGTGAGTTGATTAACTTAGTGAATATAAAGTGTCTGCTATGTAGAAAGAGCGCTGTAATGTAAGGTATTAGATGGGATTTTTTACATTGAAACAGTCACACAGTCAACACCAGTTTTAGGAAAACAGTGGGACAAACTCAAGGGTGTCTCCTGCCTAAAACTGTCTCCTCTGCTGGCACGAAGTTCCAAAATCAGCAGTTCCCCTTTTTTATTTCTTGAAAATATTTGTCCTTAGGAATTCATTCACACACATAAACCTCTCTTCTGCAGACCCCAAATAAAGAAATTGGCTAATTTGCATGGCAGAGACCTTAAAAAGCAAATTCCATTCTCAAACACGCTACTTTGCTCAAAAGGAAAAGCTTGGACTTTAAGGAATGGGCTTCAACATCTCTCGTGACGTCTAATGAAAATTATTGATTTATATCCCCTTCTGATCACTAATTAGAGTTAATGCAACTTAATGACCCAGCTTCTCTCAAAACTACTTATCATGATAGGGACACCCTAAGGAGCTGCATATGCTCATTCTGGACACCATGGTAAGAAAGGGCACTATTCAAGAGACTGAATATTCATGCCCCAAACACCAGAATTACTGGGGATTAGGGACCTCTGGTTAGTTTGGTATGGGAAAGCCCATTTTATTTTATTTTTTTTAATAGCTGTTATACTGAAAATGATTTCTACCTTATTAAGTACAGATATGCACATATATCTTGATGATGCTCCCTATAGCTTAGTGCTGGAAGGAACGTCAAAGAACACATAGTGCAATCGCCCATTTACAGACACAGAGGCTGAAGCACAGCCATTGTTCGCGATCACACGGCTGTGTCATAGCAGAGCAAAGAGTCTGCGTTCAAGTTTCCTCATGCTCCCTATAGCGTCTTCCTGCTTCGATTTTTCTTTAAAGACTCCTAATGTTGAAACGCCTCTGGTTTCCGATTAGGGATTTGGACGCTGGGAACATTCCTCCAGGAATTCAGGGCAGATGCGACAAGGGACAGAGCTCAGTCTGAAACGCCCAGGTTATATACTAATTCTCTGACAGCCGTTTATATTCTTATTTGTCTCTTCCTCCTAAAAGTGCAGAGAATGAGAGAGGGAGGGGTATCCGGTCACATGGAGAGTCAGGGTAATAAGCGTCTCGTTAATTCCGGCTGTACTCTATGGTAATGACCTAATGACCCGTAGGAGTTAATGTGCTCCTAATTCTTTTCTTCCTCGCGTTTTCTCAGGCATACGTATTGAGAAAACATTTTCTGCAAGCAGATGTCTCCGTACTTTTAAACAGTTCCTCATCAGAGGACGTCCTCGTACACCAGGGCTGTTCTAGGAGAGTCCCAGGGGCAGAAGCTGTGGTTTCCGCAGCGTGCAGGGGTCAAGGCTCCCCCTCATTAGCAGAACCTCCTCTTCCCACCCATCTGCGGGGTCCTTCGCTTTCCCCGACCACAGTTTCAGTGGGTCCTCAACATATATTGAGCCCTCACCTTGGCCATTATCACTTTGATCCCCTCCTGCCCAACCTTATCACCACCTCCTGGTCATGGGCTAAAATGAAAAAAAAGATATATATATATAATTGCTCTAGTCTTTACAACAGCATGACGGTCCTGCCTGGTTTAAAAAGTGCTTACCCCGCAAGGGAGCCCAGAGAGAAGCAAGTGTCCCCAGATTAGAAAGGAGACCAATATGAGCCTGTGTTACAGAGAGGGACCATCCACGATGATACCACGCGGCAGACAAAGTAATGGCTGGTTAATGGTTTGCACAGGAAGTGCTCGCACACACGCAGACCCCACTTCACATCCTCTGACGCGTGATCAGATTTGTTAAAACCAGGCGCTTCGGACTTCATTACATAATCTCCCTCTAAAGAGAAGCCTAAGACAGCATTCCTTGTTACAGAACGACATCATCTCATATGGGTAAATATTAAAGAGTCACTTCCAAAACTTAAAACGACTCTCTTGCTCTTAAAATGGTATACTCCCAAACGACGACAACAACAAAACTTTCTTTGCCGCACACCAGCTGGGAGAAGTATTCAAGCTTAGGGCCATCTACATGCATATTCCACTTTTCAAATGCCTGCCCTTGGGAAATTCTCCTAGTCCTTTTGAATAACTTATCCATAAAATTCTTTTCCCCTTTCTTGTCATTCATTAACAAGCTTCAGAAGTGGAGTGACAGTCCCCCTAAATTAAGTACTGTATACTTCAGGCTAATTTTATGTTTTTTATCACAATAGCAGGGCAGTAGTAGCAGCCTATTATTTTGTCAGCTTTCTCATTTAGCAAAGCAGCTTCAATTTATTAACAGTGAGGAGTGTGCATGAATCAATATGTTTCATTGGGCAATGTGTCATTTGTTAATCGGATATTGATGAGATTATTGACGCACAGCTAATTAATCTCAAACCCAGTGCTAGCCTTCATATGTTTCCTTAATTATGTCCTTCATCTTAGTCTCCTGGCTTTAGCGCCCAGACGCAGGACTGGAGACAGTGAGCGAGGTAAGCCGTCAGAGGTTCTTTTCACACATTTGCAATCCCTTGGCAGTGAAATTATTTTCTTAGTTGTAAATAGGTATCAAAGAGATATTTAATAACATTTGACAGCAGATTGATATTGATTGGTGTGGACTTGCTTCCAATCCAGCAGCCACAGAATTTTGCCTCAGAAGGAGACTATTAAGAAAAGAAAATGCTTAATTAGTGTAAAACAATTGCATGAGTCAGTTGTCATCTGCTCTCTGGAATTTAAAAATCACTCTTCTCTGGACATTGTGTGTATACCCTTGGCTCAATATTTCAGATAATTTTGTTTTGTTTTCTTTTTCATTTTAACTCTTGAGTGCCACCTCTCTTAGCCGTGGACAGCATTCATGGGAATAGAAAATTCAGAGGGACTAAAAGCTCTCATAGTTTTTTAAGATTAATTCAGCCATGGTGAAGTAACACAGTTACAATTCCACTGCCTGCACCTGTAAGTCCATGAACCCCACTTTTTAAATCTGATTTAAGTCTTCCTGGACCCCTGAGTCGAAGTGGAAAGTGCAAGCTTTAATCTCATTCATTGGCTCTGTCAGTTTTCTATATGTGACCACCAATCTCATCCTTAACTTACCCATCAGCAAAATGGGACCATAATACCTGGCTTGAGTAATGCACAAGATTGTTGTGAGGATACATAAGATAAATATGGGTGAGAATACTTAGGATTTCAAGGCTGCCACCCTATTACTAGGCATTATCTGTTTGGGTATAAGTATTATTTACAAGAGTTCCAAAGTTTATTTCAAACCTGTTTGAGGCATCTAATAGATATGTGATAATAATAAGGTGTCTTTCCTGCGGCAGAGAGAGAGTGGGTTGGTATCTATATCAGGGGTTGGTCAGGTGCCCCCCCCCCATGGATTTCTCGTGTCTAGGATGAGAGAAGGAATACCTCACCGCGAAACTCCTTTAGCTAGCTAGCTCTTCAACAAATCAAACATGAGAAATCACTTCTTGGAAGTGTGGATTTTAAGAGGAACCCCCGTTGAAACAAATTTATACGATTTTGGTATCCTTGTAAATAAAAGGATCTTCAAACAACTACTTCTGAATCCAGACCTAGTCTCAAATGCAACTCATAGATTTGGTAGCTACTGTTCCTTCCCTGCAGACCTTAGATTCACAGTTTCTCTTAAGTTAAGGAAGGTTGGTGAGTCTACCGGGAAGCAGTTTCAATACTTATGTGATTTTTTTGACCAAAAGAGTTTCTTCTTCTCCATAGTGTATGTATGTATGAGAGTATTGAGATGATTTAAAAAAAAAAAAAAAGATGAAGCTTAAGAAATAAGATAAAAAAGAGAATAAGTAAGATATGACCCAATGAGGGTTAATTTAAAAATTCTCCTTCTTAGAGCATTACATAAGCAGATATTTTTGAAAAGTTAATGGTCACATTAATGGCACCAAATTTCACTAATAGTGCAACTATAGGTGTCAGAGTGCAATGTGAGTTCAGAGTGAAACTCTAGACTGTATGTGGATCTATATGGCTACCAAAACTTGACGTTTATGTCTCTCTAACACAGAGCTCTGCATATACTAGGTGTTCAATTAAGGTTTTTAAAAATCGATCATGCCTATATGGGCATGCAGGGAAATGTTATTATTCTTAAGAATGTAATGGTCAGCATATTAAAAACAACCCCAAGGGATGACTTCGGGCAATTATTTTACTTCATCTCATTCGTTTAGATCAGGGTGAAGAGAGAGAAATCATCAGTAAAGTGTCCTGAATACAGGTTTAATATTGTATTCGCTTGGTCTTCCCTGGCAGAAGACCAGTCAGAGAGTCTGCCCCTTAAATGCCAGTGTTTCCTAAGCTTTTCAAATTTCCCCCCACGATCTGCTTTTACTCACTACATAGTCCCCAAGAATGACTTTATATATAATTCTGACTTCCAATACCATTTATATGTTGATGACACTCAAACCCATATGTCCAGACATGACTTGTCTGTGGAACACCTGACCCATGTTTTCATCTTCCTCTAGAAAATATCTGCAGTGGAGCACTTGGGTGACTCAGTCAGTAAAGCATCTGACTCTTGATTTGGGTGCAGGTCCTGACCTGGGGGTCATGAGATTGAGCCCCATGTCAGGTTCCACATTGGGTGTGGAGACTGCTTAAGATTCTCTCTCTGTCTCTCAATGCCTGGGTGGCTCAGTCGGTTAAGCGTCTACCTTCAGCTCTGGTCATGATCCCAGAATCCTGGGATCGAGTCCCACATCGGGCTCTGTGCTCAGCGCAGAGCCTACTTCTCCCTCTTCCTCTGCTGCTCACCCTGCTTGTGCTCTTTCTCTGTCAAATAAATAAATAAATAAATAATCTTTAAATTAAAAAAAAAAAAGATTCTTTCTCTCTCTTTCTCTCTCACCCTCTCTCTCTTCCCCCTCTCTAAAAAAAAGTAAAATAAAATAAAAAATAAACTAATGCAGATCCATCAACAAAAGACCCAATTCTCTGTATAATGGGTACTCTCATTACATTCTGTTAAGTTTCACTTCTTCCCTCTGCTGATCATGCCTGTCTTATGATCAGCACATTCTCTCTGCCAGTCTGGTACTCTGATCTCACTATCATTCCTAGTACTTTCATCTTAATCTTAATCAAGATGTATAGCCAGTCTGCTGATTCCCTCTATTTAAAAAATTAAAAAAAAAAAAAGACTATCCCTAGTTTTCCCTCTGGAGTTTCATGGTTCAGTTGGCAGAGAACATTAAACATTAAGAAGAAATGTATTCATCACAATGCCTGACTTCAAGCTATACTACAAAGCTGTGATCATCAAGACAGCATGGTACTGGCACAAAAACAGACACATAGATCAATGGAACAGAACAGAGAACCCAGAAATGGACCCTCAACTCTATGGTCAACTAATCTTTGACAAAGCAGAAAAGAATATCCAATGGAATAAATACAGTCTCTTCAATAAATTGTGCTGGGAAAATTGGACAGCTATGTATACAAGAATGAAACTTGACCATTCTCTTACACCATACAAAAAGATAAACTCAGAATGGATGAAAGACCTCAAGTGAGACAGGAATCCATCAAAATCCTAGAGGAGAACACAGGCAGAGGAGAAGAGAACCTCTTCAACCTCAGCTGCAGCAACTTCTTGGAAGACATGTCTCTAAAGGCAAGGAAAACAAAAGCAAAAATGAACTTTTGGGACTTCATCAAGATATAACCTTCTGCACAACAGAGGAAACAGTCAATAAAACCAAAAGGCAACTGACAGAATGGGAGAAGATATTTGCAAATGACATATCAGATAAAGGGCTAGTATCCAAGATCTATAAAGAACTTATCAAACTCAACACCCAAAAAACAAATAATCCAGTCTAGAAATGGGCAGAAGACATGAACAGACATTTCTCCAAAGAAGACATTCAAATGGTCGATGGAAACATGAAAATGAAAAAAGGCTTCACATCACTTGTCATCAGGGAAATACAAATGAAAACTACAATGAGATACCACCTTACACCAGTTAGAATAGCTAAAATTAACAAGACAAGAAACAATAAATGTCGGTGAGAATATGGAGAAAGGGGGCTCTCTTAACACTTGGTGGGAATGCAAACTATACAGCCACTCTGGAAAACAGTATGGAGCTTCCTCAAGATGTTAAAGATAGAGCTACCCAATTGCACTACTGGATATTTACCCTAAAGATACAAATGTAGTGAAAACAAGGGACACATGCACCCCAATGTTCATAGCAGCAGTGTCCACAATAGCTAAACTGCAAAGGAGCTGAGATGTCCTTCAACAGAAGAATGAATAAAGAAAATGAGGTTCATATATACAATGGAATATTACTCAGCCATCAGAAAGGATGAATACCTACCATTTACATCGACATGGGTGGAACTAAAGAGTATTATGCTAAGTGAAATAAGTCAATCAGGGAAAGACAATTATCATATGGTTTCACTCATGTGGAATATAAGAAATAGTGCAGAGGATCTTAGGGGAAGAGAGGGAAAACTGAATGGGAAGAAATCAGAGAGGGAGACAAACCATGAGAGACTCTTGACTCTGGGAAACAAACTGAGGGCTGCTGGAGGGGAGAAGAGTGGGGGGATAGGGTAACTGGGTGACGGACATTAAGGAGGGCACATGATGTGATGAGAACTGGGTGGTGTTATACACAACTAATGAATCAATGAACACTACGTCAAAAACTAATGATGTACTGTATGTTGGCTAGCTGAATTTAAATTAAAAAAAGAAGAAGAAATGTATTCAAAGAATGCCATCTATTCATTTTGGTTCATCCTAACTCTAGCATGGGCAATAAAGGTTGTCTAATCAGAATCAGTTCTGTAACTCCACTGATAACACAGAGACTGAACTCAAAGAAAAAACAATCATAGATCTATTATTTCCAAGATCTTCCCAAATTCCAGTGTAATAATCTCTACAAATGATCTACAAACTTCCCTGCAGACTATGGATCAGAGACCTATAAACAGGCCTTGCCATCCATTCTCAGCTAATACTATGCAGAGGACACATGGAAAGTTGAATAGTTGAGAATTATATGGTAAATCTAGAAATGGTAGATGGTCATGATGACTCTTCTACCAATCACAAAAGACCTTTCTATTTACCATGATAGAGAAGAAATTACGGTAATTTTCATATACTAGCATTCATACACTCAAGTAAATAGAGGGGGATAGAGTTTAAATAATGTAGCCAAGTACTTAACCAGGTCTAGATATATTCATCAAAGAACAAACTCACCAGTGCTTAAGCATCTACTTCATTTTGGTGTTCAAATATGATGATAATATTAAAACAATTGTACATATTTCATATTCTATCTAAAATACCAGTATAGGGGCACCTGGCCATCTCAGTTGGTTAAGCATCCTACTTCTGGTTTTGGCTCAGGTCATGATCTCACAGGTCGTGAGATCAAGCCCTTCCTTGGGATCCCCACTCAGCGGGAAGTCTGCTTGTAGATTCTCTCCTGCTGCCCCTCCCCCCACTCACACGTGTGTGCTCTCTCCCTCTCTCTAAAATAAGTCAATAAATCTTTAAAAAGATAAAAATAAATTAAATAAAAGCACCAATATAACATAACAAAATAAAGAGCAAGAACACCTGTCATGGGTATTAGTAATTTTGTTGGCAGTTGGGTTAAGCTGATTACAAATGGATCAGATAATTTTTGCAGCCTGAACAACTCATGAAAGACCCTTGGGAAGTCTTCTTCATTGAAAAAGGATGGATAGGGGCGCCTGGGTGGCACAGCTGTTAAGCTTCTGCCTTCAGCTCAGGGTGTGATCCCGGCATTATGGGATCAAGCCCCACATCAGGCTCCTCTGCCATGAGCCTGCTTCTTCCTCTCCCACTCCCCCTGCTTGTGTTCTCTCTCTCGCTGGCTGTCTCTATCTCTGTCAAATAAATAAATAAAATCTTTATAAAAAAAAAGAAAGAAAGAAAAAGGACGGATAATTTTTCAATAAACCAATCCCAGACATCAATATAAGGAAAGACAAATGAAGAATGGTAGGACTTACTTAGATCAACGTTGTCTAATAGAAACAAGATGTAAACCACAAACATAATTTAAAATTTTCTAGGAGCTATCAAAGTATAAGGAAATAGGTCAAATAATTTTAATAATACATTTCATTTACCCAATATTTCCAACATTACTATTTTAGCGTGTAATAAATATTTTTAAAATAACAAGCTATTTAACATGCTTATTTTATACAGAATCTTCAAAATTGTATTTGTGGTTTACACTTCTATCACATCTCTTCAAAGGTAATACTTGAATTATACTTAGATTTCATAAAATTTACAGTTGAAAAGGTAGATTCACATAATCACATTGTTCTTAAAATTTTTCCAATAACTGAATCAACTACCAAAAAAACCATTTTCCCATAGTACTTGAGTTACATTAACAGAAGTGGTCCGGTTCGGCTCCTTTAGAAGGACTTATGTAACTTAAATCAAAAGCACATTAACTTAAAATTATATCTGCCCAAGTTAAGTAAATCACAAGCTCTTGGGTCAATTCAGTATTATTAACATTGAATTTGAAAAGATATAAACTGAAAAACAACTTTAAATTTGTCAATATCAACAAAACATTCTTCAGTTGTTTTGTATCTTCTTCGGCCTACAGTGCCAATAATGCTGTCGATTACAGGTAAACTATTCTGCATATTGATTCTTGTTAGAAGAAATGTATAAAGTTGGTATTATTGATCATGAAGGCATTATTACTGATTTCAACATAAATCCTTGTACCTGCGTACTAAAGTCACAACAAAGCTTTCCTTTCTTTGGAGGTGCAAATTCAGTTCCTTTACATGCTGCGTATTTTTGGTGAGAAAACATACATCCCATTGCTATTTTTGCTGTTTTTTTGAGTATTGAATACACCGAGTATTATTTTTTTTTGAGTCATTATATATTTAGGGGTCATTTTAGCAGGCATTATCTCAACTAATATATAACCATTACTTTTTTTTTAGGGGGCGGTGGAGATTTATTTATTTATTTATCTTCCCAAATTAACTTTTTTTTACTCAGTTAATTAATATATAATGTATTATTTGTTTTAGGGGTACAGCTCTGCTATTCATCAGTCTTTTATAATACCCAGTGCTCATTACAACACACACCCTCCCCAATGTCCATCACCCAGTTGCCCCATCCCTCTAACGCCCTCCCCTCCAGCAATCCTCAGTTTGTTTCCTATGATTGAGTTTCTTATGGTTTGCTTCATTTTTTCTCTCTCTTCCCCTATGATTCTGTATTGTTTCTTAAATTCCACATGAGTGAGGTCATATGACAATCGTCTTTCTCTGATTGACTTATTTCGCTTAGCATAATACCCTCTAGTTCCATCCATGTCAGCTGCAAATGGCAAGATTTCATTTTTTGAGGGCTACATAATATTCCTCTGTGTGTGTGTGTGTGTGTGTGTGTGTGTGTGTGTGTGTGTGTGTGTGTGGGTGTGTGCGGGGGTGTGTGTGTGTGTGTGTGTGTGTGTGTGTGTGTGTGTGTGTGTGTACCACATCTTCTTTATCCATTCATCTGTGGGTGGACATCTGGTCTCTTTCCATAGTTTGGGTATTGTGGACATTTCTGCTATAAACATTGGGGAACAGGTGCCCCTTCACATCACTACATTTGTATCTTTGGGGCAAATACCCAGTAGTGCAATTTCTGGGTCATAGGGTAGCTCTATTTTCAACTTTTTGAGGAACCTCCATACTGTTTTCCAGAGTGGCTACACCAGCTTGCATTCCCACCAACTACACTGAGTATTTTTTATGTGGAGCTAACAGTGTAGGAAACCTTTGTGATACTCTTCTATGGTTCCACCAGTGAGCATTGGCAAGAACGTAAAACCATAAAATGTATTGTCTTCCATTTCTTTCAATGGTTCTACAAACTGGCGATAATCCATGACATTTGCACATTTAGATGATTGATTTTAATAATGATATCCCTAACATTTTTTCACAGAATCTGTTTTTGAAAAGTCCTGCACAAATATTTTCTATGCATTACACAATGAAACAAAGAAATAAGGGAACATCACTTTCTCATTTTAAAATTCCAACTCACTTGTGTTTTGATCTAACATAGCTGGAGTACCGTCCATCGTTATAAAAACTGCGCTTCTTAGATCTCAGTGAAATTCTTTGACAGATGTAGGATTCGAAACCGTCTGCACCAGCAGCTCACTTTTCTTTCAGCCACAAATTGACATTTCTTCATACATTTGGAAGTCTTTGAGACAAAATATACCCAAAGTATTCAAAGGGCAGTGTCTTGTACGTCACACCTCATCTAAAGCTTCTAAATAGTACTTGCAGTTTTTTTTTTAATTTTGAATAAATGGATCTCTGATATTGTTTGTAAGTTCTTGTGCTTTACAGGCAATTGTTTGGGTAGCTTAACTGAAGATCTTTTAGTTGTATAAAATATTGTTTAGTCTTATCCTCATAATTTTCTTAACAAAATTTTCATAACTAAAATAACAATGCTTTTATCATCTATCCAGCTAAAAATTGAGATTTTTCTCTGCATGTGCGAAAATCCAAGCTGTTTTATAGCTTGCCAGTTTTACAAGCTCAAATAGTGTTAGAAATCGCTTAAAAGTAGTTTTCTGGACATTTAATTTTGCTTTCAGGCACCTAATCTCATCAATTCTTTTTGACTATTGAGAGGAAACTGAGCAATTCACCATGTATTTCAGAAAATGTCTCTTTGCATTGCCAACTTTATCATCTTAAAAATTTGTTTGCACAGCAAACAAACCCCTTCTCCAATTTGCTCTGCTGCAGCAAATTGCCTTTGCTGTTCTTGGTGAAATTTGTGACACCTTCTTCTGATCTCTTTTTTCATTTGCTGTTGCAATGTTTTCACATCTCCACTCCATTCTGTATCCGTGGCATGACTTTGCTTTGAATTTCAAAATATGCCCATGCTTAATTTTTAATGATAATATATTTCATCATTAGATAATTAACTAATAAGTACATCCATGTGATTACCAGTTATGAGTTACAACATGATCACTGTAATGCATGCTGTCTTCATAAAATATTCACATAAATATAATACAACATTGCTTAGGTGAATAGGAAAAAAAATCAAACTAAATCGATCCATTGACATCGAGTAGATCAGTAATGCGGTCCTGAGTTACACTAGAAACAACGCCTGTGCCCCAATGCTCACTACAGGGCAACAGTGGCAGCTTGCACAATTCAACAATTGAGGAAAAAGGGAGTCCTACCAAACGGGAAGGTTGTGTTTAGCAGAAAATACTGTATACTGCTTCATTTTTAAAATTAAATTTAGATAGGGGCACCTGGGTGGCTCAAGTCGGTTAAGCGTCTGCCTTCAGCTCAGGTCATGATCCCGGGTCCTGCGATCGAGTCCCGCATAGGGCTCCCTGCTCAGCTGGGAATCTGCTTCTCCCTCTCCCTGCCCCCCACTCATGCTCTCTCTTGCTATCTCTCTCTCTCAAATAAATGAATAAAATCTTTAAAAATACATATAAATTAAATGAAATTTGGATGAATTAAGAATAAAATTTAAAACTTAGTTCCTCGGTTATGCTAGTTACATTTTAGGTGCCCGATACTCATGGATGGCTAGTGGCTGCCATCTTAGACAGTGAGGACATGGGGTGATGGAGGGAGGGAGGATAAGAGGGAAGGGCAAATTCCTGCTTTAAACACTAAGAGGATTAGGCTAACACAAGTTCCTTCACTCTCATAATCATTTAGTGCAGATCTGGTTAAAGTTTAGAATATTCCTATTTCAAACACAATTGTTCCTTTATCATCAAGTTAAAAATAACTGTCAACTGTTTTTAAATTACCTGTATAACAGCAGGAGCCAACTAACATTTGAAATAAACATACTGAACACAGTTGATTTTTTCATAATCGCATAGAAGTGTATGTTTTAAACCCTGATGAAAAGCCCTAGATCTTAACATATTATCAATGATCCCTTTCTAACATCACCAATTGACCCAATCCTTCTGAAAGTCTCCCAGAAAGCCAAGGTAGGATGTCCAAAGTGCAAGTCGTCATCTGTCCCCTTTCCCCAAATCACCCTGCTCTTCTTTGTGCGTCCTTTATCCCCAGGATCCCTCCCAGTGACCGATACACATCAGGATTCTCGATAAATAGCTGTCGAATGATTAAATAATTTAATTGCATTGAAGTTCTTAAGCATTTCTACAAGTTGACGAGCTCTATTTTATACATTTTAAGTATATACAAAAACTAAGCTGTCGCTTTAAATTATAATGGACGGGAAGGGGAAAGACTATAAAAATAAATTCCATAGTAAGCCAAGAAATCCGATATCCACAATTGCATACCACACTGTAACTGCAAGCCAATCAGTCGAAGTTCTAAAACACCATTACCTTCGGATATATTGCTACAAAATTCAGATCATCACTTATTTTGTACACATATAGTAATTCAGAGCTTTGTTTAAGAATAAATGACAAGGGATGCGTGATCTCTGTTTTTGAGATAATCTGCAGTGTTTGTTTAAATTTGGCTTAAAGTTTTTAAACAAAGACTTGATACTATTATTTTATGGAATTGGTAACTTGATTCATACTGAGACCCTCTTCGATGTGGTGCATATTAGATACAAGAAAAGAAGGGGTGCCTGGGTGGTTCAATCAGTTGAGCCTCTGACTCTTGGTTTCATCTCAGGTCATGATCTAAGAGTCATGGGATCGAGCCCCTGTCGAGCCCCCAAGTCCAGCCATGCAACGGGCTCTGCACTCAGTGCAAGCCTGCTTCAGATTCTCTCTCTCTCTTTCAAATAAATAAATAAAAATCTTCAAAAAAGAACAGAAGAAAATAAAAATGTTTCTTTTGGCAGTAATGAAATACTGTCCTGCTTTTTATCCCCCATTCCAGGTAATTAATCAATGCAGTCAATGAAATCAGTACGGGTCAACTTCCATGGAGGGAACCGCAAGCTGCATTTTTGTTTCAGCACATGAAAGTTTCAGTGTATCTTCAATTATATTAAGGCATTAAATACTCTTAAAGCTTTTGTGAGGATAGGACAGAGAGTTAACCTCATCTGCCTAGGGAAAAAGGAAGGCACAAGATTTCCGATGACCGGCTTAAGGTGAACCTAGATGTACAGAACCCAGATCTCTCCCCAAACCTGGTACTCTTTCCTCTGGGCTCCATTTAGGGCAGCGTCTGCTACTGATAGACTCTCCAGGAACAAAAGGAGAACTTCTCGTCCAAAGTAAAGAATCTTGAAAAGAAAATGTAGACCCAGGGGGGGAAAACTGGAGTTTTTGAGTTGTTTAGAAAGAGAGTGTTATGAGAGGGTGAAAAGCAGTTCTCAGAAAGAGAAATTCCAAAATAATTCTATGACTGGTCGCACCTTGGAACCTCTAAGCATTTAACAAAATAGGAAGGGGAAAGAAAACATGACGTGACCTAAATGAAATGGTTTCACTTAATGAATTTGGACAAGCCATAGTTCCTCAAAGCATTCCATTAACCATGTTTTGTCCCTTCGCTTATGTAAAAATATCATATTATATAAGTGCCTGTGTTTGGACATGTAGATAATTAAAATAGAGGTTTAATGTCCATTTGGCTTTACAAAGTTATGACATTTCCTATACAAAGTCAGGGGCTTATTTCCTCCCTAATTCATTTGATAACTTGCATTGATGGTAATGTGAGTTGTGTGTTTTAAGATATTATTTGTTTAGCCTAGGGGTAATGTAAATTCTGAAATTTAAAAGCTACAACTCTAACGATCTGAATAATAACACTCTATATTTATACATGGCCAAGTTAATGCCCTTTATATTTTGTTTTCTCTATACTTTTGACTAGAGCATTAACCAAAAAAATCCAAGGAAGAGACCTCCAGCGAACAATTTTATGTAAAAAATGCCTGCTACCAGCGCCCTACGCGTTTCTTCCCCCTGCGTACCACTGAATCCATCCTGTATACCCAACATCGGAAAGTAGTTTTCTACTTTACATTTTCTTAATTCTAATTAAACAAATCTTAATCTTGACTTTAATGGTTGCAATTATGATACTTCATTATGTTAAATGTTAGTTGCAACATAAGAATAAATTGTATAAACAGTTTAGCTGCAATTGCATGGTGTCTAACTGTACATTACTCATTAACAAGATGTGGGTAGCAGCAATTAGAACATTTCCTCCTAATGTCCCCATTTATTGAGTCACAGCAGCAAGCCCCCTTTTCACAACACACACTGATTGACGATAGCAGCTTTTGTACTCATGGAAAACAGGCACTGTAACCCGCTGTGTGTCTCCAACTCAGATCGATGAAAGTACACATTAGCTCTTAGCCTCACAGGCCGGAGTTCTTGAAGGTCAAAATAGCCATCAGCATCACTGTAGGGTATAAAAATCATTTCACAAACTGTGAACAAAAACAACACAACTTGCTTTGCAGTTTGATTATTGTTTATAGATACAGCAAGCCAGAATTAAAGCATAGCCTTGGGGCAGCATAATTATTTACAGCTGAAGACTCATATCATTATTAGCGTTCTCCTAATTGCTTGAAGTTATATCAATGTTAGTTGATTTAACACATTTTTTATAACACGCATGGAAATTGTTTCCTCTGCATATGGAGTGTCAGTTTAACTGGTAGATGGTTTCTTCATTTATCAAGGTTTTGCTTTTTGTTTTTGTTTTTTTTTCCTTCTTCTTCTTCTAATTGTTCATTTTTCTTTGAGGGAAGATTTCCCCTTAGCCGTAACAGGGAAATAAGTTGAAGCTAAGCTTCAATTCATCTACTGTATCTTAATGCTAGCGATACTACAATGGTTTTGTTTCATTTTCATTAAAAATTGAATCTATAAAGCCACAGCAACATCTTCAATTAGAAAATGACTCAAACTGTCCTCCAGGTGGTTTGTACTCATCCTTTTTTCTTTCCTGGGTACCCGACCTAAAATTTGGTTTAACATGAAGAGTAAAGCCACGTAGCTAATAGAAGCCTTTAATAATATTGAAGTCATGAAGTTTTTCATACATTGTAAAATCTCAAAATCGAGCTCCATCGGTCAAGTTTTTACAATATGCAGAAGGAAAATAAAGCTAACTGTGGAGCTATAATATCGATCGAAACCTGCAGTGATATTAGAAGGAGAAGAACAAGAGAGAACCATTCGGGGATATGGTTGTAGCTGGAGTTTTGGATTTGTAGGAGTTAAAATGAACTCCTATCCTTTTTTTATGCTGTTCTTTTCCTGGATATGGCCATTCTCCTTCATTATTGTAGTATATTTTCTACCTATAGGTGGCGACACTTGTACCGTTTCCTTTTGAAGTGTCCCTTGATTGTGCCTAGGAACAAATGGACTCTTAAAAGATAAGAACACAGTGTCAAAGGCTCTGGAGACTAGGAAAGATCTTAGAACCAAGTGGTCAATTCCTGCCACATCATATAACTGAGGGAACTTAGCCCTCAGAGATTAAGCTAAATACCCAAGATCACATAACCAGTTAGTGATAGAGCTGGGAAGATAAGGAAGCAACTAGATTCAGAAATAATAAACTGGGACAAAGCGTAAATATAAAAAAAATAAATACTTGAAACATGGTGAGCCAGGTGTCAAGTTCTCAGTGAGTGGCTAGCAGATCTGTAAATTTAAAAAGCAGGGAAAGAGGGAATGTTGGATATCTAAATAACACAGGACTTAAATAAATGAAAATTTCTTTTAAAAAAAATAAATAAAAAATAAAAAATAAATAAATACTTGAGAGTGACACTTGCCCAATATCATATTAGAACCCTATTTCCAGCAACCAAAATAGTCCCATGAAGTTATATATATTTAAGCCCAAATCCCAGCATTCATTTTTTTCTTGCTTCACAACAAATGACCCTCCAAAATATTATGATAAAAGAGCTGAGGTCTTTTATTTGAGAAAATGTAAATGTTTATGAAAATGCTTCCCAAAGGGAAATATCAATTTAATGGCTAATGTGTGTTTTTACAAAATTGATCACCACTTGCAAATATGAAACTACTTGAGAATATCTGAGAAGATTGCTAATGGAGCTTATTGTGTAAAAGGATGTGAAAGCAAATACCAAAGACTTTGATTCTGGGTCATGACAGTTACCCAGAGATCTTATGAAATTTAAGCTGTGATTGTTAACCCGCTAAAAGTTACCACATTACTTAACACTTGTGATCTTATCTCAGAGACATATGGTAGAAATATTTCCAAAGATTTCTCAGGATGATTTGGTTTTATCAAAGGGAATATTATTTAACAATTCTCTGTATTTTATGGGCCTTTAGCAAAACTCTCTTCTGCTGCCTGAAAGAAATCGAAAACTCTAAAATGGCATTTTAGATTAATTTAATTGAGATTGTCTTTGAACAAACTGTAGTCTCTATGGCGACCCTGGTGGATTGCTTCTGCAGTCTGACGGGGCCTGAGTCCCAACTGTTCCCTGAATGTGACGCAGTGAAAATGGGAAGAAGGTGAGAGGTGGCAAATGGTTTGAAAAACCCATCATCGCTCATATGTGATGGTAAAACCATCTTCCTTCCTGAGAGTTAAACAGTGTTTTTCGTTCTACGTACAGAAGTGACCTCAAACAGAGAAAATCAGGTCAGGCATGGGAAGGCCATTTTGCATTGATTTTAAGAAATATAACTTGATATAGAATTTTATATTTTTTTACATTTTTTCTTGGTTTATTTTGTCTATATTTGGGAAGGTATAAAACAATCAAAATTAATTAAGTGGAGAAATAAAGAAAAGCACTAAGGCAAATTAAATAGCTTTTAAATTCATACTCTCACTAAAATACTACGTTGGAGTATTTTCTTCCCAAAGGTACAGTCATATTTTTCACAGACTCACAAACTGATTTTCTCTCTTTTCTTTCACAGCCATCCAACTTGACCTTACTTTTTCCATTGCCAAGTTTCATTTGTACTAATGACGCATCTCGAGCTTTTACCTTTAAGTTTGGGGTAAGATAACGGCTTTTTGTTTGCTATCGGCGCGTGTCTTTGTTTTACACCTTTGATTATATTAGGTAGTGAACACGTTTATATTTGCTGTACTGCGATATAATAAAAGAGATAGGTATGAAACAGCGTTACTTGATTTTATCACCTACAAGATTTCATTCTTCCACAAAAACAGTGATCAAGAAAAACTTCTAACTGCACTAATGGTGTGATTGTGGTAGCCAGTGAGGAACTGGGAAATCACTCCTCCCAATTATCACTGAGATGTCTCATTTTATAAAACACGAGGGCACTTGAGATAGGAAGAAAAGGATCTCGCCATCCATTGCACAGACTCAAATTCCTTAAGACTCAGAAATAAATATTTACTTTTTCAACTGTGTTGAAACAGCGATCATCAAATCATGCTAGCGATAAATTACAGTCTGGACCTCATGTTCACGTAAGATACCTATTTTCCCGGTCCCTTTTGCATTTCGGTCCTTCTGTCCTATTCTCAGTGGCCCCTCTGGAAGGACTGCAGCCCCAGCACGGAGGGGTTGGAGGAGGGCGAGGGCAGCAGGCTGGGAACAACGCTCAGAACCTCATAGGTTACAACATGTGCTGGGCAGATAACATCTGCAGATAATGACAGGGCAGGGGTGAAGGGTAGAAAGGCCAAGCCACGATGAAGCACGGGGGGAGCGAGGGAAGCTGTTGCAAGAGTTCTGCAGCATGCAGTATTTCCCATCGAATCATTAATTTGCAGCCTCCCGGTTTAACCTGTTCTGTGCAGAGCGGTATTGTGTCTCCAAAAAGTGGATATTGTTTAACTTTTTCTTCCTTTCTTCCTTTTCTTTCTTTCTTTCTTTCTTTCTTTCTTTCTTTCTTTCCTCCTTTTCTTTTTTTACTTGCTGGGTGGAAAAAGAAAAAAAAAGGACACTGATTGCAACTCGGATGTTTGAGCAATTTGATATGTGATGACTAACACGTCTACTACTTTTAACAGTTTTTGCTTTGCTCTCCCTAACTGGAGCTGTGTGGCACTGAAGTGAGGGAGCTAATACAGTAAATGAGAACTGCTGTCAGTAGGAACCAGATTAGTCAATCCTTATAGCAAAAGTGAATTTCAGATAACAGCTCAAGCATGACCACTCTGATCACAGCCTAGTGTTTATGTATACAGAGGAACAATGAAGTGGCCTGGCAATTACTGGAAATACATTCCTCAAGCTTTCAGGCAATGCCAAGCTTAAAATTGTGGTCAACTCATGTGGGAGAAGCAAGATCAACTCGGAATTCATTGCGGCAATTGTAATTAAATCGCATATTTTGTGTGTGTCTCTCTCTGTGCTAAGCGTACAGCTATTTAAACCACTGTGAACATGTCAGACCATATGACTGCAATTCTCTTAGGTAGAATCTTCTCATTTCATTCCATGGAATGAAACCATGAAGAGGAAACAATGTCACACAAACTGTCCTGACCCATATGGTAACTTTGCTTCAACCCCCCGAGATCTTATTTGTGGCTTAAACTGCTTTGTGAACGTTGGACTTACACAGGTAAGAAAGCAGGATTCAGAAACAGACAAGGAAAAAAGTTAACATCGTTAGCAATTATTGCAAATTAAGACACAAACAGCTACCTTTTCACCTCATAACTTTAAAACATTTAATGGTTATGATGCCTGGGGCCCACGCCATAGTGGTAAATCAGGTATGGCTTTTTAATAACAATAATAAGCACTAGGATGATCTGATCGCAAGCTGCCTGATTTCACATCTTACCAGTTTATTAACCTTGGGCAGGTCACTTAACTGCCCTGCACCAGTTCCCTCAACGGAAAATGAAAACCACGATTCTACGGCCTCACTGGGCCGTTGTGAGAATGAAATTTTAAAATGCAGATAAAGAATTTAACCAGTGCCTGCCATTCAACACCCACCAGCTATTATGTTTATTATACTATGTTTGCATTTTGCAAGCATGGTTCACACTATGTTATGGTTGCAACCATGTCAAAATGTGTCTTTGGCGATAAACGAAGAATGGAAGAAAAGTCACATAATTAAAAATAGCCCAAGTTAAATGGTGAGACAATGATATTTTTCTCTTAAAAAAAATCTTTACATTATTATATTGTTGACAAAAGGGAAGTAAAATTATATATGCAATTCTTATGGCTAAAGAATGTTTACCATATGAATTTTATTCCCTGACAGACTAAAGTGGGGAAATAGGTAGGTTTAGAAACAATAGCCTAAGAGAACACGTAGCATGGGAAGTACCTAAAGCAACCTCCCTGACAATGAGAAAAAAGAACCTCAACACATTCTACCCGTTAGAGATTTGATGTGGTTAACAAATTCACATTTTAAGGAGCAAATATCCATTGGTGCATATTTCCTATTAGTCATTCACAGGTTAGTATGAATTATTTAATGTGCTAGATCAACATCTGGCTGAAATCAAAGATACTCAGTTTTTTGATCAAGGAATAAAAAAGGAATTTGTAAGAGATCCCTGGGACTTGCAGGGTAGTGAGCTTGTTTAAAAAAAAAAAAAGTGGCAAATTTAGACAGCCCGAAGTTTTCATAAGTGCTGTCCTGTTTGAATGTGTCATCGCATACACATGTACCTCTTGCCAACAGAAAAATAGAAATAAATAAATGCTTGTATTCTTCCGTGACTCTTTCCAACAGTTATCTTCCAATTAGTTACACTTTTTGATATGACACACTCTTCATGAATTTCTCTAAAAATATTTCCTCAAGAGTGCTGAGGATCTCCTTTGTCAGGGAATATTAATGGGGGTTGGAAAGACAATCAGTAACATGGTCCCTGACCCCAGGGTTAGACACATTAGGTGTTCCAGAAGTTCTACAGATGGATCACAGTCGAGTCTAATAGCAACTTCTAATATTTTTCCTGCCACATAATGTCGAATATTCAGTATTAATGTTCTGTACTATCATAAAAGTGGAGACTAATTAATCTTCTTTCCACTTGGACATTTTCTTTCACTTTAAAGTTTTCTGAATTAGCAATGGCTGATATTTCTAAACTAGTTCCCACATTTGGAGGAAAGTAAAAGATTTTTAAAAGAGCTATTGAGATTTCTGATTGTGGGAAATCTCCATAAGTAATGCTCCCAAAGGAATGAACTATACCCTTGAGAAATATGAATAGATTCTTATTAACAATGACACACCAGTGGAAATTAAAAATGGAGAGGGGCACTCACAAACCTGGCCCAGAGGAGGCTGGTTATGGTTAATCTCGAAAGTGAAAGATGAAGGTCGCCTTTCTGGACCAACATGGTTTTTTACTTAGGCATTTCCTGTCAGTACATTTGCTTCTCAAAAGTTTCCTTTTTTTTTTTTTTCTCTCTCTCTCTCTGTCCCTGATATACATAGAAATTTAGCTGTCTGTGGTAATAAATATCATCTCTGTCATCCACGGCTATCAATAGTCATAGAAATTTCTGTTTTCATCTCATGCGGTTGTGATGAGCTTTCATATTTAGCTCCAAGCACTCTTCTCTTTTAAGCCAGATTCAAATGCTCTAAGACAATAATAACCATTAACTATTACTTTAACAATATCTGAGACATAGCGATTAGCCCTCTAGCTTACTAGTGATCAAAAATTGCAACATCCAAGACAATGCTTTTCATCTTCATTCAATATCCCACCCCTGTGCTCAGCTTCACCAAATTGATACATAATGTCACCGGAGCTCCATCTTCCCAGCCACAAAACTGCGGTGTGTGGGGTTCACCACTGTCTCTTATATTGGCAGCCATGGACGTCATGTATGATTTTTTTCTTAACTCTCAGCCCTTTTATATTGACTTCTTCTTTGTTGTTTCTTTACTTTGTAGCTAATTGGCACTCATTCCTTGAGGATCAGCTGAATTACACCCTCCCACCTTCTCTGGGTGTCTCTTCTGGGTCTGCTGACTGCCCAGGACACCCCTCTGTGCATGGAGCCCACTGCTGGCTTTGGTATCAGTATATCCCACAGAGTTAAGGGGACAGGACCTCGCTCCATTTGTTCTCCTATCTCTAGCGCACTAACTGCTTCTCAATCAATGTGAATTTTTCATTAAGTTGCTGAATGAGTGAATGAAAGGAAAGAAACCCTACCACCCCTTGTCTTGGAGAACGTGGCCATACCAACTAGATCTCAGGCATCCCGGAAAATTACTGCAGAGGCAGCTTTCAAAGTAAGGTGGAGTAATTCTGGTACAGGGGGGTATCTGCTAAGTACTTGTGCCCGAATAGGGCAGTTTCACCAAAAACTGGATTTGGGGGTAGAGACAAATCTCGTGTGGGTGCCAAGCAGCACGGGTCATGTGGTTTCACTTACATAACACACTCCCTAACCCTGCATGCGTTCTTTGTGTTTCTTATTACCTTTAAGCATTTAATCACATCCCCATCCCCTTCCCGTCTTCTCTCAAGCTGTACTTAGCACCTGGCACGGTCCACAGGCCCCACTTCACCCTAAGTTCTCTTGTTTCCATCACTCAAACAGCTTCTGAAGTCTTATTTCCTCCACGAAGCTTCTGACTAATTGGAAAAGAGGTAGCAATTTCCCCTGAGAAGCAGCCCCCTCCCTCTCTCTCTCCACAGGACTTTCTGCCAAAGGCCTGATTCCTCTGGGCTCCGACTCACCGCTCTGAAGACTTGTGCTTCACACAGAGTTTTCTGTCTGCATAGGTTAAGTTCAGAGAATACAGAGAACTTTGAACAATACCTTAACTTTTCCCCTGGACCAATAGGGCCTTAAAAGCAGTTTTAAATGAAGATGAGACGCTGAACATTTTCAAATTGCAAATTCCTTCTTTGGTTCAAGTTTACCGAGAGTCAATCGTTCCATAAAGAAAGGGTTTTTTAAAATACTTTTGATGTTCTCATCTGATCTTACTTTGATAAAGCGTAATTGATAGCTGACGCTCTTCTTGGTAACGTTGTCTAATGCTGTTAATTTTTAAGAATGGCGACGTCTAGGACAATAGAGGTTATCTTATACGAAAATGCGAAGTTTCATTGTCTACTGAATATGCCCTTCTCGCTCATATTTCACAAACGAGGAGACTATGACAGCTGATCCAGATCCAAAATTTTACATTGGATTAAATGGCAGATCTCAGACAGAAAGCCCGTACCCCTCCAGCTCTCAGACTTTCAACTTGGGCCCATCAGCTCACCTCAAAGGAGTGTATTAGGAGTAAATGTGTGCAGAAGAATTCACATAGGTCATGTAATGGCCCCTTTGTATTCTTTGATTTGTGAAGTTGGAATCACCCAGAATCAAAACAGCTCTCAAGACTCTAAAGTTGTAGGGCATTTTGTCTGCTCAAAATACAATTGGATCCATAAAAAGACTGACATGGTTGATTTCAATGTCTTTTCAACACCTTTCCTGAGGACACGCCTTTTTTTTTAGCAAGATGCCATTATTCTGTCCATCTACAAATTCAAGCCACTGACATGCATCAATACGCTGTATGAATGCTTCTTTGATCCTTTGCAAAATGTTACAGTCACCAGAGAGCAAAAGGGAAAATGAATGGAGGGAAGCCCCGAGGAGCAGTGTTTTATAAATCAGAATTTCCATGCAATTTATAGATGAGTTTACTGGATACCATGGTAGAATATGAATGCATCTCAACAGAAGTACCATAACTTGTGATGTTTATATATAAAATGTGCCACACAAATCATTTATCTAAACGTAACATATTGAAAGCTCCTACCTATTCGGGCACACTGAGGCACAGACTCCCTTTCTTTAAGGTACTCCGTGATCATACGCTACATACCATTTTTGTCATTGTATTTCAGGCCACTGGATGAGTGCAATGATGTCTATTAGTACACTGAATAGGGTCTACAACTTCTAGAAGAACCAAAGGGTCAAATAAGTAGCATTTGCTAGCATTTGACGTGATTCAATTTTAAAAATTAAATGTCTTTCCTTCATTAAATGTCTCTTTAGATTTAATGGGTTTTCTATGTGTGTGGGACCAGCCATCGTAACTTTAAAAAAAATATATCAGCTTTATTGAGATCTAATTCACACACCATACAAATCACCCATTGAAAGTGTACTATTCGGTAGATTTTAGAATATCCACAGAGTTGTGCACAGTCACGATAACTTTCCAGTTGGCTATTTTAGAAATTTATAAAGTTGATATCAGTATAAATAGAAATCTTAGTGAATTCATTTAAACCACGTTAAGGTTTAACCATACATGGCAACCTTTTTGCTCCTCTTTTCCTGTTTGATGAAAAACATATTCTGAAGTGAGTGAGAATTAGTATTTCTGGTTATATTAATAATTGCTAACATTTAAAGAGCATAGACTATTTGGCAAGAACAATGTTAAAGTGTTTTACAAGCGTTATCTCGTATCATCATCAGGACAACCCTATGAGGTAAATACTGTTATTATCCTCATTTTATAGATAAAAGAACCAAGACTTGGTGGCGTTACGTTGCTTGTCCAAGGGGAGCTAGAAGGAGGCAACAACAGAACTACTCCCGTTTATATAATTAACCCACCAAGCCCATCCTTCCTGCCCCATGTTCTGTTGCCTCTACTGTTACAAATAAGAATGTCTACGAAGTACGATGATAAGCTTGCTTGTCCAACGCACCCTATAAATACCTAATGCACCAGAGACAAAGAAGAGCAGTGGTGTTATAAGTACTGGCCCCAGCATTTGGCTTCAGAAAACATGATTGTACCAGTTACTAGCTTTGTGACTTTCAGACAAGTTACCAAGTCTCTCTGTGCCTCACTTTCCTCATTTGTCAAATGGGATATTGGTATTAATATTAGATCAAGAGAGTTAGGGATCAGCACATAGTAGGTGCTCAAGGCATCATTTATTTTTTAACTCATCGACAGAAGCCTACTTTGTTCACAGAGGAAAGGGTGATAAGTCCAGACGAAATCATATCATCTGATTTTTCCAAAGAATGTGGTAACTTCTGGGAACCAATCAGGCCCCAGGTACTATTTTTTTCTCTAAAATATAATGCAGACTGGGGAAGCCTGGGTGGCTCAGTTAGTTAAGTGTCTGCCTCCGGCTCAGGTCATGATCTCAGGGTCTTGGGATCTAGCTCTCTGCTCAGGAGGGAGTCTGCATCTCCCTCTCTCTTTGCTCCTCTCTCCTGGCTCATGTGCTCTCTCTCTCTCTCTCTCTCAAATAAATAAATAAATAAAATCCTTAAAAAAATAAAATACATAAAATATGATGCAAGCTGTA
The DNA here is from genome assembly GCF_017311325.1 of Ursus maritimus. Lineage (NCBI taxonomy): Eukaryota > Metazoa > Chordata > Mammalia > Carnivora > Ursidae > Ursus > Ursus maritimus. The sequence continues at coordinate 21,361,672 of NW_024425564.1, forward strand.
GACACAATTAAATTAATCTAGCAGTGTTCTAAGAACAGTTGTAATGAGTCGTTTTTTGAATTCTAAAGCAGTGGTTCTCATCCTTCATGAAGTTAAGACTCCTTGAAGGATCTGATGAAAGCTGCTATGAGTCTTTTTCAGAAATATTCAAATATGCACACGCAGATACGTTTTTACACATAATTTCAGGGGTTGAGAGACCCCTGAAGCTCATGGCCCCCCAGAAAGAATCCCCGTCTCTAAGGGATATGATTGATATCCACATTCCATGTCCTTGTTAGCCAGTGGGAAGATCTTGAAAAAGCTTTACAGCATCTCCAAATTCAATATTCTTCCTTTCCCCTTAAAATAAAAGGATTGGAGCAAAATGATCTCTAAAATTCTTTTTAAGTCTGATTCTCTAATTCTAACTTCTGAATTACGTAACAACTTCTGTTGACCAACCAATTTCAGTAATTCATTATTCTTCTCCATGGGTTTCTTAATTAATATTGATCTTGCTTTAGCTAGTGCTGCCAATTCGGAAGAAAATGGAAAATTACCTTAATCTTTATAGATTTTGAATTTCTAATTTACTGCCCAATTTCATCCAAGTTTGTATAAGTGAAATTTACATATTTATGTACTCTATCAATTATTTGGTTATTAATACACAAATCAGATCTCAGCTGCCTATAAATAGAGTACGTTGCATTCTTCCTGAAAATCCTCATGACTTTGGGGATACTGGTCATCTAGAACGCCAAACATTATTGATCAGCCCCATATGTGGCTATTAATATACTTTGTGGATCACTGAGGTTTAAATGTGGATCACTGATAATAATAACACTCTCCACATCTTCCTAATCCTGTGTGTCCACAAATTGCTGTCCTGTGCATCATCTCAATTACTATGACCACTTTTTAATTTTCTTTTTATTTTGGAATAAATTCAGATTTACAGAGGAGTCACTGAGATAGCACAGAAAGTCCCCATAGACCCTTTACCCTGCTCCCCCCAAATGTTAATATCTTTTGGAAAGTATGGATTAGCCGTGTATGGACTAGCCCTTAATTTGTGTTTGATGTTTACTCATGAGTAGGCTATGAGTTATGTTTTTTGGGGGAAGAATGCCATGGAGTGAAGTGCCCAATTCATTACATAATTTCACTGGGTATATAATATCGATGTTACTTAGCATTGGTGATGTTGACCTTGATCACTTGGTTAAGTTTGCCAGTTGGTTAAGTTTGCCAGTTGTCTGCACAATACAGTTACAATTTTTCCCTTTTCTTACACTTCATTGGAAGCAAGTCATTAACTACAGTCCATATTCAAAGGGAGAAGAATTAAGCTTTAATTCCTGGAGAAGGAGTGTGTCTTCATTTGGTATTTGGAATTTTTCCATAGACAAACCCCTTTTAAAGCACATGCTACTGTTTCCCTTTGTTTAGATGAAGATAGGGCTCACACTGACCAAATCACACTGCTAGGACACAGTAGAGCTAGCTTGCAAAACCAGCTCTTGTCATTCCAAACCCATTCATTCTTCCATGACACCATAGCATCTCTATTTAGGTAAATAGCATCCTGTGTTTTGGTGGGAGTCCAGTGATATGCACTTAAGTTTTGTTTTGCAACTAAAATACCTTTTAGTTGATACCACTTGAGGGTAGCCCAAAAAGTCGATGTGGTTTCCCAAATCTGCTTCCATGTGTATGGTATGACCTGGGAGATTCTGGTTTTGTCTGGATCCACTCTATTTTGATTCTAAGCACCAGTCAGCCTCCTGTATCCTCAACTAGATCTTTTTCTACTACAAGACGGTTCAATCAAAATAGAGACTTCATCTTTCTATTACACTAATAAAAGGCAGAACTAACAGAGACCTTGCTGTAGATAAAAGAAAGATTTGTTGTCCTCAGACTCAGTTTATAACCTAGTAAAATAAATACCCATCAAAAATGGACTTCCAGAACTCCACAGAGTGATCTGGATTAGCTAAGCAATCCAGACAAATTTATGGATCAACGTCGTTGGCTGCCCAGTGTCAGCAGCATTCTCCACTTTGCTTTGGTTGCAGACACCAGGCTTGGGAGAGCTGTCAGCTGGTAATGATTTTCGGCCCCAGCAAAGGGAGGCCAAATTGTAACAGGTGACACAAAGGGGAAAGATTCTGTATCAGATTACTAATTCCCAAGAGCTACCCCAGGTCACTGGACTTCCCACGTGTGAAGTTCAGGAATTTAGAGACATTTTAAAATTAGCATTTATTCTGGTACAATTACTTGTCTTATCAGTCATTCAAGTAATGTTTAATAAGCACTCCTCTGCTTGTGGTGATTCACTAAGCCCGGGGGAGAGTTAATCCAGAATGACAGGGTCTCCGCCCACTGGGCACTTACATTCGAACACAAAGACAACAGACCCACACATAAAGGGGAGACATTCCATCCGAACACGAAAGGGAGGTTTGTTTTATGTTGGCGGTGTTTGGGGGTTCTTGGCTTTTGTTGTCTGCTTCCCAGGGGTGTGTGTGTGTGTGTGTGTGTGTGTGTGTGCGCGTGTGTGTATGTGTGAAAGAATAAGAAGTAAATTAGAAGCACTAAGAGTTTAAAGAACGAGGGGAAGAAAGCAGAGTGTGCTGGTGATTAATTTCAGGTTTCAATATTAAGTTTAATAAACTCTCCCTCAGGTTTTGCTGTGCCTAACAAGTCAAATATGGAGGTTTGAGAAGTGGAAGCATCAAATCTCGAAATTACTGTGGACTGACCTTGTATACAGCTCCTCACAATCCGCATGTCTGTATTTTCTGCCCCGCTGTTCCCTGACCCCTTGTCCTGCAAATATCTTTAATAGGCCTTCATTGGAGGCACGTTCCCTAAAGACAGGCTGCAATCTGGGTGGGGTGCTTCTGGAGAAGTTTCTCTACTGCGTGGTCCTTTTCCTCTCTCCCTTCTGTCTAATGGGAGCTACTAGCGTGGAGTCAGAGACTTTTCTCTACACGATTTTTCTTCTCTCCACCTGAATTTTCTAATCTGTAAAATGTGGATAACACTTGTAAGTTGATCACGAGAATTTTAAAAAAAAATTAATGTATATCTAAAAGCATTTTACAACCAGTGAAACACTCTTCACATATAAGAAAACTTCAAGGGATTTTATAGTCAAGACTACACATAGTTTCTAATCAAATGGTAATCACCATTTTAGCCTCTGTTCAGGAATTATCTCAAGTTTGGGCCATACATTTAATTTTCTCATGAATTAAACGACTGACTTATTGTCAGAGATCTTTAAAATCAACTAGGCTAAAATAAAAACAATTATGTATTATCTGAAATAAATAAAATAAAATAAAATAAAAGGCCCTAGATGAGTCAGGCTGTTAATCAGGGAAACACGTGGGTTTTTCCTCATTTTAAAAATTGTGGCGAAATATGCATAATATAAAATTTACCACTTTAACCATTTTTAAGCATACAGTTCTGTGGTTTAAGCACAGTCACATTGTCCTACACCATCGTCACCATCTGTCTCTAGAATTTTTCATCTTCCCCAACTGAAACTCTGTACCCATTAGAAAATAACTCTCCCCAGCCTCTGTCAGCCACCATTCTACTTCCTGTCTCTATGAATTTGGCTCCCCTAGGGATTTCGTATAAGTGGAATCTTACCGTGTTTGTCATTTTGTGGCTGGCTTATTTCACTTACCATATGTCCTCAGGGTTCATCCATGTTGTAGCCTGTGACATGTGGGGTTTTGAGGAAGAGCTTCCAAAGCTTGAGTTCCAACTCTACCACTTATTAGCTATGTGAAAAAAAACCCATAGGTGACTGAAGCCAAAATAAAATTGTCAAGGAAATAATTGGGTCTATAAGAATACACGAGTACACACACACCCACACTCCGAGGAAGCCGACTTCACATAAACAAGGGTTTTCACTAGAGATTAAATAGTCAGCCTTTTAGGGGTGCATTTGAAGAGTCGTGTGCACACCACGTGCGATGGGCTCCTTGCCTTTTGTATGGGACCCTCGAGCTCTAGCCTTATGGAGCCAGACTCTCCTCCAGAGTTGCTATCTTTACACCTATTCTCCTCGACACGGGAACAAAGGGAATTAAACATTTGAAAGCAACAAAAATCTCCCGACAGTTACCACTCTGGATATCCACTGCAGGCTGTTTAGAATTTTTCTTCGTATTGTTTTATTTGTTTACCAAACAAACATGCATGTAGGTATATTTGGACGGATACATACATATACCAACGTCCAACTACAAGGCCAGAAATGAATTTGTACCTGAAGTCTAGCTTTTTACATGCTTCGTGAAACCTTCATCGAGTTCCTTTTTTCAATTGTAAAATGGTTACGAGTTCTTAGCCGCTGTAGACAATCCAAAAATGTATAGAGAATCGGAGACAGGAGATAAATTTTACTCATTAAAAATTATTAGGGGAAAGGGCATAAAAATTCCGGAAAGAAAACACCTCAAGGAGAAGAGTCCCCTCTGAGGCCTTCACTGTGTATATATTGGAGTCAATATTCTTAGGGAAAGAGCATAAAACATTTAACAAAAAATTAGGGATGGAATGAATACACCCAGGGAAGCCAACAGCATATATGAAAGTAGATTCACTAAAAGCAAATACACTAAGTAAAAGTACTTGTTAAAGATGCACTGCGAAATTTTTATTGCTGTTGAGTGGCAGATTGTTTCTTACTAAAGGTCGTGAAAAGAGCCGGAGGCTGACCAGACCAAGACGCAGGCACGACCAGCCGCTCTCTGCCTAACAGGGTTCGACTTCCATTTCTCGCCATTACGAGATTACCCCATTTGCGACAGCAGACTTTCCTCAGCAAGTTTAGCCAACAGTGATCCTAGTACTTTGAAGGTAGAACGAAAATGTCCTTTGCCCTTCCTCTGCTGGGAGGAAACACTTCAAAATAGTTGTGTGAGAATAATCATTTTTATTTATTTTTTTTTTTTTACTTTAACCAGTCAGTTATACTACAGCGGAGGGCTCAGCCCTGTCTGTATGTCTTGCTCCCCTGTGGAGTTTCTTGAACATACTGCTGTCCAGGTCCCAGCCCCGGAGATTCTAACTGAGGGTCTGGGTGATGCCAGGACATCAGTACTTTTAAAAGCTTCCCAGAGATTTTAAATGCACCCAGGTCTGGAAACCACTGCACTCAAGTTACCCGTATATTTGTGTTCATTTTTCACCTTGCTGCTTGTCCTCTACTTGTGTCTCTCAATTATCTACTATAACAAGAGTGTTTTCTGTGTGGCAATTGTCCCCAAGAATATTATAGGAGTTATCTCTTCACTGATCTTCATACTAGACCTTCCAGATGCTGGTGGCCCCTCTCCAGTCACCAACATGGCTTTGATCCCACCAGGTCAGTCAAGAGTCATCATGTCTGCTCCTGTTTCTGAGCAATGAGGCAACCTGATCTACATATTTCCTAAATATGAATGCAAAAAGAGAAAGTACTTTCAAGGAAAACTGAGATGAATACTTTGTTCGAATGAAGGCGAGTCACAAGGAAAAACTGTTGTCAAATTAGACATGGATGAAAAATTCTAAAAATGGAGAAAATAACAAAAATCAGGAAAAAAAATCTCGGCAATGTCTGTACTTATCTTGTTTCACTTTAAAGAAGCATAAGCTGGAAATCATAAATGAAGTTTAGGGGTATGATTTATTTAACAAAGAGAAAAAGAGAGAAAGGGAAAGAAGGAACTCCAGTCATGCCCAATAAATAAGTTATCGTGTCTATGACTCATTGAAAGGAACACATTCAGATGCTGTATTATTTCTCTTGAAAAAAGGCTTATATTGGCATGTACACCAATGTTGTGGAATAAATCAGGAACACCAACAAAAATTCCTCTTCCTCCTCCTCCTTTTCCTTCTCCTGTGTCATAAATGATACTCAGAAAACTGAAAGAATTAAGAAACATGACACAAAATAAACCTTACCTGTCAGGTATGACTGCTAAGCTAAAGGCTTGAAAATCACTGCCTCAGACAACAACTTACAGTCAACTCTATGTGGTATTCAATGGCTTACCGGTGATGAAAAAAAATCAATGCGAAATCATGGATTTTCTGAATTTTAATCACATAACTAAAAAAAGGGGGCGCCTGGGTGACTCCGTCGTTTAAGCATCTGCCTTCAGGTCATGATCTCAAGGCCCTGGGATCGAGCCCCACATCGGGCTCCCTGCTCAGTGGGGAGTCTGCTTCTCCTTCCCACTCTCCCTCTGTGCCCTCTCTCCCTCTCAAATAAATAAGTAAATAAAATCTTTAAAAAAAGTTAATTGAAAAAAGGAAGTTTCTAAGGAAGTTAATGCGAGGCACTTGAGTGCCTCAGTTCATTAAGCATCCAATTCTTGATCTCAGTTCGGATCTTGATCTCGGGGTTGTGAGTTCAAGCCCCGTATTGGGCCCCACACTGAGAGTGGAGTCTACTTAAAAAAAAAAAAAAAAAAAAGATAGGAAGTTAATGGAGTGGGAGGATATCAAGGGGGAGAAAATCATTTGAAGTAGCAGATGAGAAATCACTATGTAAAGTGATTTTGCCCTTTTGGGGTTTTTCTTAGAACAAAGCAGCGCCCACTGCGGTTCTCCTAGTCCACAGAGCCTACAAGTCACTAGGTAGGGTGTCTCTTGCCGGTGCACGTTAATTCCATAAATAAACGTCCTTAACTTACCACAGAGAGCAGTTTGTGCACTGCACGGATCAGGTTCAACAAATATGAAATAATAGCCCAGTTGAAAAGAAAAAGTCAAATATTGGGTGTGTGTGACAAAGGTTCCATTCTGTGTTAATTTTAGCAGATGAAGGTATGTGGCTTTTACAGTGATTTCTTTCAGTCAGATTTTAATTCGAAGCCGGATATTTATTTGACAGGGTAAAGTCCTTAAAAAGCCTTCATTTGATGTTTCGGATTGATTTGTCATTATATCCTAAGTCATCGCCTTTGTATTAGATTTAACAACATGTTAACATTGTATGGAAAGAAGACCTGTTTCTACAAGTAAATTCTTCGTGGAACTCAGACCAACAGGCAGGAACATCTTGCCTGCACTCAAACACACACACACACACACACACACACACACACACACTTTAAATCCTTAAAACTTGTGGAGGCTTCACAAGAGCATGAAACGTTTTTCCCCTCTGTCTGGAATTGCACTGAAAAATCTCCCTAATTGCAACATATGTATACAGACATCTATATGCATATTCATTTATGTACCATAATTTTGCCAATATGATATACTGTGCCCTCTGAGAGGATCAACAGTCTTTGGGAAATCAGAAAATCGTTGAAAATGTATCCCAAATAGTGTTTTGTGCCTTTCACTTCTCTAACAAAGGATCCTAAATAATAAGCGCTATGAAATTTATTAGCCTTTATTAAGGACATACCATTTTCAGGAGAATAATACAACACAGGTTCACGGGCACATTAATTTTAAAAGTACCTTTGCACGGGCACTAGGTACAAAGCCCCGAGCCAGGGGAGGTGGAGCAGAGAGCGATGTGTCACATGTGATCTCTAATTTCCGGCTGGCGTTTGCTTGACTGATTTCCGCCGACCACGCTCACCCTCTTCGTCTCAAAGGATCACGAAGCCATGTTGCTATCAAAGGTCCCCAAGTGTTGAAAAGGGGGAGAGAGGAAGGAGGACAGAATCCACTAATGTGGAACCCTCGCAAAACGACAGACAAGCACTTAAATTAAATCTTTCCAGCCCTAACTCTCGTCCTTCCCACACCCCTGCCCTTAAGGGAGTCCGTGGATTCTTTAAGTGGCACAGCTGTCAAAAGAAGGGTCTCCTGTGATAGCTAATACCCGTTCACATGCTCAGTGTACTTCCCGTCCTTCTCAGCAGGCATTTGCTCATGTTCACTGTGCCAATATCAAAGGCTACAGAAAAGACAGAGTGTCCCATTTTATCTGAGGATGGCAAAATGCATGCCACACATTACCAAGCATCCCGTTTGCAATATAAAGCAAACATCACTAGCCATAGATTCTTGGAGAATAAATGCAGGTAAAGAGTGTCTAAGCTACTTGCTCAACATTCACTGGCAAATCAGTGGAAGGGTTTGGAGCAGCAGTCGAATCTCCCCATGCTTAGTCATTCCACTTATTTATTTTTCCAATTTTTGAAATTATCCTTTACAAACCTGCCTCGGGGGACACATTCAGACAGCTAGAATTTCAACAAATAAAACACTCCCGAAACAGCGGTAAGAACTCACACTAATTTATTTAAAGCAGTACTCCTTAAATACTTGGTGTTGGTTTGCTATGGAAGACAATGGTTTTTTTATGGCTCCCCCAGAAGTGTGCAGTGCACAATCTGAGCAGCTGTATGAAACAGCGTTGCTTGGCGATATTTGAAATATGAACTAGTCCTAACTGGACAATCCTGTGTCAAAATCGGAACTGTCAAAATGATAGTGAATGTTTCATGCAGTAATGTCTTTACTAGACACTCTGACTATCTGTTGAAGATATCCATTACTGTGTTCCATTGGTTGAAAGCTTCTTGCTGAAATTCTCCAGTACTGTGGGGGAAAGGTTTCTGGTGGCAGGTAACTGCCAGGATATTGACAACTGCTTAGTAGTTCACAAAATATTTCTTCAATTTTACGCGTGTGGAAATTTCTAGTTATCCAACTGGTCCTTAAAAATGGATTTGGGCTTCTTTACTGAAAAATTAAAAAATTATGTATTTATGATCAAGAGTTGTCTACTGTTGAGAAAATGTAAACTTTATGGAAATATCTTACTTGGAGAAATGGATCATGATTTAGTGAATAGAAATAGTTATATTTCAATTTCATTACACGCCAAATATAAACAAAAGGAATTCTTTCTTAGCCACTTCCAATCATAACAGTAAAAGAATTGAGGTTTAAAATAAATGTTTGTTTAGCTTACTATTATAAAGTAATTTCAACCTAAACAGTTTGGTTTCTGTCTTCTGTATTCCCCCACATGCTGGCGTAGCACTTTACCGTAATTACCAATCATAGAAAATTAAAGACTGAAATTACATAGGAAATGTATACATTTTGGTAACAAATCAAGGCCCAATAAAAATATCTGAAATCTCAAAAGATTATTTGCTTTTCCAATGTATTTGAAAGGAATGTCCAGCTTCAAAGATTAAAAATTTTTGTAAAGCATTCCTTCAATGATCCCAAAATTCAGGCAGATATTTGAAAACAGCTTTCAATTCAGGTCTACAAAGGATGCAGAAGAAATGGACTTCTCCAGTTTGATTTTCCATGTTTTCCATGGGCAAAATGAGTATAGAAACTAAGGCTAAGAATAATGGAGAAGAAAGTTATTGCCATTCTGATAGTTTTATCGGAGAGCCAAGGTCAGTGGAAAAAGCATCGAGTTAGATTTTGGTTCTGCACCTGCTTCTGCCCGGCTATGACTTTATCTTCCTGAACTCCAGCTTTTTTTTTTTCATGGTAAACAAAAGGGTTTGCACTAACGGGGGTCTCTCAAGTTTTTACTGGAGGGTGGAGGTAAAGAAAGAAGGTGGTAATTTGTTTGCATAGGGACAGTAAGATTATTTCAAACTGTAGCCACCTGAGATCCTAAAGTTCTTACTCTCAAAAATGGTATTTTCTGCTCTCCCCATTTGACCATCACTTCATCTATGTCAACATCCTTGGGATGCTACCACCTAAAAAAGCAGACATCTCCTGATGATGACACTTAATATCCTTTAAGTCATACAATTCTATGACTCATGCTACCTATTTAAAAAAATAATAATAAACTCATCTACAAAGTAAAATATTCATGGTACAATGTTAAATAAAAGAGTATCATGTAACACATAACTAGTGTGAGTGTAAGAAAAAAAAATGAAATCTTAATGTTATTTATGGGAGGATTTTTTAATTTTTATTGATGCTTTCCTGTCTAATTTTCTGAGTAAAGTGTATAAATTTAGAATAAAATACATAATAGTTTCAATGTAATTGCTTTTTATTATTGGAATAAGAAACAAATTCAATGCACATTCATCCCAGCTTAAATTTTGAAAGATAAAAATTACATAAAACCTAAAACATAACATGATTAACAAGGGCCTTCATGAATTAGTTCTGCTATGTTTGGTATGTTTCATACCATCCAACACACACACACACACACACACACACACACACACACACACACACCCCTATCCAGTGTCCCAGGTCAGCTAAGAAGCCACTTAAGCTTCTGGACATGATCTCCAGGGATTTTCTGCCTCTCTGTTCTTGAAATGTTCTTCTCACTCACCTTACTTTGATAATACCTACCCATGCTTAGTCTCGACCTAGGCATTATTTCCTCCAATAGTCTTTGCTGGGCACCAACCCCATCAGAGTGAGTTAGACGTTCTCCTGTGAATCCCAATAATTCACCATACTTATTCCTGATGTAGCACTCACCACAATATTTCATAAAGCTCTGGCCCCCTACACTGAACAACCAGTTCCTTGAAAGCAAGTATTCATTCAGAGTTGTACTCAAAGGACATAGCAAGTGCCTGGCCCAGAGTTGGTATTCAATACGTACTTTTAGACAGAATGAGTTAACAGAAACTCTCTTCAGAAGTGACTGTAAGGCAGTTAAAACCCATCCATTCCCTCACATCCTGAAACTCTTCTTCTGTCTACACATCACTATCATCAATATTGGGGTTTTGATTCTTCAAAGGAACAAACCACATTCATCTCCTTGGAGTGGAATCTTGTTTCATTGTCAGAAGGAACAACAACAAAATAGAAAAACCTAGAAAGGAAGAAACTGAACACACCCCCTTGGTTGATGTATTGTGTGTATGCTCATTTGCTTATTCATTTCTCTGTGTTTACTCATCCTCCCCTAGCTTCAGGCAGGCAGGAGCCAAGTCTATTTCCTTTACCAAGACCAAGTACAGTGCCTGGAGCAAAGATAATGGGCAGATAATATTTGTGACTGACAATGATTTCTTTGTCATTGTTGCTACCTAGACAATATGAATGACATTAGAAAGTGCCTGAGAAGAAAGCAATCAATTTTCTATATTTGATGAGCTCATACAGAAATAAAACCAGGAAAATAAGGCCAGAATAATTCCAAATACCCTTCACTGTGCTCAATTAATTGTTTACAATTTAAACTGCATTTGTTTGTAGGCAAAGAGATGATTTTTAATTTTATATTACAGAATCTAACTCCCAACTCTGAGTGGAAAGTCAAATTGACAAATACAGCAAATTTTAAAACTTGGAATATTCAATTCATGAGACCCAAAGTACACCATTGGAAGTATGTGCATATGTGTGTATATAAGCCTGCATAGTGACATAAATATGATCCTTTAACATCTTTATTTTCTTAGTTCTGCACTGTATGGATGGCATCTTTTATCAACTGGTCTCTATTTAAAATTTGAAAGATTCCTAGTTTTTTGGCATTATATAAATAGAATGAGAGAGTATAAGTGCAGATTACTGAATGTATGTTTTCCTAAATATTATAATGCCCTAGATATTCTTTCTATATATATGGATCACATTTTTTAAAAATATGACTATTTCTTAAATATTGCCTGAGATTCTCCTCCATATTCACATGATTCTTTGGGGACTCTGGTATTTCAGCACTAACAGAAATACATTTTATGTAATGCTATTTCCAATCTGAAAGACAACTTGTTGGATAGTTTCTGGAAAGAAAATTATTTTGGTTCCTGTTGTGACTTTTGAAGCCAACTCTTAAGACACCTGCAAGGCAGGAAAAAAATCTTAAAGCTGGCCACAGGTGCAGAAATAACCATTTGTAGAATGTGGACCATGAGATTCTAAAGTGCAAAGCCCCAAACCCAGCCATCATGAGACAAACAGGTCCAGATCTATGAAACAGCCACAAAAATTTTGACCAGAAGCACAGCTGCTGTTAAGAATTAGACTCAGGACTTAACATTTGTTTTAACTCTTTTTTTCCCTCAAAAAAAAAAAAAAAGAATATATAGGTGAGTGTGAATCCAGACCCATTCAACTCATTCAACTCATTCAACTCAACTATTTCCGGACGCTCTGAAATTCTAATTCACATCTGATTCATGTACCACTCTTTTATTACACACAAAAAACATAATATAGGTCTCTTATTTTAGAGTCTAGGGTTTGTTAAATTGCAGAAAACACCATGTAAATGATGATATCACTCAATGTTACACAGACATTTCCTATACTTATAAATCAGCTGTTCTCTCACACTCATTTAAAAATGAAAGAAGGACAATTTGGGGAAGATGACAAAATAGGAATCACCAGAAATCTATCTACCCAACTAGTCAATAATTGTACTGGCACAATCTCTCTGATGTGACTGTTTGGGAACTCTGGAGTCTATTCAAAGACTTGTAACTTCCAAGACAAGGCTTCAGTGGTAAATTGTAAATTGTGCCTACTTTTGGTCAATTAAAGCTCTTAGCACAGTAGCAGTTACCCATCGCCTGCCCTCTAGCCCAGGCAGGCAGCTCTGCATGTGTTCCATGCATAGCATGGAAGCTCCAGCCAAAGCAATTAGGCAAGAAAAATAAATAAATAAAAGGCATTCAGATTAGAATGGAAGAAGTAAAATTATCTGTTTGCAGATGATCTTATATGTAGAAAATCCTAGATTCCACACAGAAAAAAGAAATTCAGCAAAGCAACAGGTTACAAAATCAACACACAAAAGTGAGTGGCATTTTTATATACTAACAATAAGCATCTGGAAAGGAAATTTAAAAACCATATCCATTTAGGGGTGACTGGGTGGCTCAGTCGGTTAAGCGGTTGCCTTTGACTCAGGTCATGATCTCAGAGTCCAGAGATCGAGTCCCACATCAGGCTTACTGCTCAGTGGGGAGTCTGCTTCTCTTTCCCATTTTTTCTCCCCCCACTCATGCTCTCTCTCTCTCAGTCATTTATTCTTTGTATCAAATAAATAAATAAATAAAATCTTTAAAAAATATATCCATTTACAATAGCATCAAAAATAATAAAATATTTAAGAATTAACCAAGGAAGTGAAAAACCTGTGCAATAAAAACTACAAAAATGGAAATATATTTCCTATGCATGCACTGGCAGGCAATATTATTAAGATGTCAATACAACTCAATCTGCAAATTCAATGCACTTCCTATCAAAATCCCAATTTTTTTTTGCAGAAATTAAAAAATCTATCTTAAATTCATATGAAATCTCAAGAGATCCCAAATAGCCAAAAAAATCTTGAGGGGAAAAAATTGGAGGATTCACACTTCCTGCTTTCAAAACTAACTATAAAGTTACAGTAATCAAAACAGTATGGTACTGACACAGACAAGGATAGGGATCCCAGAAATAAGTTCTTACATATATGGTCAAAAATTTTTGACAGGGAGCCAAGACCATTGAATGAGAGAAAGACAGTCTTTTCAACAGATGGTGCTGGCAAACTGGATAGCTATATGCAAAAGTGGGAAAAGCCATATGGGAAAATGAAGTTGGAGCCTTATTTAATTCCATTTACAAAACTTAAAACAGATCAAAGATCGAAATGTAAGAGCTAGACATACAGAATCTTGAAGAAACTAAGGCTAAATTTTTTACAACACTGGATTTGGCAATAATATCTCAAATATTACAATAAGGAGCCATCAATGGATGAATGAATAAACAAAATGTGGTATAAACATACAATGGAATATTATCCAGCCTCTTAAAGGAAGGAAATTCTGAAACATGATACAACATGAATGAACCATAAGACCATGGTTAAGTGCAAAAAGCCATTCGCAAATGACAAATACTGTATGATTCCACTTATAAGAGGTAGCCAGAGAAGTCAAATTCATAGAGGCAGAAGACAGAAGGGTTGTTGCCAAGAAATGGGGGAAGGAGGAATGAGGAGCTATTATAAAGTTCCAATTTTGCAAGATGAAGAGTTCTGGAGATGGATGGTGATGATGGGTGCACAATATGAATGTACTTAACATCACCGAACTGTATATTTTTAAATGGTGAAAATGGTAAATTTTATGTTACATGTACTCTATGACAATTTTTTTTAATTTTAAAAACAAGCAAAAAAAAAAGGTGAATGGAAACAAACTTCATCTCCAAGAAAGCTCTTCAGTTTTTTGAACTTTCTATCAGATCAATTGCCCACCCCAAGGACTTCGCAAATCAGAAAACACTTTACAGATATAGATTTTCATTGGTGGCAATGGTGATAGTGGTGGTGCTGCTATTACTATCATTAGTGTTATTAATACTATCATTAATCTAGGCAAGCACGCAATTGCAGAATGGTGGAATTTAAGAAAGGCTAGACAGATCTGTATTTGAACCCTGATTTGTGCACTTACGAAATGCGTGGCTAGAACATTGTACTTTTGTGTTTTGAGCTTCAATTTCCTCTTATAAGAAAGTTACTATAATACCTCTCTTACAAGGATTAGATTAGAAGGGATTAGACTGGTAAGGGTTAGAAATAGTGTCAATGGAGTGCCTAGCACAATGTCCAAACATGGACATGCAGTAGATGTTCAATAAATTACAATCATAAATAAAAATAAATAAAATAAATTGTTTTGCTATCATTAGTATAAGTAAATGATTGCAAATAGAAAATAATATAATGCACACTAACACACTGCATTGTATCTAGTATGCACTCAATAAACCCCAATGCATTATCTTCATCATTATCAACACCATCACCATCATGATGCTAAGATGCTCCTTTTCTTTTTCCTTCTGTCCTTCTGTCTATTCACTGTCTTTCCTGCCAATTCTGGAGCAATTACAACCTGTGATCTTCAACAAGCTGTTTCTAAGGCAAGTGTATCACTTATCTTTTTTCCAGAGAAGCTTATTTTCCACTTTAGCAGAATGTATTTTGTCTAGAATAAATAAGCCAAAATACAAAGTTCAAAATATTCATTTTCAATGCATTACGGCTTAATTCTCTTCAAATATTTGAGAATCCATGAAAAAGAAAATTTAAATTCTCTTGTGTTTTTAAATCAGGAAATATGGGTTTTCTGTAGTTTGTCTTAAATAATCAATATTTGTCAACATTTCTGTTCTCTCCAGAGGGTAGTAATTAGAACTGAGTAGTAAATTATCATTAATGTACATAAATGTAAGTGTCATATGTGTCTTGTAAAACAAACATCTGGTGAAATTCCTGAGTGAATCTATACATTATAAAATGGAATGCATTTTTCAATGTTTCCTAAAAGCCTAAATAACTTTTATTTCCTCCCTAAAATTGGGGACTTTCTAAATAACATTATTCTTAGTTTATAATCTTCATATTTTTCCATGGCTCCACATTGTCCCATCCTTCCTTCCCTCCATATGTCTGAAACACACTCATTTAAAACAGCAAGCTTATGTTAATTACCAGAGACAAGTGTTAATGGATTTTAATTTTGCTTTATTAGAATTTATGCAAATTTCACTGTGTTGAGATTCCAAATAAAACCCTTACAGTCACAACATTTTTTTTTTCTTTTGCTGTTCACTCTACTTCGTAGAAGGGATAGAGGAAAGTTTTGGTGACAGGAACTGTTGCTAGCAATATTCCTATAATGAGAAATAGGTGTCACAAAATTATTTTTAAACCGTGAGTTTCATAATTTGTTAATGAGCACTGATGTCTTTCCTCTAAAGAGTCAAATATTCGGCTATACTTGATAAGCTTACTCATTTTTTATTATCTAATGACTCTGTTTATTTGTTTTTATCGTGATCCAAATGTGTGCATTGTTATACACTCAAGAACATTCTTTTTATTCCATCCCATGGATCCCATGCCATGGATTTATTAGAAAGTTATTTGGGGGGGAGCCTGGGTAGTGCAGTCGTTAAAGCGTCTGCCTTCGGCTCAGGGCATTATCCCGGCGTTCCGAGATAGAGTCCCACATCGGGCTCCTCTGCTGGGAGCCTGCTTCTTCCTCTCCCACTCGCCTGCTCTATTCCCTCTCTCGCTGGCTGTCTCTCTGTCACATAAATAAATAAAATCTTTAAAAAAAAAAAGAAAGAAAGTTATTTGGGTAATTTCATAAATGCTCTGCAAAATGAAAAACAGGAGAACTTTAGATATATTCCTGGCCCTAAAATTATCATTTTCATATTATCCAGGAGATATAAACATAAGATTGAGCTTTCTAATATTCAAAATCATTCAAAAATACTTTCTATTTGCATAGCTTTTTCCGCAGCGCTTTCACAGAAATCCTGTTTTAAATTCTCATAATAACCCCAAAATAAAGTAAGGTCTATTATCTCCACTTTCCACACTCAGAAACTGAAGTACTAGCTAGAGCCCAGGCTCCTACACCTTGGATTGGATTGGATTGGAACAGTCCGACGTGACTGAAAGCAGAGTGTCCTTTCTTTTACACTATGGGTGCCTTCAACAATCAAGTTCAGTATTGAGATAAATAGGAACCTTGCGCGAAGTAACTTCTCAAGTACCTGGATGTGGTGGTGTTAAAAATATTTCCATAAATTCTCAGATATTTCTCCCTTCCCTAAAAGGTGGGGTTTAATCCTCCTCTCCTGGAGAGTGGGCTGCATTTTGTTAGTTGGCTCCAACAAATAGGACACACAGAAATGAAAGCCCATCACTTCCACAATTGGGTTATAAAAAGACTGCAGCTTCCATCTTGGGGGCTCTTGCTTCAGTCACTCACGCTGGGAGAAACTAACTGCGTTTTCCTAAGGACACTCAGGCAACCTTGTGGAGAGGCTCTTGTGAGGAACTGGGGCCAAGAGCCGCGTGAGTGAGCCTCCGCAGACGACGAAGTCAAAGCATCAAATGGGGCAGCCTCAGCGGACAGCCTGCTTACACCTTATGAGAGACTCTGAGCCAGAAGAACCCAACTAAGCTACTCCTGAATTCTTGGCCCCCTGAAACTATGAGATAATAAGTGCTTGTTGCAAGCCACTACGTTTTGGGGTAATTCATTGCACAGCAATAGACAACTAATACCATGTGCTTGTCAGAGCCTTTGATTCTTAGAAATAAGGCAAATAAATTAAGGAGGAGAGGACGCCAGTGCCCAGGGTCCCATCATTGGGGCCTTGGATAGTACAAGGAAAAGTAGAACATTTTTCAAACTCAGAAGGCAAAGAGAACACTGGATCATGGCTTCTTGGGGACACATGGCTAGCTAGAGGTACTTGCGGTTAAGAGCTGTGCCTTAGAATTAGAACTTTCTGGGTTAAAAGTCCAGCTCTGATGTTTGCTATGGAACACCTACAGATTATTTTGCAGTTTTATGCTTCAATCTCCTCACATGTAAAACGCAAATATTAAAGAATTCCGCAACGCTCTTGTGAGGATTAAAGGCGATACCATATAAAAAGTACTTAACTTAGCTCCTCATTCATACAAAAGGCTCGACAAATGCCAGTGACTACAACTAGCAGGAGTAGCAGCAGAATTGTAGGAGAGCATTGGCCGAGTAGAACTAGGCTTTGGGAGAACAACACTTGGGGTGCTGTTGGGTCCTGAAGCCCACTGTATGTTGATGTCGCAGGACTCACAGGAGCCTGAAGAGTCACTGGAGGCCCCAAGACTCCACCCACAGGCCCTAGGACACATAGGACCTGCAGATTTCCTAATGCAGATAACCTGGTGGCAGAGGACGTCACTAGGTAGAGCCTCTGGAGCTGGTGATCCCACAAAGCGTGAGTTCAGAGTTCAGTAGTGATTCCCATGATATCCTGAAAAGGATGGAAGCGAGGACTGTGTGGGGTTTGGACAGGGGCATGTGAGATCTGCTAGGAGGTAAGAAACAGGAATATGTTGGGTTCATGACCGAGTACAAGAGCTGCTTGAAGCACATTTGCACTGTTGCTTTCATTTGGGAATGCTGTCTTAGTTCTTGGGACAAAGAGCAAAGTCCCTAGAATACAGAAAAATAGAGCCTGTAATTCAACTTTCTGGAATGGGTTTCCCAAGGGTGGGACATGGTATGTTCTTTCACCTTGCCCATGCTGTCTGTCTCGGACTTTACTGTTCATTCCCCCCGTTAAGTACTCCCTTCCTCCTCAGACCCCTCTCTGAACGGACAGTGCACAATCTTAAAAAGCGGGATTTGGAAATAGTAACAGTGACCGCCATTATAATTAATACCAGACGTCTTCAAAGACCTTCTTTCACCTACAAGTGAAACTAATTACTAGTCTTTTTCGCTGGGAGTCCTGGCTGTGTTATGCAGGAGCAGCAACAGCTGGGTCATCCCTTGCAGTTTATTCTCCAAAGGCTTTGCAATAAATCTGTTTTGAATTCTATAGCCCACCCTGCCCCCCACTACATAAAAGAAATATTCAGGAAATAGAACCTAGTAAAATGATTTATAGCAGCCCACAGTCTGGTGGGGAACACGCTGGTACTGAGGCAATGAATTCCAGCCCCTTCTTGGCCATGCCCAGGTGTAAACAGAGTTAAAAGAACCAGGTACGAACCATGGCACTCCATCAAAACTCTTAAGGTAAAGAATTGGAAATAGAATGAACAGTGCTAACCTTTAAAGTTTTTATTTATAGAACACCTAAGGAAATGAAAAGATTTAAAGGAATTTTAGGGCTGGAAGAGACCTTTGAGACCATGTTCGTTCAACATTGTTGTGCTACCCCTCCCCTTGCCACCCGCCACCCTTGACTCCAAACAGCAACAATGGAGGCTCCAAGGTCTTCCTGGGTCTCTCCATGCCAGCCAGACCAGAGGCCAGTCCTTTTGACTACTCATCGACTTCTCCTTCAACTACATTAAATTTTCCAAAATGCAGATGGATGAGTCAAGTAACCTAAACCAGAGTCATACTTCCTCAGACACAGCTCGATAGATCCAGCTACTTCCCTGGCTTTTCAGCTCTGAGAATCAAGAAAAGACCATCAGTGCCACGCATACCTTAACCTTGACTCTGCCGTATGCCTGAACGATTCGTTTGATGTGAAAATTTGTAAAGACAAAAAAAAAAAAAACACATTGAGAAAAGCTACATCCACATCTGGACCATGGGCATGTCTTCCTCTAAAGTGAATACTCAGTTATAAAGACTCTTCCCTGACAGGCAGTGTGTGACTGTGATTCTATTTAATTTTCTTCCGTCCAAATGGAGGTGTGGATGAAACCCTTAAAAAGAAGTGTCAGGGAAGTATCTCTGATTGGTTCGGGTTCTTCCTCTTCCTTCATCAATTTCCTCTTTGTCTTCCAACTCACTTCTCTTTCTTTTTTTTTTAATAATAGTTTTTTATTATGTTATGTTAGTCACCATACAGTACATCCTTAGTTTTTGAGGTAGTGTTCCATGATTCATTGTTTATGTATAACACCCAGTGCTCCATGCAATATGTGCCCTCCTTACTACCCATCACTGGCCTATCCCAATCTCCCACCCCTCTCCCCTCTGAAGCTCTCAGTTTGTTTCCCAGAACCTATAGTCTCTTGTGGTTCATTCCCCCTTCTGTTTACCCCCCTTCATTCTTCCCTTCGTTCTCCTACTGATCTTCCTGCTATTTCTTATGTTCCATAAATGAGTGAAACCATATGATAATTGTCTTTCTCTGCTTGACTTATTTCATTTAGCATAATCTCCTCCAGTCCTGTCCATGTTGCTGCAAATGTTGGGTAATCATTCTTTCTGATGGCTGAGTAATATTCCATTGTATATATGGACCACATCTTCTTAATCCATTCGTCTGTTGAAGGGCATCTCAGCTCCTTCCACAATTTAGCTATTGTGGACAATGCTGCTACGAACATCAGGGTGCATATGGCCCTTCTCTTCACTACGTCTGTATTTTTGGGGCAAATAGCCAGTAGTGCAATTGCTAGATCAAAGGGTAGCTCTATTTTTAACTTTTTGAGGGACCTCCACACTGTTTTCCAAAGTGGCTGTACCAACTTGCATTCCCACCAACAGTGTAAGAGGTATCCCCCTTCTCCACATCCTCTCCAACATTTGTTATTTCTTGCCTTGTCAATTTTTGCCATTCTAAGTGGCATAAGGTGGTATCTCAAGGTGGTTTTGATTTGAATTTCCCTGATGGCTAATGATTTTGAACACTTTTTCATGTATCTGTTAGCCATTTGTATGTCTTCATTGGAATAGTGTCTGTTCATATCTTCTGCCCATTATTTGATTGATTATTTGTTTATCGTGTATTGAGTTTGAGAAGTTCTTTGTAGATCTTGGATACCAGTCTTTTATCTGTAGTGTCATTTGCAAACATCTTCTCCCATTCTGTGGGCTGCCTCTTAGTTTTTTTGACTGTTTCCTTGGCTGTGCAGAAGCTTTTTATCTTGATGAAGTCCCACAAGTCCATTTTTTCTCTTTCAAAACTATCCTTGGGCATATCTGAAATCTCTTTTGTATCAGAATGGATGCACGAGTCTCAAATAAGTGTGTTTGAGCAATTGTTCACACTTTCTTTTTTAACATACAAAGACCCAGGTACCTACCTGAAATTCTGCTATCTCTAACCTTAATCCCTCGCTGCATAATGAATGCAATTGCTTGTGAATATATCCTACAAGTGTCTGCCCTATAATGTCTTCTGTGATGCTTGCACTAAGACAGGTTTCTATAAACTTCCCCTGTTTTCAACAAGAGAAAAAACAAATACCTGAGCTCGGTAATGCCCACTCAAAAGTCATTCTCTTTCCCTGGGAACATGTTTTTTCTTGTTTGTGCCCTTTTGTTCACTGTTAAAACTCTACCTACAGGGGCTCCTGGGGGTCTCATTTGGTTAAGAGTCTGGCTCTTGGGGCGCCTGGGTGGCGCAGTCGTTAAGCGTCTGCCTTCAGCTCAGGGCGTGATCCCATGGTTCTGGGATCGAGCCCCACATCAGGCTCCTCCGCTATGAGCCTGCTTCTTCCTCTCCCACTCCCCCTGCTTGTGTTCCCTCTCTCACTGGCTGTCTCTCTCTGTCAAATAAATAAATAAATAAAATCTTAAAAAAAAAAAAAAAAAGAGTCTGGCTCTTGGTTTCGGCTCAGGTCCTGATCTCAAGATCCTGGGATCGAGCCCCACATCAGGCTCCCTGCTCAGCATGGAGTCTGCTTGAGATTCTCTACCTCTTCCTCTGCCCCTCCCCCTCTCAAATAAATAAATAAATCCTTAAAAACAACAATAACAAAAAATTCAACCTCCAACATGCAACCGAGCAGTACTAGCTTTCTTGTTGATGTCATTGCCTGACTATTCCATCTTTGCTGTATTCCCTGTATTTATTCATGAAAGGGTGTCAAAGATTGGCTTTAAACGCCACACTCCTAAAATCCTTCAGACCTGCAAGAGCAAAAATAGAACTGCTGGAGATACAGCAAAATAAGGGGCAAGGAGAAGTGAAAAAAGAAGAAAAATGAGAACCTACCTAAGGATGGGGCTCCTTCCCGACTTGGTGGGTAGCCATCTTTCCCCACCTGCTAGAGCCAAGGCCATGGTCAGCAGGATAAAGAATAAGAGATAGACCAAATGAGTACTGGGTGCGAGAAAAAGACAAATCATTTATTGGAAAGATGTCTGCATTTGTTTTTAAAGAGATCAGGAATTTCATAGAAATAGTGCTTATCACTAAGATTATGTTACCTTTCATCCTGATTTTTTTAGCATCTTCTACAACAACGGTTCTAAAGTTTAAGTGTGTATAAGAATCACCTGGGGAGCTGGTTCAGTAGTAGATTTCGAAGTCTCCCCCAGAGATGCTGATCGACCAAGTCTTCAGTGAGGCTCAGGAATCTGGATTTTTTTTTTTTAGGTGATGATTCTGATCCAGGCAATCTTATGACTCTAGTTTTAAAAGTGTGTTCTATGATAAAACTACTCATTGTTAGAAAGGAAGAAAGGAACTGAGAAGGGGAATGTGAAATAATAGAAAAAGCATATATTTGTCTCAGCCCCTTGTCCCTGGCACAGAGCTCCTAACGTCCTTGTAATTTCCTAGGTATGAGAACACCAGGAACATCTTTTGTTCTCGTATTTGGTCTTTGACCCCATCTCTCACACAGGGCTCCTAAATCCCTTGGAATTCCCTAAGTGATGGGAGTGTCTTTTGTTCTAATGAGGCAGCTCTTGCTGGGGTCCTGGTCGGAATGAGGAACCAGTCACTAGAAAGATCAAGCCATGATTGGAAGCTTGGAAATTTCCACCCCTCCCCTCATCCTCCAGAAGGAGAGAGGGACTGGAGACTGAGTTAATGATCCGTAACACCTCCATGATGAAGGCTCCATAAAAATCCTAAAAGTACGGCATTCAGAGAGCTCTGGGGTTGGTGAACAGGTAGAGGTGCGGAAAGAGAGAGATGCCTGGAGAACACATGGGAACTCTGAGTCCCTTCCCACAGCCCTTGTCCTTTGTGTCTCCTTATCTAGCTGATCTGTACCGTTATTATATCCTTTCTAATAAACCAGTAATCATGTTTCCTTGAGTTCTGTGAGAAATTCTGACAAATTATTGAACCCAAGGAGGGGATCCTGGGAACCCTCCTTTATAGCCAGTTAGAAACACAGATGACAACCTGGGGCTGGGGATGAGCCTCTGAAGTGGGGGCAGTCTTGTGGGACTGAGCCCTTAACCACCTGAGGGATCTGACGATATCTCCAGGCAGACAGTGGCAGAACTGAATGGGATTATACGACATCCAGCTGGCGTCACAGAGACTTGCTTGAAGTGTGGAGAACCCAAACATCTGGAGTCGTAAGAGTAAAGAGAAACACACAGGAGCGTATGTTCTTCCTAGGCATGGACAGGGAGAGACGAAAGTAAAAAGTTACTTATTAAAAGATTTTTTCTCTTTTTTTTTCCAAACCTGAAATCCTTAAAAATACATGTAAAAACCCAAAATGTAATAAAAACCCAGGTAAACAGAACTGAGGTCTTGTACACGTTAATAATCTATTTTAATAGAATCTGGGCAGATGATTTAACTTATAAAGAAGAATGAATAAGATCAAGGAGTCTGTTTTTAGGAAGTATTGCTTTCTCATGCTATGCACAATTTCATTTTTAAAAGAGAGTAAATGCATTTTCCCCAAAAACAAAAACAAGCACCACACCATCAACTATTTCTTTTTACCCTTTTCATGAAACAATTCACAGCCAAATACATTTAGCACATTCGGGCTTTGATCTCCAATTTCAACTAACCAGTAGGGTAATAGTTACATTTGAGGTCACGGGGAGGTCTTGACCTCCCTTATAGCTTTTTTCTTCAAGGAAACTTCCATTCTCATCATCAGCTTTCAAATAGTCCACTAGTTGCCCAAGTTTTAATACCTAACATCAGAGCGAATAAATGTGAGCCTGGAGTGCTAGCAGCAGTCACTAAAATATGATTTTCCCACTTGGTTTCTTATTAGACCACGGGTACTGTAAAGGCTACTAAATTCTTGAGCAGCAAGGATAACACATACATTTCCACAGCATTAAGCCTTTCTATGCATGTTTTATATGTGTACACAAGTAAATTAGGCATTTGACATTGTATTGTAGTGTCTTTATTTCTTTAAAAGTTCCATTATTCCTCTTCTAGAAAGAGCAGATCACCAATTTATTCTGAGGGAAAAACTAACTTCCCGGTCAAAGCCTGCAACAACATATCGAAGATGGAATTATAAATTGGAACACTGAAAAAACTCTCATTCGAAAATGTTTTCTACATTCAAACATTCTTTTTTTTTTTTTTTTTTTGAAAGCTAGGGTGAGAATTGGCACATGCAGATTTTGCTGCCTGACTTCCCCAGGACTGATTACAGCTGGTGGAGAGTTCATAAAAGAGCAAAGCGAACTGTCAAAGCCCATTAGCAGCTGCAAAGGGGGAGACAAAAGAATAATACACCATCGTTATTTCTAGTTGTTCACTGGGGTGAGTTGAGTCCTGCTTTTTCCTACCTGAGCAGGGGAGAGAACATGTCATCTCTAAACATGGCATGTACACCCCTATACTGTGTTTTTGTCCATCTTCGCATCTGGTATAGCTTTAAGATGTTTATCTCCAACAAAAGTGAGGAAAAGAGGTGCCAAATTTAAAAAAATTTTTTAAAGTTGTTAATTGTCTATAGCATCCTAAGACTATATCTCAATGAAATAAGTGAACAGAAAATATAGTTCTTGGACTCAGACTTGTGTTTGTGTATGGTTGGGTGATATTGAACCGTATGATATTGAGGGAACCAAATGATGAGTAAAAAATATAAGGCCCTCACCTTCACAGAGCTTACAATCAAGTATGGGAGGCAGATATTAATCTAAATGTCTATCTATTCACGACACAGGGTGAACTGAGAAGAGTATGTGAAATGCAGTACACGGTAAGCTGGGTTAGAGGGTCAGGGGAGACTTAGCTAAAGAAATGATACAGGGTTGCACTTGAAACGGGGAGTAGGAGTTAACTAACAAAAGGTTAAATGAGGAAGAGTCTGAGAGGGGAAGCAATGAGGACGTTACAGGTGGGGGCAAAGTATCTGTGATGGCCAAAGCCATTAGGAGTATGATGTGTCCAAGAGAAAGTTCGTGAGACTGGAACACACAAAGCTGAGGGGAACCGACACAATGTAAGTCCAAGGCAGGCCAGCAGGACCCTCAGGGAGTGCCACTGAAATGGCCAGTGTGTGTGCATGAGTGAATGTGTGTGGGTGCGTGTGCGGACGCTCTCATGTGGTACTTGGAAGCTTTGGAAAAAGGGTAGGACGTGATCATAGTTGCACTTCAACTCAATCGTAGAGGCTGGGACGGGGAAAAGAAATTGAAGTGGGGATCAGAGTACCTGTGTGACTTGGATAGGAAGCTAATGGCTTGGTCCACATCAGAGGTAATGGAAAATTGCCCTGAGATAATCAGGACTCAGGAATGAAGCTCTGGCTCAGATCTGGGTGGATAGCCCCCAGGGACAGTGGACAAGGCCCAGATTTCTAGGGAGAAAAGATAGGTTATGTATTTGATTTTGAACCTGTTGAGTTGAGTTGCCTTTGAGATAACCATGTAGAGATAAGAACAGATAGCTGACTGATATAGATTAAGAGCCCTCAGGGTAGACCCAGACTAAAGTTATTTGAGTGGTGAGATGAGTTCTAAAGAATATATAAGATTTTAATATACAGAGACCGAGGGACATTCCAGAAAGATATGTGCAATCATACTACAGCAGGAACATACAGAGTCTGCTCTTTCATTAACCACTAATGTAAAGGATTTTTTATAATATAATTTAATCAAGACTTTTAAAAACTTAGGCCCTAAAAGCCATCAATCCATTATTTTCTTTCCTTAGTCCAATGGAATGTTAATTTTAGAGTAGACTCACATAATAGACGGCGTAACTGCCTTATAAAGGCTGAGTTCCTCCATCCTATGAAATTTACAACCTCTTTTCCTATAATCACAATTTATCCAAAAATTTCTAGAATTTCCTTCAGAATTATGCTTCTCTTTTAAAGGCAAAAATGCTTTTTAAGCTTCTCAACTATTTCCATAATTTGTTAAAATATTTGGTTGATTTTTGTTTTTGTTTTTTCAATCCAACATACAGAACACCAGTTTGACTGGCTATAACTTACTATTAATAATAGTTTGCAAATGAATTCATTCTTTATTAAATGAGTTTATACTCAAGGTTTTAATTAAGCTCAGTCTCATTGACTGTACGTGAATGTGCTTTCTTGAGAGGAAAAGACATGTTGGAGAGAGAGTAAGCTTGCAAGGACTTGCAGCGGGAAACAAGGAAGTTTATCTTATCTGCATCAGGGACCACAGGTGTCAGATAAGTGAATGTCATTTCTCATATGTGTTGTCGTGGAAAAAGCTGAGAAAACAACTCTCCTAGAAAACACCAAAGTTTTGAACTCCCTCATAGGGTG
Organism: Ursus maritimus; assembly: GCF_017311325.1. Lineage (NCBI taxonomy): Eukaryota > Metazoa > Chordata > Mammalia > Carnivora > Ursidae > Ursus > Ursus maritimus. The sequence continues at coordinate 21,387,593 of NW_024425564.1, forward strand.
TATGAACAATAACACACATATTTCTCTTTTTATGCAGATCAGAAGAAAAATATTTTAAACGTTTCAAGTTATTTCCTAAGTCATTTACAAATCAGAGACTGATCTACAATTTTTAGTCTCAAAAAAAGAACAAACTTTGAAAGCAGCATTTATTAAGTTTTTTTTTTTTTTTTTACTGAGGACAAAGTACAAGTAGAATTATCTTCTGCAAACTCCTTGCAAAACAATTCAAATATCTAATTTAATTGCTTAATCTAATGTGACATGAAAGAGAATGCCATCCGCACAGATTCATTTAACTGAACACGCAGTGAAATTATACTCAAGAAACTGGCTGCTGGTTTGAGTTCTTTTTGTGTGGGAAAACCTAGAACACTATGTCCTTAACACGTTTATCTTCATCGTGAAGTTATCAAACACAGTAAGTACTGCAAGAGATTATAAAAAAACTTCTTCTTTAATTTGTTCAACAGATTTTTAGAGGGTTTCCTTGTTGACATTAAGTTTATGTTGGCAGCATAGACTCTTGAAAGATGGCATATATTTGAATGCAACTAGTAAATTATAACATTTCTTATACAATGCCAGAAATGCTGTTTCTTTATTTCAATGTGTATATTATTCCAAAGTGATTAGCATTATAAACTTACTATTTGATAAATTTTCTCATGATTAGAAACATGAAAGTGTGCCAGTATTTTAGGACAGGCTCCATACCATCATCGACTTAGTACATTTTTTTTTTTTTTTGAGCACTTTTCATGTTCAGGTTCTAGTATGGAGCCAGAGAGTCCAGAGATTTTAAATAGAAAAGCCCCTGCTATCAAGGGCCAAAACTATTGGAAAGAGAAAAAGACATATAAACAAAAGGGTAATTACATTATAGAAGCAGAGTGGTAGGACCAGGAAAGTGATCAGTGGTGACTTTATAAGGATGTAAGTTTTCTATATAAATTTAAAAACCAAATAAGAATTTGGTAGATACACAATTTGCAGAAAGGCATTGCAGGAAAAGGACATAATATTTCCCAATAAGGACAGGGCACCTAAAAGACCTCATATGTTTACAGAGCCTTAGGTAATTATGGATCACTGGAATTCAGGAAGAATCCAAAGGGCATTGTACCAGAAAAGCAGATTTGCAAGTCAATTACAAGAACATATACTAAAAGAAAGCAGGCCACTAAAGAATTTGCATAGAGAAGTGACAGATTTTATTTGGGTTTTAAAAAGATGACCCCAGTGCCAAGAGCAGTATGAAGGCTATGAATTAATAAAAATCTCAATTCTTCCTAATAATTTAAGCTTTAACAAAATCTAATTCAAATGCCAAGAAGGGTGGTGGTGTCTTGTTTTGTTTTGGTGGAGTAAACATGACAGTCATTCTCAAATTTAGACTGTGAAGCTAAGTGTTTTACATTAAATCTCTCACTTGATCCTGCAATCTAAAGAAGTAACTACCATAATCATGCCTATTTGTCATATAAGAGTTTTGAAGGTGGGTAAATTAAATAACTTACTCAAAACCACTCTGACCCCATACATAGCTTATTCTCTTTAAAATATGATATATGATGTTTTTGTGCCAGTATTTATAATGTCAGAAATTTTTAAATAATCTAAATGTGAAGTTATAGGAGAATTGATACATAAATTACGGTATAGTCATACAAATGATATTATATAATCATAAAAATACATTTGAAGCATATTAATGACATGGAGAAATGCTTGTAATATAATGATAAATGAAAAGAAAAGCATGGGAAAATTAAGTTATATTATTATCTAATTAAAAGAAAAAGGAAGAAGGAGAAAGAAAAAGATGATGGTGAGAAATATGAAGAAAAGAGTAGGGATCGGGGCTTATAAGGTGGGAAAGACAAAGGAAATATTTTAAAGATATATCAATAGTGTTTATTTTGGAGTGGTGTAGTCATGGGCCAGTTTTATTTTCTTCTTTCTAGGCAATTGGTTTTTATATTTTCTATAAGATATATGTACTTCTATCATTAGAAAACAAAGGAAAGTATTTTTTCTGAATAATTGATTCTAATGATTTCAACGGAATTATGTAGCTGAACTCAGATTGTGTTGGAGGCAAAAAATTAATGTTTACTACTTACCTATCCCCAAAGGTAGATACTTTTATTCAGATAATGAATCTGAGTTTCAGAGAGGTGAGGTAATTCAGCCAAGGTCAACGCAACAAGTGAATGGAAGAGCCAGGATCAGAACCCAAGTCAATGTGTCTCCAGCACATAATTATTCTTTAATTTTTGTTTGTTTCATTGAGGTGAAATTCACATAACATAAAAATAACTCTTTTAAAGTGAAAAATTTAGTAGCATGTAGTACATTCACAATATTGTACAACTACCACCACCACCCCAGAGGGAAACCAACTCCATATGCATTAAGCAGCTGCTTTTCTTTCCTGCCCACCGCTAGCCTCTGGCAACTACTAATCTACATTCTGTCTCTATGGACATGCCTAGTCTGGATGTTTCACACAAATAGAATCATACAATATGTGACCTTTTATGTCTGCTTTCTTTTCCTTAGCATGTTTTTGAGGTTTGTCTATGCTGTCGCATGAATCAGTACCTCATTCTTTTTTATGGCTGAATAATATTCCATTGTATAGATATACCAAATTAGTTTATCCATTCATCCTTTGGTGGACATTTAAACTGTTTCCACCTTTTGGCTACTGTGAATAGTGCTGCAATGAGGGACCGTTCTTTGAAAGACCCATAAGAGCTAACACTTTGATTGCTAAAAGTTTTACTTAAACGTAGAATTTTGTATGTAGAAGTTATTATTAACTCCCAAATTATTACTAGCTCTCAAGTTATTATTAGCCCCCAAATAATCAGAACTATCAAGTAAATTATTTTCTTCAAGGTGAAAGTCATTGTGCAGATGAAAAGAACTGGACACCCAAGTTTTAAATAAATAAATATAAAATTCAGGGAAAGTATATGATTAATCAGTTTTTTGTGGGATAAATTTGAGAAGACTTGACATAGAGAGTCGAGCAAGTAACTGTAGAATTCTATGAATACAGATGTGACCAAGAGAGCCACTGACCCTTTCCTTCACCCCCAGCCTCTTCACCCAAGTGAGGTGTCCCTGTTTTGCTTCACATATTCCTAGGCATAAAACCCTTCCCTTAACAGTTTAATTTCACACCAACTCTTAAGTGAATGTTAATAAAATTTTCTCAAGTTACAAAGAGGGGTCACAATAAAGAATATTGGATATAAAGAACCAGCAGTCTTTTTTCTGCCAGAATTCTGCCTCCTTCCCAACTCCCAAACCTGGATCATCTCCCACACCACCTACTCTAATAAATAAGAATGCTACTCGTATCCCTTTCCTCAGAAACATGGATGACAGCCAAGCTCAGGACGGGTCTCAGTTTTGACCCAAAATGTCTGACTACATTGTCATTACAAATAACTACTGTAGCTGTCCCTAAGAGGAATTCTGATGAGTCAGATTTCTTTATTTTATACTGAAACACAGGGTACAAGAAAGAAGGAATTCTTACTCACCGGGAAAGTAGAGGAGGAGATAAATTATAATAAGAAACAAAATTAAGAAAAGCACCAGAGCCAAGAACTGGACTGGCACAGAAGAGCTCCTGTAATGAGCAGACATAACAAGGAGGAAGAAAGAAGAGGGGGAAATCAGCATTGGCAGTAACTGAGTCTTCCTGCTTCCCCAGGAGGGCATGAATTTTTGCATCATAAGAAGATGAGAAGGAGGAAATAATTGGTATGCTGGGTTTATTAAACTAGAACTCACTTTCCAATGAAAACAACATGGAAAATTTAGTGTGGGGTCAAAATCTTCCTCCTTGGGACAACCCAATGATTCGCCATGAATCCAAAATACCTTTATTTCTTTCACGGTGAAATTTAATGAAGACTTCTGTATAACAAAATGTGTGAATAACGGATATAAAAAGATAGATTGGGGATTACATGTGGTCTTTATAATTAGTTAACACCTAGGCACCTAAAGGGCACATACAAATGTATAAGAGAAATATTAAGACTGCAATACAGAACTACCAAAGACCTTAATTAGCTGAAAGGAGAATTTATAAATAAAAGAAACATAAAAAGAAAGATCTAACCTCAGGGTGTAAGAAATGCAAATTACCCCAACACCAAAATATGTTATACAGATGACATAAGCAAAATTTTGTTTCATTTTCATGTTCATCGCTAGTGTCGAGCAGAATGAAAATTGTAATATTTAAGCATCATGGATGACAGTGCAACCTGGCACAGTTTTGGAATTCAATATGGAAATATGGCTCAAGGACTGGAAAAGTGTTTCTACTCTTGGATATAGTCATTCCACTGCTGAAAATGTTGCATAAGCCACAAAATGGGGGAAGTTACGTATACGACAATGTGTATTGCAGCATTATTTATAATACTTGGAAATAGTTCAGTAGATAAGTAGTGACGGAGACTAGGGTACAAACATTTTATGAAATATAAGACGTTAAAATGATTAGGAAGGTTATGTATCAAAATAGACAATGCTTATTCTGAGTTTAATTTAAAAATAAAAAGCAAAAAATAGGGGCACCTGGGTGGTTCATTCAGTTAAGCATCTGACTTCGGCTCAGATCATGATCTCAAGGTCCTGGGATCGAGCCCCACGCTGGGCTCCCTGCTCTGCGTTACTTATGCTTCTCCCTCTCCCTCTGCCCCTCCCCCTGCTCATGCTCACTCTCTCTCTCTCTGTCAAATAAATAAATCTTTTTTTTAAAGGCAAAATATAAAAATTCTGTCTCTTCTACCATGTTGTAGAAATTATGAACACTTAAGGATAATGCCTGGAAAAAACCTCAGACTACTACACAGTAAACTCATTTGGGGCATTAAGGTTAAGACTTTTTGTCTTTTCTTTGTGAAGAAATCCATTTACATGGCTATGATATTTGTTTAGTAAATGCAACTGCATAAGTGCCATTTTTTTTTTTTGAGGGGTAAAGGCATAAAAGCATTTTATTTTATTTTTTTTTCTTTTTTTAATGATTTTTTATTGTATTATGTTAGTCACCATACAGTACATCCCCGGTTTCCGATGTAAGGCTCGATGATTCATTAGTTGTGTATAACACCCAGTGCACCATGCAATACGTGCCCTCCTTACTACCCATCATCGGTCTATCCCATTCCCCCACCCCCCTCCCCTCTGAAGTCCTCAGTTTGTTTCTCATAGTCCATAGTCTCTCATGTTTCATTCCCCCTTCTGATTACCCCCCCTTTCTTTATCCCTTTCTTCCCCTACCGATCTTCCTAGTTCTTATGTTCCATAGATGAGAGAAATCATATGATAGTTGTCTTTCTCTGCTTGACTTATTTCACTTAGCATTATCTCCTCCAGTGCTGTCCATGTTGTAGCAAATGTTAGAACTCGTTCTTTCTGATAGCTGAGTAATATTCCATTGTATATATGGACCACAACTTCTTAATCCAGTCATCTGTTGAAGGGCATCTCGGCTCCTTCCACGATTTAGCTATTGTGGACATTGCTGCTATGAACATTGGGCTGCATATGGCCCTTCTCTTCACTACGTGCATAAGTGCCATCTTAATAATTCACATTTACAAGTAGAAAGTTATATTTGCACGTATAAAGTCATGGTTTTTAGCCACACAACACCTGTGCAATTTACTGCCACTGATTGTGACGTTGTATTTGCTCAGGATTGTTCCATACTCCTTGAGCACTTGAAGAGTCTGCCATACAATTTAAAAAGAAATTTTGTGAGGATCGTTCTCAAAACCGATCTTGGAGATCACTTTGTTTTCTGTTTTCTAGAAAAGTCGCCATTATTCCTAACTGCCCTCATTAGTTTCATCTTCTCAAGAATTTTTATTTTAAAACTGTCAAAATAGGTGCTAAACTTTTACTAAAAAAAAAAGAAACTAAAGCTGAGAAAATAAACTAACATCAAGGATTTAATGCACTCTAAAAAACTTCAGTAAATGGGTGTGTGAATAAATAGATAAATGGAAAAAACAGAATGTGTTACTTTATGACATTCTTTTGTATTAAATACTTTGTTTTTTTAAAGATTTTATTTATTTGAGAGAGAGCACGTGCGAGCACGAGCAGGGTGGGGGGGCGGGGGGCGTGGAGAAGCAGAGAGGGAAAAGCAGACTCCCTACTGAGCAGGGAGCCCGGGGATCATGACCTGAGCCAAAGGCAGACGCTCAACCGCTGAGCCACCCAGGTGCCCCATATACTAAATACTTTAATAATACAAATTACTGGCAGTGGAGGTTAGTTTTATTAGTATGCTGGCTCCTAGGCACCAGGAACTTAAATGAAGCCCTGCACACTCCCAAGGGATAGAAGTAGACAAATTATGACGTAAGTCCATGAAAGGATGAGGCAATAATCTAATCATGCAGCTCTTTAGTTCGATTTTAACATTCCCCAGACTTTGATCAGTGGAATAATAATGATCCTCACAGTGTATCCTTAAAAAATAGTGTGGTTAGAAGTTAAAATACAATGAAAAATGCTACATGTTGCAACTCTCTTTACCATAGATTGGTTTTAACTCAACAGTGTCTGAAATGATTTATCAGAAACTCTTATTGTTTGTTGATCGATCTATTAATATCTGTGGAATACTGGGAATATCAACCTGTTAATATCTCATAGGACACTGGGAACACAACTTGGGAAAAAATTCCTTTAATACAACCGGCTTACTCTTGTTTGATTGTAGGAGTCTTCGCTTTTACCAGAGCTATTGGAAGAATTTGTTTCTTTCACCCAAAAGAAAAAGTACCCATTTCTTCCATTTACTTTAAATAGCCACATCTCTGTAAAAGCCAACACATACCGTTTTAAAGAAATAATTGAACCACGTAACTCCAGATAAATATGGGAAATACACAATAGAGCCACCATCTGTATGCTGTGTTGCACAAAAAAAAAAAAAAAGTATTTTGCATCAATGGTTATTGTTCCCAATTAGAAAAATGTGTGTAATAGTCCCAAAATGACTCAAGAGAATCTTTGTAGGATCATACATTACTCTGTTCTTGGCTAGGACGTGCTTATCTCTCTTGGAGGTTTAGGGTTTGTCTGTTTTGAGACGGAGGGTAGCAAATGAACATGTGTTTCTCTTAAACAAAATATTTTTTTAAAAAATGCTTGTTGTCCAGCCTACACAGGTAATGTCATGACATTGGTTCTCCGTGGCCATGTTAGCCATGGGTAGGAGGAATTTGAATCTGCATCAGTAACCTCTGCGGTCAATGGCAGAACTGGCTAGATCAGGGAGTACAATGGTGGAGGAACTACGAAGACATGGTCTGTTGAGCAACCCCCTTGGGGTACCCACATATCTTGCCATTGCCTTGAGCATCCTGGGAACTCACCAGAGCTCTCTTCCTCTATGTAGTTACGTGGAAAGGTAACAACCAAGCTAACATAATAAGCAGTGCATGACTCAGACAAAAACAGAAATGCTTTTTCTCCTTACACCACCTGATTTCGATCAGTTTTGCAAAACCATTATACTCCAAGTCCACAGGCTTATGCAATGGAGAGCCAGGCTTACAAGGAAATTACATTTATGACAAAACTCCCATTTATTTAAGGCTTGCCATGCACCAGCCTGTGTGGATTGCTTTGCAGGGATGATTTCATTTGATATTCACAGCAACCTAGACATAGATCATTTTTTTCTCACCATCTCAAGGATGAGGAAACTGAAAAACAGAGAGGGTTAGTCACTTGCCCCAGAGTACATTATTCTCATGCTTGTCTAGACGAAAACGGAAATTGTAATATCGATGCATCATTGACAACAGTGCAACCTGGTATGATTTTGGAAAGTCACATGCAAATATGGCTCAAGGACTGGAAACGTGGTTCTACTCTTTAGTAATTCCTCTGCTAAAAATTTGACATCTGGAATTTGCCGACCCTAGAGGGACTGCCCCTCCCAGGATTGGCCAATTCCTAGAGAGAGAAAATAACTAGCCAATCAGCGCACCTCTCGAGTACAAATCAACCAATCCAGAGCCGTATCTCCAACCACCTCCTTTTTCACTCCCTCACACTCTGGACCACCACTTACCTGGTCACCGCAGGGCCAGGTACCAAACAATTAGGGGCAGCCCCCGTGTCCCCAGAGCCTGCTGAGATTATTCAAACTAGACAATCCTAATCCTGCTTATTCTGCCTCTTCCGTTCCTTCCCATTGAAACTACAATAAAACCTCTTCCATACAATTTCTCCCTCTTCCTCTGCCTCCTCGACATCCTGGTGCTTCCTTGTGCGGCCCTCCAAGGTATGACATGCCCCTTCTCTTGCGATCTATGACTGTCACCAACAATGTCTTCAACGGCAGTCGTTTCCTGATCTGTCGGTCTCAGCATACTTGAGTAATTATGAAACCTGTATTTTAAAACATTCTGTGATCTCAACATCTGTAGTCTTTGTATCGACCACGCAGACTCCTATTGTTGTCAGGTACATACAAAGCCTTCTATGGCCAGGTAAATAAAACCCTCCTATATCTGCCAAGGGCTAAACATAGGACTAAAAATGCCACCAATGCCTTCAATAACCCTTCATCAGCCTCACATATCAATGTATTGCTCTGTTAAAATGCAAGGGAATTTAAAGTTCTAGAAAGAGTTACCCCAATTTCTATTGCCAGATCTGATTAATAAGTAAATTAATATTGTTAAGATAAGAGGCCTATTTTTAACACATAATGACTAGTTTTATGGGCTAAGAAATTTCTTTCCCTGGTAAATTGCTACAGCAGTCTGCATCAGACATTTGAAGTGTACGTTTGAAAGGTATGCTTTTGAGACTTACTTTTCTTGTTAGAGTTGTATGTATGTAATTACCATCAATTCCAACATCTGGAATTAACAGGATAAAAATTCAACATTTGTGACATTACCGTGTTTTTTGATTATTTATTTTAAATGGCTAGATCGATTTCTTCTTTAAAAAAAAAAAACAAAACTGTAGGGGGAAAAATTCTCCCAGGCTAAGACCCGATGAGCAGAGCTTTAGCCTAGAGCAAATTTTTACAGCTCAGTTATAAACCCCTGAAATAGGAGTTCATAATGGAAACAGCTGCTCAACCTTAACTATGGCGGGTGCCACTATAATAAAAACGGCAGGAGTTCACATTAACATTGGCTTCCCCCATCCATTAACCAAACTACACTGCCTAATGGAGGTAAAGGCTACAGCTCTTACTCCCAACAAAAATAACAAGATAGGCAACTTACAGGTGGTAAATAACATATTCCCCCAAACACGAGCATGTACACAAATATCCCCTGGAGGCTAATCTCCAATCTAGAGAATAACATCCCACTCCAATGATTTCAAATTAGGAATAATATCCCAGGCCACAAAACACTAAGCAATGACACCTATTTCCTGTTTCTTTTCTGAAATGCATTACATTTGCAATCCTTGTAGAGAGGATATAATTTCTAAAAAAAATTCTCCTCTATAATGAGGCTATCTTTTTAATACATGCATAATATACTGACAGGTGGAGGATTTCCTGAAATTAGAAACAATATTTGAATTAAAGTAACCAAATATTTCATCCATCGGTATTCCCACAGTGTGATTCAGTCTAAAATGCAAAGGAGTTCTACTTGCGTGCTGTCTTTGAAATCCTTGAGAATGAGGAAGGAACCGACATTCTTTAGTGCTTATAATATACCAGGGGCTTTGTGTCTATTCTTTAATTCTTATAACAAAACTTTATTATTACCCCCATTTACCTGTGAGAAAGTTGAGGCTTAGACTAGGTAAATATCGTTTTCTTTTCATGGCTACTAAGTACAGGGGTAGGATAAGACACACTTTTACTATTGGCTTACAAAAGAGAAAGGAGAAAGAAGGTATCACATTCATTAATTTTCTTATCTGCAGACAATTGCCTTAGAGAGCTTTAAAGTTTGAAGACTTTATTCTGAAAGTTTGGAATATAAGGTGAATTTATTTGGAAAGTTTGGATATAAGGTGAATTTATTATGGTTACATAGATTCGGCACCTGTGCTGACCAACAGGACTGACTTCCAGGGTTTCCCATGGATTCCAAAAGTGTGGCCAACTCACCTTTCAGTGAATGCCCACCTCCCTAGGTAAACGTGATGCTGTGAAATTTGCCTTATAGAGATCTCCCTTACAATAATATCGTTTTGGAATCTTTATTTTTTTTAGATTTTATTTATTTATTTGAGAGAGAGAGAGCTTGAATGGGGGGGAGGGGCAGAGGGAGGGGGAGAAGCAGATTCTTGCTGAGCATGGAGCCTGACAGGGGGCTCCATCCCAGGGCCACGGGATCATGACCTGAGCCGAAGACAGACGCTGAACCTACTGAGCCACCCATGAGCCCCCCCTTTTGGAATCTTTAGTCATAAGCCACCTTCCCCACCCCTCAGTCTTGAGTTCCATTCTATACATGACAATGTGACCATAGCAAAGTCCCAGCACACAAGAACCCGTCTGTTTCCACATGAAGGTGAGCTTTGTTCTGACATCACGTAAAGCCCATGGCCAGCCTATTTTTCATTTGAAACTCTTTAAAGCAAAGATGTCACTGAATAAAATGTAAACATTTGAATGACTGTTATTTTAACATAACCACCCTCTGAACCATTTTCAAAACTAAACTGAGATCTTGGTTGTGAAACAGGTAGGAGGAATGAAGAGTGAAATCCCACAATCTCCATGAAGCCATCTTGACAAACTGGACGTGGGGTATTGATTTCTACTCAACCTAACTCTGTCTGAGCATGCAACATCCCTGCCTCTCTGCTTATTGCAAAAAAATTACAGTGGTGCCATTGTCTCTAATGCAAATGTCTCAGATATTTACATGGTTTCTGAACTAGGCTATTGTTTATATCATCACCTGTATATTCTATGAACTTTTTTTTTCCCCAGACTGATTTTGGAAAGTAAGGTAGCAACTACCACCCTCTGATTCATTTGTGAGATACCCCCACAATATGTCCAGGTGAATAGTTTAAATAAATAGTTTTAACAAATATTTTTATTTTAAAGATAGCCAGTATTAGCAAATAGAGATTTCTCTTTAATATAGGTATATATTTTCTTTCTAAAGTATATATGTGTGTGTGTGTGTGTGTATATATATATATGTGTGTGTGTGTGTGTGTGTGTGTATATATATATATATATGGTCTATAAAGCTTTGGAAAGCTCTTAGAACTGAAGTAATGTACAATTACTTTTCTGGAAAATGTACAAGTCACATGTATATGATATCGTATATATAATTTCAGGAAAGTTAAAAGACCTCTTTCCTTACCTATGACCTGCCTAGATATACAAAAACCCTAAGTTAAGATCCTTAATTTCAGGAACTCTTGTAAGTATAATTTTTTTCTCAAGATTCTTCTGGAATACATATGAAAAATGAGATTCAGAATAAGAAATTCAGATTCCATTCTCAGACCTCCTACTGCATGACTTTAAAAATACCTTCTTTCTCCTTCTTAACCAGTCTTCTACTTTTGACCATGATAGGACCAAGGTATTGGGGGCTCATCCTTGCACATTTTCTTAAAGATTTTATTTATTTATTTGTCAGAGAGAGAGAGAGAGCACAAGCAGGGGGAGCTGCAGGCAGAGGCAGAAGAAGAAGCAGGCTCCCCACTGAGCAAGGAGCTGGATGCGGGACTTGATCCCACCCTGGGATCATGACCGGAGCCAAAGACAGACGCTTAACCAGCCGAGCCACCCAGACATCCCTGCACATTTTTACATCAAATAATTTACAAGGGAGGCAAACCAGTGGAAAGGCATCTGACTTACTAGATACACACACACACACGCACACACACACACACACATATACAAATGCATATATATTTTTTAAAGCAAAAGATATTTGCTTTGGAAACCTTTAAAATCTGAGGGGGTTGTTCTAAGACCTTATAAATTGCCCTTATGTATATTTTGTGTGATCTCTTGCAAGCTATTTTGGGAACCAGGCTTCTTGTGCTTACGAAGGACTGTCCATTACAGGATTTTATTTGACCTTGGAAAATACAGAGGACCCAGAGATACATTTTAGTAAACTGTATCCCACAGCCCCATAGCAGTGGTTCTCAGAGCGTGGGCCCCAGACCGGCAGTCAGCAAAATGCAGGAACTCGTTAGCAGTGCAGATCTTCAGCCCTACCCAAGACCCGTGGAAACTCCGAGGATGGGGCCCAGCAAGCCCTCCAGGGGATTCTGGTTGGGAATCCCTGCACTTCTGAGCTTCCCCTTGCACGGGAAGCTGTATTTTAACAGTAACCTGAGCCCACAGGCACACCTGAGTCCCAGGAGAGACACTCCACTCTCCTCAGCTCTCCCAGGCTGACAAATGGTTTCCCGTGACTCGACCCTACTTTCCACATCAAAACTTGCTCAGAATTCTCTGTTCACATGAAGATATGAAAGACTAAGTCTCAAAAGATCAAACAGATTAAAATCTGGGCATTTGAGGGAGATGTGGATTTCTTGCAGGCATAAGCCCTTCTCAAAGAGTGTCTTTCTACTGCTTGGGTGAGGAAAGAAAATCAGTTTAAGTGAATAAACAAAAGTGCATGTTGTTCTTTTAAAAATAGATATGTATGTGTTCCCTTAATTTTTGGCTTAGGTTCTTCAGTTCATAAAAGACCAAGTGAATTTTATTAGCAATTTCCCTGGAGAATCACTGATGATAATTATTATTGGGAAAAAAACCCCTATATTTTAAATTACAGTTACAAATCATATATATATATTTTTTTTTTTTTTTACTTTGAATTTTCACCATATTGTGCAAACACATCTAATTATTCTCACTCTACATAGTATGCTATAAAGTGCCTTAGGGAACTGATTGGTTTATCAATTCAATTAGAAAGTTGGTTGTTTCGATTAACGTCAACTATTATCTATTATAATGAGTATCATAATGCCATCTAATTAAGACAAACAAAGTGCTTGAAAATTTCTAAACCTATTGCCAGTATGGGTAAAAATTTAAAAAAAAATTAAAAAGGCTGTCTGGTTTTATTCACTATAGAAGCAGCCCTACAAATCTCTCTCTGGAATCACTAAATTCTAGAACTCTGTAAAAACAGATCCACGTGAGGACCACCATGAGGCATCAAGAAAGGGTTCCGTCATGTCTGCGTGCTGTTTCAGCAGACAGAAATGGAGCTGGTGGGAGGATGTGATAGTGTTTAGGATTCACCACTGGATTTAAAGCAGGAAGAAAATGAAGGGTAAACTTCCTTTTCCATGACAAGTACCCTAAAACTAGTACTGCTAGGGAAACCTCCATGCTTTGTGAAGACCTTTCCTGCCCCACGGTCCCAGGAGACATGGCGGACTCCACTTGCCAGCAGTGGGTGACTTGGGTTCTGACCCTGCAGGATGGGGCTGGAAAGCAGGGTCATCTGCCCACCTCCCATGACCAGTGTGTTCCCCCAGTGGCTCCAAAATCCTGGGTACTCTGAAAGAGTNNNNCCAGATGCCTGGGCTATGCCTTTGGACAATCATTTAATACTTAATACTTACATACTTCGGTTGTCCTCTCAATATGGGGATAGTCTCAGAATTATTGTAAGAGGAAGGTGATGACCCTTTTGGAGGCCTTATCGAAGAGTAAAAAGAATTTACTCTGCTCAGGTTACCATAACAAAACACCGCAGATGGGGTAGCAAAAAACAGCCTTAAATTTATTTCTCACAGTTCTGAGGGCTGCCTTCTCCCTGTGATCTCACAAATGGTGAAGAGAAAGGGAGTTGTGGTGTCTCTTCTTCTTATAAGGCACCAACCTTACAGGACCCGGGCCTCAGGCTTAGGACCTTACTTAACCTTAATTACCTCCTTATTCCAAAACCAGTCACACGGAGGGTCAGGGCTTTAACACATGAATTTGGGGGGACATAGTTCAGTCCATAGCAAGAACTACAACAATGCAGCTTTTTTTTCTAAATTCTATAGAACCACCTGAGAGATAGCACCCAGCTCACATTGTTCCTATTTTTTTAGCTGTAGCAAAATTATATTCTTTCGCATGTCTTATCTGGGAGGGGGACGGGGGACAGAATAATATGTTAAAGTTTATGAGAATTTACTGCTTACGGAGTGCCAGGTATTCTGAATTTGGACAAGGCAAATTTAAATGGGGGATATTACTGAATACTTATATAATTGAGACATTTCTTTGGGCTCTGCCCGAGTGTCCTGAATTCTCCCTGCGATTCTCAGTGCGTTTCTGCTTCACTAACTTCCCTTTTTGCCTGCGGATGGTAAGATTATCATATTATGATGTGTCCAAAAAAGGAAGATATTTGGGTCAAAAATATTAGATTCTCCAGATTCTCTTAATCCATTGGCAAAGAATTGTTATCCATGAGTCAGATGTTTTAGGTGACTTGGATCATTAATCCCTCTGTATCTTTGCATTTTTTATTGTTTTTTTTTTTGATCATGAGAAGTGCTGTCCTTAATCCCCATCACCTATTTCCCCCAACCCCCCCCCCGCCCACCTCCCTGCTGTAACCATCCGTTTGTTCTCTATGGTTAAGAGCCTTAGTTTCTCTCTCTCTCTTTTTCTTTGCTTGTTTTGTTTGTTAAATTCTATCTCACGGTATTTGTCTTTCTCTGACTGACGTATTTAGTTTCGCATCGCACTTTCCAGCTCCATCCATGTTGTTGCAAATGGCAGGATTCCGTTCTTTCTGATGGCTGCCATTCACCTATCAATGAACACTTGGGCTGCTTTCATAATTTGTAATATGCTTTTGTTAATAAAGCTGCAATAAACACAGGGGTGCATGTATCCCTTTGAAGTAATGTGTTTATATTTTCAGGGTCAACGCCCGGTAGTTTGATCACTGGGTTGTAAGGATTTTTAATTTTTTTTAATGATTTAATTAAATTTTTTGATTTTTAATTTTTTGAGGAACCTCTGTTTTCCAGAGTTGTTGCACAGTTTGCATTCCCACCAACAGTGCAGGAGGGTTCCTTTTTCTCCCCATGCTCGGCAATACTTGCTGTTTTTTCCTTTCTGCGTTTTTGATGGATTTATTTTGGGGCGTGATGCTGATCTCACGTACAGACTTGCTTGCAGCTCGAGCTGTGGTCCTGTCACTGAACTTGATCCCAAATAAGTCTTAAAAGGTTGAGATATTTTCTTTCATTTTAGGATGAACACTCCTGTGGGGGAGTGGTTTTGATGATAAAACTTAGGTTGGATGAAAAGCCATTTGGGCCAACTTCCTAACCCGAGACTGGACCTTTTGCTTTTTGTTTGTTTGTGATCCGTGTGGGTCTTGAAGCCAAAATCATCAGGAAGTAACAACTGTGATGTGTGCCTGTGTGTACGCGTGTACAGATATGCGGATATACCTCCATATATGTGTGCCCCTGTGTATTTCGCACTGGTAATCTAATCTAATCTAATCTAATCTAATCTAATCTAATCTAATATCTCTTTCCAATTGCCATGATCTATTTGAAAACAACAGTTGGTTCTCATTCCATGAAGGAACAAATTGATTCCTCCAGGTGCAGACACTGGCTTCTTAATGGCAAAACCTGACTGCTCCAGCGAGCTGATTCAGCAAAATGAACTCTGAATTGGTCTATTAGTCACAGTGAGGGGAAGCTTCAAACCGGAATGGCTCACTGGTGTATAATAAAGACGGAACGTGGTCTTTCAGAGAGTGCTTCTCCTCTCCACCTTTGAACACATTTCTTCTGGTGACTGATAGGTGTCAGCTGTCAGGCAGCCAAATGGACCTGAAAAAATGTGCTGAGCATAGGATCAGTTCAAGTCCATGATTTAACATGTTGTAGACAAGTTATGGAGATGCTTCAGGGGAAAACTTATTTTCTCCTGTTTTTTCCTTTCCCTTTCTCACAAGGTTGCAAGGCTCCAAAACGTTTCCAATCCTCATCCCTGTTGCATCCCAGGCAAACCCCTCTTTTGTACTGGTTGGGTGTCTAAGAAGCCACTTAAACAGAGCTACGATTCTTGTCCATTTTTTCCTGTGTTCCTGCAGGTTAAACCATTTGTAAGAAACAAACTATAATGAATTAGACACATTTTGAACAAGAAATTCATTTGCCTCACATTGAAATATCAAAACAAGTGAGTGAAAGAATGTGTGTGTGTGTGAGAGAGAGAGAGAGAGACCATGAAAAAAAAGATCATATATGAGAGGAAAAGTGAAAAATTTGATCTACATGAATAAAGCAGCACTTTTTCTTTTTCTTTTTTTTTTTTTAAGATTTTATTTATTTATTCGACAGAGATAGAGACAGCCAGCGAGAGAGGGAACACAAGCAGGGGGAGTGGGAGAGGAAGAAGCAGGCTCATAGCGGAGGAGCCTGACGTGGGGCTCGATCCCATAATGCCGGGATCACACCCTGAGCCAAAGGCAGAGGCTTAACCGCTGTGCCACCCAGGCGCCCCAGCAGCACTTTTTCTTGATGCTTTGATGCTTGGTTTTTATTTTAGAACTTTCTGCATAAAGCAAAGAAATGTCTAAATTCATATTCCATGGAATCTGTGAGCTCGGCTGCTGCTTCTTCTTTAATGTTAATGTCTTTAGGACATGAACCCATTACGATAACGATCTGATTGGTAAAGAGGGGTCATTAGATAGTTTTCTCCAAAGAGATAGCTGCCAGAAAGGAATAGTGATTAGAGGTAGAAAAGGTTTTTTTCTAAAATTTCCATTTTGCCATTTTATCTAGAGTAAAAAATTTATTCTTCCATGCTCAATAAATTCCCAAGAGTTTGGAGTTCTGGTAATAGCAGATTTCTTTACATGCACAGTAATTGTTGAACACCCATGATGAATGGTTTTCCTAACCACATTTTTAATGCATGCACATTGTTTCAATGAATGAAATTGTGCATGTACTGAGGGACAAAATATAGCCACTGGGAAGCATGATACTGAGTACTTTGAATTAATATATGAAACATAGGAGAAAGAAATCAAGCTGCTTGAATAACCTCCTCTTACCAATAGTAAAAGATCAACCACATTCATTTAACAATTATGCAATATATATGTCTTCCTTTTCAGATTTAGGGCATATTTCTGAATATTTCCAGTTCCTTTCTGATTTTATAAATTGGAAATGCGCACTTAGAACACAAGGACTCTTGGGTCAAAGGTGATCAAGAATCAATTCTCATGACTGCACAGGAAGGTATTTCTATACTTTAAAATCGCAGCAGTGGGTTTCTGGAGCATTCTTTTGCAAAAATAAATAAATAAATAAATAAAGTTGAAGGTTTTTCCTAGAAAAACCAAGGGAAGCGGAACTGGATGCTTCAATCAGTGATGGTGATTGGTGGGCAGGTCAGTAAGGAGTTCAGACTTTGAAGCCAGAAGGAGATATGTAAATCTCCAGCAAACTGCGGTGGACCACTAAGATGAAGGAAAAGGGTTTCCATGAATCACTGATCAAATATTTATTTAGTGTCTACTATGGGCCAGACAAAAATCCTTGCCATCAGGAAGCCTACGTTCTTGTGGCATTAACATCCTGGTGAGACTTATTACAGTCTAGTGCATTTTGGCATCTCTCTAAAGGGATTAGACTCATTCCAGATTCTAGTTTAATACAGGATAAACAAACTGTGGTCGAGTTCATAATAAATGAACTTCACCAAGTGTTATTTTGGAGAGCTGCTGAACATATTTCAGGGGAAATAAATAGCATAAGGAGAAAAAGGGAAGAAATGTGATTAGAGTTGAAGTTGGAGATTTACCAGCTTTCTTGTTTTGTCTTGGGAAGAGGGTACCTCTGATCTCTACTTCGTCTTCATGTTTCTTGCTGATTGTATTTGTTTTCTAGTGCCGGGCAACAAATTATTGTAAAATTAGCAGCTTAAAACATCAAAGGTATATTATCACACAATTTTCATGGATCTAGAATCTGTTCTCACCAGGTTGAAATCAATTTGTTGGTGGGGATCTGACCATCTGGAGTTCAGTGTCTTCTTCCAAGCTCACTGGTTGGTTGTAGGCAGTCGTGGGACTGAGGTCCCCAAATCCTTGCTGACTGTTGGCTATCAGTTGCTCTCAGCCCCTCGATGCCTCCAGCTCACAGGTTATCTCACAGTAGGCTATTTATATCAGAGAATCTCTACTCTTAAGGACTCAACTAATGCAGTAAGACTCACCCAGAATCATCTCCCTTTTGATTAACTCAAAGTCAACCCATCCAGAGGCACCTGGGTGGTCAGGTGGTTAAGCGTCTGCCTTCGGCTCAGGTCATGATCTCAGGGTCTCTGGTCGTGCTCCCTGCTCAGTGGGCAGTCTGCTTCTCCCTCTCTCTCTGTCTCTCCCCTCTGCCTCTGTTCGTTTTCTCCCTCTCTCTCAAATTAATAAATTAAAAATCTTAAAAAAAAAAAGTCAACCCATCTATAAAATCCCTTCACCTTTGCCACATGTCATATAATGCAACCTAATCATAAGACTGACATCCCATCATAGTCACAGGTTCTGCACTCATTCAAGGGCAGGGGACCACACAAGGTGTATACACTGGGGAAATCTTGGGGGCCATCTTGGAATTCTGCCTGTGACATAGTGATTTCAACATCTGCTCTTTGTGGTAACCCCCAGAGTCACACTACCTTTCTTCCGCTTACCCAATAACAGGAGACAGAGCCCTGGAGTAAAGGTGAAAGGAATGCCATGTAAGTGCTGAAAATAAATGAGTTTGGCATCAGACACACTTTGTTCAGCTTGACTCATAACTCTACCACTTGGCTTCAGTGTCCTCCCTTATAAAATGGGCAGATTTCTTTTGTAAAGTAGTTATGAGAATGGAAGGAGTGTGTACCAGAGCCTTAGCACAGTGCCTGACAGAGCTCAGGGCAGGTGACAAACATACCCCTCTTGTTCTTCCTTCGGTGCTTTCAGTGTGCCTGGCAAATGGCTGGTCTCCAATAAATATTTGTTAAAGCATTAAATAATAAACATGAAACGGTAGCTACTATTTTCTTAAATGTTTTATAGCCACCAAAATATAGTATATGCAGAGTTCTAAATGTAACTTACCAAACTATCAATAATAACACAATAATCCTTCCCTACAAACTTCTAGCAAAAAACTTTACTTCCTGTCTTCTTGGTTTAGTATATAACGTTGGGAATCACTCATCTTCAACCTGATCACTAAAAAACGATTAAAAAACAAACAAACAAACAAAAACCCTGCAGAAATGAAAAAGTAAAGGGCAGAGAAGGAGTGCTCTGGCATGAAATCCAGAGGAGATAAAGGAAGATGGAGGAAAAAAAGATTCTGGCCTTGGGCATCTCTCCTTATGCTCAGTCAGGAAAAAAAAGGTAGCTGAGAGGTATGGAAAGGGATAAATGGCTCAAGTTTTGGTATGAGATTTTCGTGGGCAGTCAAGTTACTGGATACCCCAAGGCTTCCGCAGGACCTCAAGAGATACTCAGAGGAAAGATGCATAAAAGCGGGAAGTCACTAAACATTGGGATGGCCGGGCAGACAAGTGCACACCCTACCGACTTGGACAGAGCTAAACTATTCACTAAGCAGCAATTCACTAAAAATTCCGTGAAGGGACCTGCTGAAAGGTTTCTAACTGCGCAAAGGATGGTCAACGAACAGTAGCGCATCCTGTGTTACAAAATATCCCTGCGTTGGGATTTACTTTGTGTTGGTGTTTTGTTATATTAATGAAATTCGGAGCATTTGAAAAGTCACTTTTGACTTCCATCCCTCACCCGTATATTTTTCTTATAGTCTTAAGGACTTCAGATTTGGGAAGGACTGCAATGCGTGTGTGTGTGTCTGGATGCATGCATGTGTACCGTATTGGTTTAAGACATACAGGTGTGTATACATAAATATATAAATATGTACCTAAGATATATGTGTGCGTGTACAAATGAGATATTATATAGACGCAAACACAGGGATGCATACATACGTGCAGTGAATACCTTGTTCTCTTTTTCCAAATGCCAAAAACTCCAGTAGAGAGTCTGTATCATATGGTTCTCATATAGAGTAACATTTACAGCATTGGTTAAGTGCTGAGCACAACATGAACACTTAACAGATACTAAAAATGTTTCTTAACTTTAAGAGAGATGAAGTTTAAAAATCCAGTCCATTTGAAAGGGTTTTAAGTGGCATAAAAATTCAAAGAAATAAAGGCACTGTTCGGTTAATTAGAGCATCTTCTAGTAAAACCTCGACATGGCTGACTGAACGTTAAGTGGCAAAATGGCAGCTTTCACAAGTTCATCCTGATCACAAAAATTCCTGAGACAGAGGAGACTACTTGTAAGTATTTCTCTCTAAATGAATTCAAAATTGTGCATCATTTTCTAATTTTTATTATTCTTTCTAAAGAATGGAAGATGGAAAGAGTAACCACCAGAATTTCTTTGAGTGACTGAGAAAATGTTTTCTTAAAATAGTTTACATGTGGAAAGAGGTGCATGCTATTGGTAGCACCAGAAGGAAGGAAGGAAGGAAGGAAGGAAGGAAGGAAGGAAGGAAGGGTGGGAGGAAGGGAGGGAAGGAGGAAGGGAGTAAGAGAGGGAAGGAGGGAAGAAGAGATAAAAGCAAAGAAACAAAAAGAAAAGAAACATTGTATCTGTGAATTAATTCCAGACCAAAGTATATACTTTCTTCATTCTTAGGTACTTTCAAGTCATTCGTGAAACTTCCAGAAGCATTTCCGTAATTGAATAGACTATCATAGCCAAAGGAACTTCCATAGTATGCTTGTCCAAAGGCCAAACTCCTCTAAGTAGATTTAAGACAGGCCCTTAGGGTAGCATTCAGGGATAAAGAAGAAGAATGTTTGCTTATTTGCACGTGTGTCCCTAAGACTGTAAAAAGCCCTCTTTCTCAAGAATATAATCTTTTGATATTCAGGAACAAGGGGGAGGAGAGAAAAGAAAAAATAGTAATGTCTCAGCAGCTTGATTGTGCACTTGAGAAAGACTTGACAGGAGACACAGTACACCATGTCAATTTATTTTAAAACCAAAATTCTGATGTCATATGGAGACGACATGTTGAAATTCACCGAGCTCATGCTTAAGTGACTTCTCATCGTGTTGGTTTGGACACTATCCCTTTTCAAGTCTTAATCTGCCTCCCATTTGCTGAACACTCAACAGGGAGAAACTAGGTAGCTCACGTCCTTTGCAGAATTGACGTAAAATGCCTAAACAAGTACATACTGAGGCCCAGGGCCTTGCTGGCAGTGCGGGTAAATTTCTCAGCAGGTCCTCCCTTAGTGGTCTTGGACCCCCTATAAATAGTAAGGACCTCCAATACCCAATGAACTCTCAGGGAGAAAGCAGGCCATCGCCACCCTGCACAGAGGGGAGCTGGAAGAGGGGTGGCAGTATTTAACCACTTCAGTTCTAGAAAACGCAACCCATCCCTCCCACCTCCCACCACCATCACCACCTCTTGCTCAACACAGGTTTCAAAGGAGACAGACGGGTGAAAGGGTGTCTCACGGGCAGTGGGACCGAACACAGTCTCCAGTTGTGGAGGCCACCCGGCTCGCCAAAGAGCTGCCAGCCCGTCCCCTCTGCGGTGGGGCTTCCGTGTGGCCCCAAATAAAGCGCAGTTGCTGGTTAACTGGGCCTTTGATCCTTGGAGTTTCCACTATCACTGCTTTTTCCCCTCTTTTTCTGTCTTTCTAGAACTTTGAAGATAATGACTCTTACACATTTGCAAGTAATTAGAAGGTGTGGCTGCCAAGGAAAAGTGAGTATTTTTCTTTTAAATGGGAAGAGTAGGTGCTTTGCCCTTCACACATCTCTAATTATATCCCATGTGCTTATTTGGTCTCTGATAAACTGATCTGGCCTCGGTAGGAAAACCACACCTAGGGACTAATGAGTCCCTCCTACAACAATAATAGCCATTAGGAGACAAGTAGCTGAGTGTCATCATGAGTCAATTATTTACCATTTACGGACAGCTTCATCCTTCAACTTGCTTTGCAGTTTCCATTCAGTAACAACTGAAGGGAGGGGACTATAGAGTCCCTTACAAAAAAAAAAAAGTGATTTAAAAATGTATTATATGCTGTCCCCCTTTTTATTATGCATTTAAACAACTTGAATGAAAAGCACTGTGTCCACGTGTTCACTCTCAGTACTCTTCACAGCACGCGTTTGTGCGTGTGTAGTAAAAGGACACCTACATTTGAAATGGAAGCGATTCTTTATTCTCCACTGCTAGCGGGAAAGGGGTCAAAGGGCTGGAAGAAGAAAATATTTAAATAAACCAATCTGTGGGATAAATGCCCTCACCCACAAGAACCACCCAACAGATACCCTCAGGGATAAATATAAAAGTGATGGGTTGGCTTATTCGGCCCTTCTCCCACTTGGCTGATCCATGTCTCAAGGTAGGGAATAACATGATGAAATGCTCAAAGACGATCAAACACAAGCAAAAGGAAAAGCTTAGAGGATGCACACAATTATCTCACTGCTGCGAGTTTTATATTCTCCCCACCCAAGAAGGCACATTGTTAGCTGACTTCATCAAGCCCGGCCTTATTTAAATCTTCTCTTTCTTTCTGAAATCACCTAACTCTATTGTGTGTACCATGCATGCCAAATGCCTCTCTTTTGGGGGGAGTAGGAATG
This sequence comes from Ursus maritimus, assembly GCF_017311325.1. Classification (NCBI taxonomy): domain Eukaryota; kingdom Metazoa; phylum Chordata; class Mammalia; order Carnivora; family Ursidae; genus Ursus; species Ursus maritimus. The sequence continues at coordinate 21,410,332 of NW_024425564.1, forward strand.
GAAGGGGTGGGTGGGCAGAAGGAGCCATGATTTCTTCATGAACTTTCTTCCTGTATTCCCCTAGCACCTTGTTCCTCTGCTCCCACATTTATCTTTGCCTGTTTTGTTTTGAGTTATTTATGTGTCTCTTTCTTCACCTGGTGAGTTCGTTTGAACTGAGATTAGTAGCCCTGGCTGGATCTTCTAAGCTTCTCTTCTTTTTCTCTGGGTGCTCCTGTGTTTCTGAACATCACAGGCTCCTGACTTCTCTGGAACAATTGCTTTCCTTATCCAGGGTCACTTCCTAAAAGTTGCCCCAAACCCACCCCATCATTAAAATTTCTTAGAGAATTCTTGGGCCAATGGGCTTGGGAGCAGAGACTGAAAAACGCAAACCCTGGGACACGTGGGTGGCTCAGTCAGTTAAGCGTCTGCCTTCAGCTCAGGTCATGATCCCAGGGTCCTGGGATCGAATCCCACCCACATCAGGCTCCTTCCTCAGCAGGAGCCTGTTTCTCTTTCTGCCTGCCGCTGCCTCTATTTGTGTGCTCTCTCTCTCTCTCTCTGACAAGTAAATTAACAAAATCTTTTTTTTTTTTTAATGCAAACCCCTGGGAGAGAGATTTTGCATTAGTTCAGAATAAATGGGCATCAAGATGAGGCCATACCCCTTTTCAATATGCTCAGTCCTTGTAGGCGCCCACCATCCCCGATATTATCTGAATTTCTCAAACCACATTTAGATCAGGTGGTGAGGAGTTTGGTTAAGTGTTCAAAAGGGCCCCCGAGGCTTCCAGAAACTTTCTATTCCTAAAATGTCAGCTTGATGTTTTCTGGTATCTTGAACCGGTTCATCAAAAGGTAATACATGTGTATTTCAAGCTATTTCCACCATTTGTCTTAATTTAAAAACACGTGCTAGCATGTCACATAGGTCTGCTTCAAAATATCCCAACGTGTTCTTCAAAGAAGTTAATCAAATTCTATACCACTCACTGTCTTCATTAATTTAGGAAAACAATATACTCGCCAAAGTCACAAAATGAAGAAAAGAAAGCACATAGACCCCTTTCAAAGGTGTCTTTTAAAGGAATAATTAGCATATAAAGAATTTCCTTATTAAAGTAGAGAAGAGCTTTAATAAATACTCACATTATAAAAGATGAAGCTACTGCAAAATATATATTAGCCAACATAATAATACACCTCTGTATCTCTTAAAGGTTTTATAGATGTTTAAGATTTTCCCAAAAGACCCACAATTCAAACTTTAACACTAGCCTCTAAACATGAAATTCATGGACTAGATGTTACTCTCCGAAGCTGAGTGCAGATAAATAACAGTAGGTCAAATTTTTACCTATACATTTAAACATTTTATTTTCTTTTATGGACTCTCTTAGCTTTTATCCCACACCTGTGGATTTTAACTGTTTCAAAAACCTGGATCTAAGAATGCAGTGGGGAAGTTGCGGTAATTTTCAAAAGATTTTTTTAGACCTTATATAACAAATGTTTCCATTTGATTCTGACAGCACCGTGAGGCATTTTCCAGCTTGAGTCCTAGAGAGTTTGTTCAAACCGATAGGGAGGATCTTATCTCTTTCCATGCTTTTTTCCCCAACCAAAGAGAATCTTTGACCTACCCAAAAGAAACCGAATTGAAAAATGCAAGTTTCAGCACCTCACTCCATCCAAGTGGGATGACTTGATTTTCGGGTTTGGTAAAAATGATATATAATTTGGACAATTCAGGCAATACGTACCTTACTACATTAGGAAAAGGAATTTTCAAGATCCTCAATAAAATTTTGCCTTAGGTTTGTATGCATAAATATTAGATACGTATATGTAATGTACATGAGACTGTTACTTCTAGAGACATGAAGAAATAAAACATTAAATTAACTTTAAGGTAGGTATAAATAATAGATCTTAATTGTTCAAATGGATGTTTTTCTTTTCCATCTTCAAACAGAGAATGTTCCACGTTTATCTATAGGAGCCCCTCTTAGAGACAAGTGGGTTTTTTGTTTTTTTTTTAAGATTTATTTATTTATCTGAGACAGACAGCACATGCGAGCATGCAGTGGGGAGGGGCAGAGGGAGAGAGAATCCAAAGCAGACTCCACGCTCAGGGTGGAGCCCGACTCGGGGCCCAATCCCAAGACCCTGAGACAGCGACCTGAGCCAAAACCAAGAGTCAGATGCTTAACAGACTAGGACACCCAGGTGCCCCCAGAGAGACCATTTTATGATGAAACATCGGCAAGCACCTCTTCTGTGTCCAACCTCAGCCCTTGTCTATATGTCCTACTGTTGGAGTTAAGACTCTCCCTGCCTTGTTGGAGGCAAAAGAACTGACAAGTAGATGGGCAATCCATTGTGCATAGAGAAGTGAGAACTGACTTAGGCTGGATATAAAGCAGGCAGATAAGTAGAAAGGTGGGAGGTGAGGAGGAAGGAAGAAAGGAGAAGAGAAAGAACTTTGCAAGTAGGAAATTACATAAATAATTTCATATATTCTGTTTTTTTAACTTGCTAATTGTCACAGAAATAACAATTATTTACTTTGGGAACTCTACTACTGAAAAATTATTTGACTATTATTCATTTTCATCATCTAGTTCCAGAAAGGCTAGGTTAGGAACTAGAATCTTTAAAATTACCTCCAATTTGGGGGCCCCTACATGGCTCAGTTGGTCAAGTGTCTGACTATTGATTTTGGCTCAGGTCTTGATCTCAGGGTCATGAGTTCAAGCCCGGTCTTGGACTGTGCGCTGGGTGTGGAGCCTACTTCAAACAAACAAACAAAAACAAAGATTTCCTTCGATCTTAGTCCTATAGTTACCCAGCTAATTAAAGAGTAACCACTACTCCCACTGGTTAAAAGTTAAAAACTGTAGACCCTGTTAACTAGATTTACTGTAGTGATCATTTTGCAATAGATACAAATATCAAATCATTATGCTGTACACCTGAAACTAATATAATGTTATATGTCGATTATACCTTGAAATACATACACACATAAGTAAAAACTATAGCCCCTTCTAGAAAACCATTTTATGTTTGCCTTCAAATAAATACACCAGGGAATAAGAGAACTTACCACATTGTTGGGGTTACAAAATGTTCAAAACCAACAATGTCTTTGGCCTCTATTACGTGGAGGTGTTTGTCTTGAAACAGACAACTCGGGCACTTTCTGATCCTGACTATGCTCAAACTCAATCCTGGAACTCTGTATTTCTACTCCCAAGTGTCATAGCATTGGCTTTCAGGTAAGGTTCATAAGATACATTCCATCCTCAGCAAAACCAAACAAGTTTGGTTTTTGACCTTTTCTATCCTTGAAACCTGTGTTTTGTTGAAAGCCAGCCTGTAAAACAGATCGCCAGCCCAGCTTTCTTGTACCAGTTAGAACTTAACTTTTCTGCAGTCTTTCTTGTCAGCCTCCTTCCCTTGAATGCTCCTTGCTACTCCCAATGACAGAGCTGCGGGAGAGGCTTGGTTAGAGGACCACGTTCTGAAGCTCGCCCCCTCTGATCCTGCCAACGGTGGGAAAAAAACCCAGAAAGTCATTCGCAGTACGATATAGCCCAGACCACTCTATTTTTGACATGTAGTTTTAGGTTCCTCAGCCCAGGTGTAAAAGCAACTATCCTCCACAATCAGTCTCAAAACCTCATTTTAAAATTCTGTTAGTGGCCTCTCAGAGTTGCAATTTCTAGCATTAAGTCTAGAACACAAAACTCCCCATTTAAAAATTAAGATGGTTTCTTCCTCGTCAGCTCTTTATGCTTCTCAAACACATTATTTTGCTTAGGATTCAGCTGCCATAGTGATATTGATGAGTCAGCGAAAAAAATTGCAGAGGAGAAAAATTCTGGCAAATTGATAGGATGATTATATTACAAGTAAATAATAATTACGCAATGGGGTAGTTTGCGCTAATAAAATGTATTGTGCCTACTGAGCCTACAATTAGCACCGACGTTTTTAATACCAGCCAAATTAATTTCATAGTTGACATTTCCAGCACAAAGTATCAGTAATTTGCAGTCTTGTGGTTGCTAATCCCAGCACCACCTACTGATGCCTAGCAGAACGTTCAGATGTACTAACGACATTGAACTAGAACTTTGGAATTCTCATTTTTATAAAATCATTCTATGGTTGCCTCTTTTCGTATTCTTTTAAAACACCAACAGTTTCTTTGCTTCTTGGAGTCCCCTGAAGTACAATAAATAAATAGATGATAAGTAAATAAATAAAAAATCTTGAACACCCTAAGCAGAATCGGACCACTGATTGCCCAAAATGGACCGTTGCTCAGGGTGGCAGAAAGAGAGATTTCACGTTTCCACTTTTAGAAATCTTGGGTTTGCGTAAGCAGAGTAGATTTATAACAGGTTGTCTTTACGAAAAGCGCAAGGGTGGAGCATGACGTGTGTCCCCTAAAGACTGGAATGTGGGAATGAAACCCTCCAAGCCCCTGGCCAGGTGGGTAGTCCAGGAAACTTACCACACCTCCGGCCTCTGTAGGCCAGGCGAGAGTGAATGTTGGGATTGTCATTACAAAATAGGCACTGGACAAGAAAGGGAGGCTGTGTTTATTATTGGATTCTTGGAGGGGAGGACTAGTGGTGAGTCTGCAAGTGGGAGGGGCACCTGTGAAAATCAGAATAGATTTTGCTGATATTAGGATATGCTTCCTTCTTGATCAGAATAGAGGGCAAGGCTGAAAGTATGCAAAGCAAGAATTTCCAAATGTGTCCCAGGATGAAATCATTTGTTTCACTTCCTGCCTGAAGACACACCATACCTGGAAAAGGATGGGCAAGGGTGTACCAGCTGGAGCTGATGAACTGTGGGAAGGAATGGCACACCATCTGCAAAGCACACTGGTGAAACTTGGAGGTTCACTGAAAGGTTCTGCCTGGGGATGGATTATCTGGAGAGTAGAGCAAGTGCTGACCTTTTCCCTACAGGTTTTCTTCTTATTCAATGTCAATGTTGTTGCATCAGGACTAGCAGGTGTGGTGGAAAGAGTCCAGAATCTGTAAGCTAAGATTCACTAGCTGTTCGACTTCAAGAAAGTAACATAGTCTGCCTCAGTGTCCTCACTAATAATAGTGGGTCCTTGGCTCCCTTGATTGTTCATTTCATTCATTGCTGTGGGCTCTGTTCTCTTTTCCACTTTGCTGGGAGACATTGCTCCGAAGTCAACTGGTGTCTTGTGTGTGATGGGTAGGGAGCATTGCCCGTCAGGATGGGATTCCCTCTAGAAGGCCATAGTATTGCAACCATTCCAGCTTGTTTAAGTTATTGAGATGCTTTTTAATAATATTGCCACATAAATGAAAATATTGAAATGACTCTGATGAAAGGTTTTTGTACTAATGGTGGATTTTATTTCGGGCTGTATCTCAATCAGTGTACTTGCTTTCTATTTATCTGAATGAATAGATAGCTGATTTTGAGACATTCTTTTTCTTAAGTTTAGGATTTTAAAGGTATTATGCTCTGGAAAACATAGCACAACTAAAGAAAATTTGGTACATTCTGGAAACAAATCGCTGCAACTTCGGGTGCCCCATAGGACCAAAACCTAGGTACTATTTTTTGCATAATATATATAATATTTATATATAATACAATATAATAATTGCATATTGTATTTAATATAATATATAATATATTATAGTAATTATATGTACATAACTATTATATTATATAATAATTATATGTATGTAATTATACAATACAATATAATACAATATAATAATTATAAGTACATAATTACATTGTGATTTTTTGCATAATATATATTTATATGTGATACAATAGAATAATTATATATACTATATAATATACAATAATAATTATAAGTACATAATTACTGTATTTCTCAAAAAATGGGTTTTTTACTATAGGAAGTTGCATTTTTTTTTTCCATAGCACGTAGGCAAATTAAACAGGGTTGTACTTTGCTTCCCATTTTAGGTAGAAAATGAAGTTCAGGGAGAAATCAAGGCAGAAGCACATTACAGGTCTCCTAACTCCTACTCCATGGTTCTTTGTGCTAATTTTTAGATTGCCATATCTTTCTCTGGTGATCTGGGCCTACTGTCTGCTGAACATAAAAGACTTCCCTGTAGAAAGTTCCTTATTTAGAATCACAGACCATTAGACCTAAGAAGTCTCATTGCAGGAAAGTGCTGTTTACCTACAGAAGAAGTAACTGAAAGTAAAGGAAACTAACACAAGGCTTTGTCAATGTCAAATCGTTTATTACCAACAGCACCAAGCCAGAACCTAGCTTGAAAAGAACAGGATGACTTTTTTTTTTTTTTTTTTAATGCTGGAAGAACCAATGCATTTCCCTAAGTGCCAACCTTTCCCCAGTGAGAAGCCGGTAGATAAAATAAAATTCAGAATTGGTTCACAGTGGACTTGGTTCGGAATAAATTCATGATATCCCAGTTTACAAATTTGTTATAACCGGTCTTGATGGCTTCTCTTATTTTCTACATTTCAATTTTTCATTTTAGCCTAATACTTTGGACCCCTGAATTTCATGTTGTTTGGAGATGCCTGTTTAATTTACCTTAACATCTGACCTTGTCAGCCTTTTCTCCTGGTTCTTTATAATAAATGAGCAGGACTGAGTCATAATTCTTCAATGAGAAAAGTTTACCAAATACACTTGTCTTTCTCAGGCTAAAGACACTATAATATCTTTGTGCATTTTACCTGGCATTTCATGCCTTGCCATTTCTGTTCAATGGTTTGTAAAACGGAAAATTTGTGTCGCATGCTAGCCAGACGTTACTGTCCTTAACTTTTAATGAGTGTCAACAGTGCCCTAGGCACTGCACAAAACACCAAAGGAGCACCACCTCTACCTAGTCTATCTAAATAATAGATTGAAGAGCAGGTTGCACGTGTGGATATATTTTAATCAATATGTGTTTACTGTTGCTGTAAATTACACGAAAACACAGCTACTCCCCAGATGTCATTACCACCCACAATAACCCAATGGGCATTCTCCCACTTTATGTTGCTAACTGTTCCTGAAAATTTGCACGGAAATCAAATAATGTTGAAGGCTGTCAAGGAACCTATTCTGTTATGAAGAACCCTTTTATGAAGCCTATTATTAACTTACTGAAATTTGGTATCAAATTCTGGGGTTTTTTCCTGTAGTCATCTACTTTGAATTCCGGGAAACAAAGAATTCATTTTTTTTTCATTCCACATTGTTAAATCCCCACTCTAGGCAAGGCAATATAAAACAGAGGGCCTCCGGGTGCCTGGGTAGCGCAGTCGTTAGGCGGCTGCCTTCGGCTCAGGGCGTGATCCCGGCGCTCTGGGATCGAGCCCCACATCGGGCTCCTCTGCTGGGAGCCTGCTTCTTCCTCTCCCAGTCCTCCTGCTTGTATTCCCTCTCTCACTGGCTGTCTATCTCTGTCGAATAAATAAATAAAAAATCTTAAAAAAAAAAAAAAAACAGAGGGCCTCATTTCAGAATAGGAGAAAAAAGCCATATACACCCTACAATGCAAAGGGTAAAGGATATATTCCAAAAACTGTAACAGCGACTATATATAGGGATGCTAGAAAAATTCACAGTGGAAAGAAAACTGATGGCAAATTAATAATGCATTTCACAGAAACTCAAGCATACTTTTTATATAACAAAGAAAGGTGGCTAACATTAGAAATTCGTCTAAGTTCTTAGTCTTATTTTTTCATTTGCCAGTCTGGCAGCTATGTCCGGATGAAATATTTAAATCTCAAAATAAAATTGGTGCAGTCGCTGAAGAGCACATGACCCATTCATTCATTCATTCATTCATTCACCAGATATATAGCATTGCCAACTCCACCGTGACCGAGGTGAACCAGCTCTTTGGGCCAGCTGGTAAAAGTGGCTGTTAATTTAAAATAACCTGTTTGTTAATTGCTTTCAACCCAAGTCGTTCTGTTCCTGCACTCTGAACCCTAAAGGTGGTTTGGAGTAAATGTGTCTGGGACTGAGAGGTAATTAATGCGAGCAGGCAGCCCTGGCTGCAGAGCCAGGATGGAGCCGGCAAGGCCCGGCCCTGGGGTCTGGGCTCTGAGGAACTGATCCTGCCGGTCTGTGGTTGGAATTTTTTTTCCCCTTTTCCTTCTGCCGTCTAGTTGCAGGCTACAACTGGAACCCTCTGCCAACGCGGGCTCTCCCATCAGCCCTCTGGCACACTGCGTTGATCAGTAGATAAAACTTTCCCAGCGGTCACAGCCACCGCTGCCGTCCACGGAGCCACGGCGAGCGGGCTGCTCCGCTCTGTGTACTAACTGCCTCTCCACCTGCCGTCGTCACCTCCTCGGGTCCCCCAAGGTTCTCCTTGCTGCTGAGAGTCATGGTGCTTGCTCGACCTTGGGCCTTGCAGCTGGCCGGCTTCCAGAAAGTTCCTCTGCTGACAAGGTGTGCTGAAGATTGTGTTCACGGCATTCGGGCACGGCGCAAGGAGTGGGGGGAGGGCGGGTAGAGAAAAACCTGCTGCGGTTACCTACCTCCCTGCCCCAGTTCTGCCCTCACAGGCCGAAATGACGCAGTCTTCTGGCCTGCAGCTTCCCTCTCTGCCCAGCACCCAGCATCCAGGGGCAGACCAGACCGCCACCACCTCCGGGGGCCACGAAAGCAGCCGAAAAGACAAACAAACGAAGAAAACGAAGGAAACGAATTGTATTTTTCCAGTCTGTCAAAGCGTTTTTCGCTGCACGCGCAAAAAAGAAAAAAGAAAAAAGGAAAAAAAAAGAATTTCTAAAAAAAGACTGACCTGCCAGCTATTTAAACATGACTGTAACATTTTAAAACATAGGTGACACACACAGGGTTTATCTGATGGATGCCTCTCTAACTCTCTGAAGTCCTGGGGCCATCTAGGAAGTTATGTCAATTTATAATTTTCCAGTGACTCTGAGTGTGTGTGTGTGTGTGTGTGTGTGTGTGTGTGTGTGTTTGTGTGTGTCCCCGCGCCCGCGCGTTCCCAAATGCGGAGCTGGTATCAGGGCGACGGTTGCTCTAATGTGCCTCGGTATGGCTGACGGCAGAAATCGCGCTCAGAGATTGAGCTGAGGCGGAAGCAGCCAGACTAGTTCTCCCACACCGTGTGCTACGCCCTCTGAGAAAAGCTGCTTTTTCTTGGCAAACTCATTTTTGCTTTAATGCAACAGGAAAGCATGTGTCATAATGGAGCGATTATGCCCAGTTTCACCAGGGCTGGGAATTGGGGGGTGGGGGCGGGGATGCTTCAGGAAAATGCCAGAGGAGCCTTTCCAGAGTCGAACCCAACACTTTTCCAAAATAATAGATTTTTGGTGATATACTTGCAGTGCCATATCTTTTTATTTAAAGATTCCTCTTTCAAAGGACTCCTCATTCTATCTAGGTTTGGGACCTCAAATACAGAACATTTGGTTTTTTATCTTCACTCAAAACAAGGGTAATATTGGCCTACTCTTCCAATAACTAAGTCAAGCAAAAATTTGTGTTTTGTTTCTATTTAAAAAAAAAAAATGGTTCCAAAGCCCTTTGAACCATATTTTTTGTTGTTGCTTGATCCTTAACAATAACCCTGGTGAGAAACTATCTACTTTTCGCAGGTGTATCAAATGAGACTTGGATTTTTAAAATGACGCTGACCCTGGCTCATAGATGGTGACACTGGGATTTAAACCCAGCTCTTCTGATTCCAGATGGCAAGTTTCATCTTTGCACTGAAAATTCTCCAGCTTTTCTGAGCTTCTCTGGCCTAGCCATGGTGCAGGGCCAGACCAGCCCCTGCTCAGGACAGACCTATACCTGTGGGCCTGGGAATTGAACCAAACTGGCTTGAGAGCAGGGAGGGCGGGGTGCCCTCTGCCAGGACATTCATGCCCATGACCAAGTTGGCTCTTTGTCACCCTCTGTGAATCCATCATTGTCTTCTTTCTCTTTCATCACTTAGATTCAGGACCAGCCTTAAGGCAAAGTGAAATGCCAATTCCACTTCGTATGTTTTTGTTGTCTTTAATTTTTTATAACCATTTTCGCCAAAAAAGGTCACAAGCAGGCTCCGCGTTAGGCTACTTATGTATTTGTTTGATTAACCAAAAACTTATTAAGGGTTAAATATGTTCAGGACTGAACAGGTCAGGGTTGCATTTCTATTTTATGGTGATTCACTTCCCCTAAGTAGTAACTGATAATCATCCTCCAAGTTAAAAAAAAAAAAACTGTCTGGAATATATTATAAACTTGCCGCAACACCTGTCTGCAGTTTTAAATTGAGGTTTTCCTTCTCCAAATCACTCAAAGGAGTAACAGTCATTTTCACAGCTACGAGGTTAGAAGAAGCCTCCCTCCCAGATCAGATTCCTGGAAAGATGTTAAGATCATCTTCCGAAGTTAATACAATTCACTCACGTTCCTTTAATTCATGATGATTCCCATTTCTGCTCTTCCCGTTTTTAGAGTGACTCCTTACGTTCTTGAAGCTTCCCTTCTGTCTTAAATCCACTCCACACCTTTCTTCCTCTCATCTTTAAAAGTCTTCCTAAAGTCCTACTTCCTCTCTGAGGTCTTCCATGACTAAGTCATGAGGAGGCCATCCATGAAGGCACGCCCTTTTGCACAATAACACAATCTGGAATATGCAATCCAGAAACTGTCTTTCACCAACCTGCCAAGCTCTCCATCCCTAGATGGAGAGATAAAATTACATGTGATGGCTGAGCAGTGCTCAGAGACGGGTTCTCAGCTAAGGCTCCCTTGTATTTGCACCGTGCCTCTCTTCCAAGATGCCCAAAGTGCGCCGTAAGTACCTTGCACATTTTTCACAACTTCTCTTTGACATAGATTGTCAACAAACACCATTATTCATAGATAAGAGCTGAGGGCGACAGAACTTTTGGGAAGTCAGGCAGCTACCAGACACACAGCAGGACAGAGATTCTGCACCAGACCACATGCACAGAGCAAACCGTGCACGTCGCAGGAACTCCAATAAAATACAGTCAGTAGAAGGACAGAGCAAAGTAGTCAAGAGGAAGGAAGGAAGGAAGGAAGGAAGGAAGGAAGGAAGGGAGTAAGGAAGGGAGGGAGGAAGGAAGAGCAAACCAGAACAAACTGCTCTCCGTACCACAAATAATTTCTGTGAATAACTCCTACGTACGTTCAAAATGATGGTTAACAAAATAAAATTGACTTCAGTATAAAACACTCTGCTTGGGAAGCAGCATCTGGGACACTTGTCCCTGAGGCAGAAAGGGAAGGACAGAGAGAGAAAAGTAGTCATGCCAACACCATATACCCTTTCTTTTCTCTGGCCTCCATGGGAGGACATCACTTAACCTACCTGAGACTTCTAGACACAGGTCACTGAGTTTTGCTAAGCACATGAACAAATCTTTGGTACTTCCCTGGACAAAAGAAGAGGAATGTGGCCTTTATGACCGCTGTATCTGAGGTGGACTGAAAGTCAGGGCTGCAAGGTACGTAACCCTAAACCTCTACCACCTTTTCTTAGACACAGAGTAGATTTATTTTTTTCACGTTTGTTTTGTTTTTGTTTGGTCTATTTAAGGGTAATATAAACAATAATACATTTCCTACAGCAGAAACCTCTCTAGTACTTATGCTGATTATGACATATGCTCCCTTAAAATGAAAGGCCTGCCTCTATATTCAAGTCAGGGTATCATTGCTGGATGTCTTCCAGAATGCTGCAGCTCCTTCGTCATACAAAACCAGGTGCCCTTCACTGTGACTCTCGTTTGACTGTATCTGGACCACTGATTTCAGAGGAAGTCCATGATATGCGATGATCTCATCTCAGGCTTCTTAAGTACATCGTAAGAAGACTTTTTCCCAAGTCTGTCTTTTCTGTACTTTGGATGCCTTTCCTTTAAAAAATGCCCTTCTTTGCCAGCAATTCCACTACTGGGTATTTACCCCAAGGATACAAATGTAGAGATTGGAAGGGGTACCTGCACCCCAGTGTTTATAGCAACAATGTCCACAACAGCCAAACTGTGGAAAGAGCCCAGATGTCCATCAACAGATGACTGGATAAAGAAGATGTGGTGTATACATACAATGGAATACTACTCAGCCGTTGAAAAAATTAAATCTTGTGATTTGCAACAACATGGATGGAACTAGAGGGTATTATGCTAAGTGGAATAAGTCAATCAGAGAAAGACAATTATCGTATGATCTCACTCATATGTGGAATTTAAGAAACAAAACAGAGGATCATAGGGCAAGAGAAGGAAAAATAAAACAAGACAAAGTCAGAAAGAGAAACAAACCATAAGAGACTCTTAATCATAGGAAATAAACTGAGGGCTGCTGGAGGGGAGTGGGGATGGGGTCACTGGGTGATGACATTAAGCAGGGCATGGGATGTAATGAGCACTGGGTGTTATATGCAACTGATGAATCACTGAACTCTACCTCTGAAACTAATAATACACTCTATGTTAATTAACTGAATTTAAATACATTTTTTAAAAAAGAAAAAAATGCCCTTATTTGTGTTGATATCTTTTGTGCTAAGGAAATTTATTCAATAGTAATAAAGTCTCGGGGAGCCTAGGTGGCTCAGTGGGTTAAGTGTCCAGTTCTTGGTTTTGGCTTAGGTCATGACCTCAGAGTCCTGGGATCGAGCCCCTGAGTTGGCTCTATGCTCAGCAGGGAGTCTACATCTCCCTCTCCCTCTGCCCCTCCCCCTACTCATTCTCACTCACTCTCTTTCTCTCTGAAATACGTAAATAAATCTTTCTTTTAAAAAGTCATAACGTCTATAATTTTAGCAGCTTCCAAAGACAGGGGAAAGGGAAAGCAACATATTCCTTTCTTTACAGAGAATAAGGATCAAGAGCCGTTTTCCTCATGTCATTATTGCTGACATTTCTATTCTTTCCCCATTTTAAGCTAGGGATTCAGATTTACTTTATTTCTTGAGTAAATCTCATTTTTTCAATCATCCTTTCAGAAATTCAAAGTCAACATCAGTATGTTTTGTATGAAGTATAACTTCCTTGCTAAATATTCTATAGAAATGTTTTTCCATACGTTTCACAATGCATTTTTGTAAGAGTTACTCTTGTTTTCTGAAGTCTTTGAGAAGAAACTAAAACCTAAATATTTCTGTTTGATAAAGAAAAGATTTTCTCATCTGCCTTCCCTTTCAATTTCATCGTTGCTTCAAAAAAAAATTGGGTTTTTTGGTCCACATACTTTCTTAACATCTACCTGGTGCTGTGTAGGTTTGACCTATGAGAGTGCCAATGCCCTCCTCTCAGGCGTGAGGGAGGCCCCCCCATCATAAGCTCAGACACCCACCAGGGAGGTGAGGACAGATTAACCTTTCACCCCCACTCTCTCCCACCACATCTCCCCAGAGTGTCTCTGCTTCGGTTTTTCATTGGTCCTGTAGGAACCTTCTAGACTCTCCCCTTTTCTTCCACACCCATGTCACCTCCAGCTCCAGGGCTCTGCCGGTTGGGATGGGGCTGGAAGAAGAAAGAGAAAAGGAGACATTATAGCGCTCATCACCTCCAAGTGGGTTCAAACTCAATGCTAAGGTCAGCATCAACTTCCAAGCAGCCTCCACGGGACCCTCAAGGAGACCACTCTTCCCAGGAAGTGTGCCCGCCTCCTGGCAGCTCCCAACCTTCCTTCAAGGGACCCTCAAAACACTCCCCATTTTTCCTTTCCTCTTCTCCTGTCTCTGCCTTCAACACGAAAACCAAGGGATTCCGGGGCGCCTGGGTGGCACAGTCGTTAAGCGTCTGCCTTCGGCTCAGGGCGTGATTCCAGCGTTCTGGGATCAAGCCCCACATCAGGCTCCTCCACTAGGAGCCTGCTTCTTCCTCTCCCACTCCCCCTGCTTGTGTTCCCTCTCTCGCTGGCTGTCTCTCTCTGTCAAATAAATAAATAAAATCTTAAAAAAAAAAGAAAAGAAAACCAAGGGATTCGGTGGGGTTCCTCTCAGATGTCCAGCTAAGGAACAGGAAGGTGCAGGCAGACAAGCATTAAAACAGAAGCAATATCAGAACAGCCCAACACACTTTCCAGTATTTAGGACTTGACGGGAGGTTCATCTGTCCCCCAGTGACGCGGCTATATGCCGCACCCAGTCTGAGACTTAGCTGAGGGCACATTACGTAAGGGGCCAAAAGTAAGGCAAAGTAATGCATTTAAAAATTGGAGCTACCTTAGAAGTGCTAAATTGAGTTAGAGAAGGGTTTCACTATTTTTCACGGAATACAAAGCTTTTGTGTGGAATCTAAAAAACAAATGAATAAACAAACAAAAGCCGAATCAGAACCATAAATACAGAGAACAACCTGGTGGTTTCCAGAGGGAAAGTGGGGTGGGAGGAATGGGCAAAATGATGAAGGGGAGTAGGAGATACAGGCTTCTCGTCACGGAATGAGTAAGTCCTGGGAAAAAAGGCACAGCCCAGGGACTACAGTCAGCGGTATTGTAACAGTGTTGCACGGTGATACTTGGGGTGAGCACAGCATGACGTACAGAGTTGTGAAATCACTATGTTGGACACCTGAAATTAATGCAACATTGTGTGTCAGTGATACGGAAATAAAATTTTAAAGAAAACAGCGCTGTTAGACTCACAAGTGGCCAAAAGGTGGGTTGCAGATACGGTTGGAGAGCCGAGGGGCTGTGCTGTTACCCGCTCCACTCCTTTGGTTGAGTCGATGCCGCCCATCCTGGCGTCCAGGGACTTGAGACTGCAAATAGGCCCGGTAAGAAGCCTGATAGGATGGAAAGCACCAAAATGAATTGCCTTCCTTTATTTTAATCAGCAGAACCCCACTGTTAGACGCATCGGGAGAGAAAAGGCTGAAGTCATGGGAACATAAGACAGGGTGCAAATGTCCCAGTCATGGCAAGGTACCAGGTGAATTTTTTAAAACAGTTTTCGAAAAATTTAAATCCTTCCCTAAGCCCTGTCTGTGCATATTTATGGACTGTCATCCCACCGTAGACTTCAACTACAAGTAGTTAAATGCTAATTAGAACTAGGTCGCACCAATCAACTTTGCACAATGTAAAAAGGTGCCGGGTATGGTGTCCCCTGGCCTGGCCAACTGACAGGCCTTTTCCCATCAGTAGTCCATAATTTAGGATGTAGCCTTAGGTGGTTCCTGATGTCTCATTAGAGCTGCAGCCGAGAAGCTCACTAGAGATTTAAATTCTCAGGCATGAGGCCCCTCAGGCTAAGGTGAAAAAGCCCAAGAACTCAACGCCATTACCCCATTAAATGTGGGATGAAAAGTATGCTGGCAACCAGCTGGTTTGAAAAACTGGCTGAAAATGGAAACTGAGAACCACCCAGAACTGGTCCCTCCCATGAGGATCTGACATTTGGAACACAATGCTATGGCATGGGCTCCACTCAGAGATATTCTAGAAAGGAGTAAGAAAAGGCAAAGAATCCTAGCCCCACTTACCCATGATTCTCAGGAACCAGATACCAGACTCTATTAGACAAAACTAAGGAAACAGAGAAAATTAAACATCTAAGCATATGTTCTACCTAAGATGGATTTTTGAGGCTTTGTTCGTTATTTCCTCTTCCTCCGAGTTTGTGTACAGACTGCTCATTGGCTGGAGACCCTCCCCTAAGCCTTTTCATTTACCCTTTTCCAAGATAGCCAAGGTGTCTCTTTGGTCCCAAAAAACATGTAGTTGGGATGAGTAAGAGGTAATTATAACAGTACTTGCATAGCTCAGGCAGCGGCCTTATCTAATTTTAAAATAAAACAGGGCGCCTGGGTAGCGCAGTCGTTAAGCCTCTGCCTTCAGCTCAGGGCTTGATCCCGGCGTTCCAGGATCGAGTCCCACATCAGGCTCCTCTGCTGGGAGCCTGCTTCTTCCTCTCCTACTCCCCCTGCTTGTGTTCCCTCTCTCGCTGGCTGTCTCTCTGTCACATAAATAAATAAAATCTTTAAAAAAATAAAAAATAAAACAAACACATTTAAAAAGTCATAAGCCCAAAGATGAAACAAGGAGATGAAAAGAGAATCAATTTATTAAAAAAAAAAAAAAACCAGCCCTTGGTACAGTGCCAATATTAAAGATGTGTTAAAAACAAAACCCTCCATCTTTGTAGGACACTACAAACTCAATCCCATGTCTAAGGTGCTCCAGGTCCTAAAGGACCGCTTCCCCAGTACCCACAAGAGATGCCCCACTCAGGAGACTCTAGCAGAGACCAGCATTATGCAACTTCACTTATGAGAAGGTTAGTGCCCCTGGAGATGACCTCTCGAAGTGAAGCAGGTTAAGAATAAACTTTAGCCAACGCTGAATTAATCTAACGTTACACAATATGAAAAGTCCTTGTACACGAGCTCGTCATGGACATGCCTCAGGTTTATCTAAGTAACTGAATCTCTACTTGTTTGGGCTTTTTCCCACTGTTCAAGCAATGGAAATTCTACCCCTCAGAGTATCAGTATGAGTCTTGCTGTAGGATGATATGGTGGTCCAGGTTTAGATGGGAGATTTCCAGCGTGGCATCAGAAAAAAAAAAAACCGTATACATATATACACATAAACATTTTATATTTATATTTGTATTTATATATGCATATATTTGTGTGCGTGTTTGCATATATATACACATACACACCATATCATAGAAAGAGCACTGGACCAATTGAGTATTGCCCTAAATATTTTCTGTGGAGCACGAGTAAACCAGAAGATGGTAATAGGCTCTTGTCTATTCCCAAACCCACATTGTCCATTAGTGAGATAGACAAGAAGCTTGGAGAAGCCTCTGTCTCCTACAAGGGTAGCTAAACCTACTAGCAGCAATGGAATTTTTAAATTCTCTTTTTCACAGAATGGACTCTTGACATCTTGGGAGAATTTTTTTTAGTTCACAACAGGACTCCATAAAAATTAGTCTGAATACCTTATAAGAACTTTCATTTATATCTTAATGTAAGTGATAATGTCAGAGTCTCTAGACATGGACTTTTTAAATTTTTAAATAAATCGTTAACTAGTAAAGGGTGAGTAATAAAAACAGGTATCATTTATTGAGCATTTATTATGTAGCAGCCATGGCTGTAAGTCCTTTATATGGATTAGGTCATATAATCATCACACAGCTCTATGAGGAAGGAGTTACATCAGCCCCATCTGAAGATGAGCGACCCGAGGCATTAGAAACTGGGTATTTTCATAAGGTGACCCAGCTAATAAATAGCAAAACTGGGGTTTGAATCCAGATAATCCATTCTAAAGCCATGCTTTTGCCACTCTGAGGGGTCTGGAAAATAAAAATAATTACATAAGGTAACGAGGACCTGGCCCCTTTCCTTGCATTTAAAAAATTATGACTTTATTTCCTCCTAACAGAGGCAGTGAAGTAGCGATTAAAAGTGCAAATTCTGGCAGTCGTAAATTCCCACCTGCTACTTACCGTTCCGTGATCTGGTGATGATAAACTCTGTGATATGGCTAAGTTATCAAATTGCTCTGTGCCTCAGTTTCCTTAAGTGTGAAATCAGGATAATGATGATAATTGTTCCTACCTTATAGGGTCGACATGAGGTTCAAGTAAGTAATATATAGTACAAATAAGCAGCACATAGTAAGGGCTATATAAGCATAATCCATTGTCACAAATAATTGTAGAGAAGAAAGCATCCATCCGAAATGCTTTCAAGAACAATCACTGAATACATAAGCATTCCTTCCCATGGTGTATTCCCACATTTCCAAAAGTCATCACTAATACAGCTACTCCAGAACACTGAATCCCTCTTCCTATAAAGCCCACATCCTTTCCAGGGAGACGGTAGAGGTCACGGCGCTGCTGGTGAGGAAGGGGTAAGTGAGGAAAGGGAGGACGGCCCCAGAGAGCAAGAAGCTGACCACCATCACAGCAGAGATGGTGTCAGGCATTGATTTCAAATCAGGTTCTTAAGGATAATGTTGAGGATAATTATAATCATTATTGTTATTGTCATTATACCTTGCAATTACCTTGGCTTAATTAATTCAAGCTTGTGAAGTGCTTTGAGATCCTCAGATGAAAGGTGCCAAGTAGAAGGGTCATTATTTTTCTACTGCTCCTTTCATCCAAGGTGATTATAGCTCTTCATAAGCATTAATTAATCCTCATAAGAGCCCCAGAAAGTAGATAAGTGGAGGAGTCATCCACACTGGGTCCAAGAGAGACATTTATCCAAGGGGTTCAGCATTCGTCTGGCTGGTGGGAGGCCCCCAAATCACAGGGCTTTGTGACTGGTGCACCCGAAATTTATACGAGCCTGTTTTCTGAAGGCTTGAACAAAACTTGAAGGCTTGGTTCAAAATTTGCCACATTGAATTTGTAACAATTCCATGAGGACCAATACGGACATGGCCCCATTTTTAAAAAGTTATAATGCAGGTGATACGCAGAGAGTTATCCTCACTATCTTCATTATGAGGTGAGGAGTAGAGAAAAATAAAACCCTCCTCTATTACATTTCAGTGACCTGGCAACCTGACAGTCAACAAAACATTTTCTCGCCTTCCCTAGTAAAGGATTTGCCCAAGGTCACAAAACTACGGAGCCTAAACTGGGAATTGGCCTCAGTTGAAAACCACAGACTGAGTCTGATTTTCACTAAGATCTATTAATTGTGGTCTTTCTCCCTGCTGTGAACGGCCCCACTCCAGGATGAAGGGTGCTTGTGAATAAAATCCTGTGAGACAGAAACTGTACAGACACAAGTTAATACCCTTTCGATAGAACTTTTGGGGCAATTTCTCTGATTTCCAATATGTTTTTGGCACAAATATCCAAGGAGCAA
Organism: Ursus maritimus; assembly: GCF_017311325.1. Classification (NCBI taxonomy): domain Eukaryota; kingdom Metazoa; phylum Chordata; class Mammalia; order Carnivora; family Ursidae; genus Ursus; species Ursus maritimus. The sequence continues at coordinate 21,429,196 of NW_024425564.1, forward strand.
AAGATTTGTGAGAAGTACACGTTGTGTATCCCACGGACTCCCAGGGAAGGGAGCGCTTGTGAGAAAGGATTTTGAGGGACATTGAATACACTCGTTTTCTTTTATTATTGAAGCACTGAAGTTTTTGTACCTTTTGTTTAGAACTAGACATGATGTGTGAGATCCTAGTTTATGTCAGGCTGGGTCTTATGACTGCTGCAGGAAACAAGGCAGTCCCTGTCCCTTGATGTCACAGAGCGTCCTCTGCATAATGTCTCTGTCTTCTTTTCAGGATGTGGCTGTGTCCAGGGAGCAGGACCAGTAAGGAAGGGGTAGATGAGCTACCTGACCCGTTTGGTGCTAGACCCCACTTACCTGGTACAACAAGCATTATTACTGCAAAGGCGCAGATGCTGATGACTTGGTTTTTTATTATTACTGCTACTATTGCTCTTATCATCAAATACAATAACCTTATAATTATTATTGGACATTCATCAAGAATTACAAAGCCCAGACTCAAAACAGGCTCCACCAAGGGTGTATGACTTTGAGAGGCAGAAAATGAAGCCCCATTGAAGCCCCACAATTTGAATGGCCGGAATCTCTTTTGTCATCACAGACTGCTTTTCTAAGAATATACGGACTTCATCACTGAATGTGTCTGCAAGCCAAGGGTTTGTTTTCTCTGTCAGTAGAAGAAAATCCTTTGAGACACCGCACAACTGCCTTTCCTTGAACTTCTTGGCATATAGTAAGTGCTCAGTAAAACTGTGCTGCCCACAAACGGAACTACGTCAAAGGATGTGTTCTAGGTAGCATATTTTATGTAGGGTTAAAATGCCACTAAGACATATACTCATTTTTTAAATGTACTTCAATCGTTAAATTCATGATCTTTGTTTTAGATTGATTTGGGCTCTTTCCAATGGTGCTTCACCAATTGCCAGTTGTCATGGTAGTATCATGAATTGTCATAATCCTAAAACTCGCACATCATCTCACCAAAGGGCTGATTTCCCATCGGCCACTATGCTAATCACAACATGTGCAGACGTCCTAAAACAAGAGGACAGATGACATGCTGAAAGAACCAGCTTGCAGGGCCAGCTCAGCCCATGGCAAGGTTTCTTTTCCAATCTCATCAGTTCTTTAAAGACTGAAACTATTCCCCCATAGCAAATATGAAATGCTTTCAAGAGACATGTCTAAGGCAAATTTTGACTGTATATTACCAAGGGTGACAGTGTGGGAGAACCCAGGTAACATTACATAATGCTAAACTTAGCGAGTAACAAGAAAAATTACTCTTGCTCCCTTAATTTTCATCTCTAAAGTGTTCCACCGCTTTACTTAATAATTTAAGAAATAGTCCATCAAAGTTGTTTAGATCTAATTCGTATGAAATAACCAGGCCTGCCTATCTACTTTGTGATACTCTAAGTATAATCTTCCCATTAAAAGCAACTTTAATTTGTTTGGTCAATTAGCCTAGGAATGTACTAGATAGATTCACCTGCATCCAGCTCACCTTTCCCTAAGTAAGAACCAAGTAAAAATATTGTGACCACAGTTCTCCATTTGCCCCATCAGATCCATACTTCGCCCCTCTTTGTCCTGTTCTATGTGCTGGGTGGCTCACCTCTGTAGACCATATCTCATGATTTCCCTTGGCATCTGGCTTCTGGGTGGGTTTGGTCAATGGGAGGGACCAGAGGAATCTTAGAAGGAGGAGGGAGAGAAAGATTAGTGGATATGGGGCACTCCGTCCCTTAGGGTCACAATTTTGACAGTAGTACCTCCCTTTGACCACAGGCAGCCCCCTTCCATGCCTTGTGCTCTCATCAGGCTCTGGTAACACTGCCCTCTCCCCTTACCCCTTTAGCGCAGGCATGGTAACGGCTGTCTTTGTTGCTAGACCTGAATGCTTCATAATTTCTTTTAGGTTCTCTTAACCCTGTCCCTTTAGTAAATTCACTTCAGTTATTCCTTTGAGTGTTCCATCCATGTCTCTTGCCAGTATTCCAACAGACACAAATCTCCTCGAGTTCTTCACAGGATGACCCCTTTCCTGCTCTGCGGTCCTTGGATCTGGCATGATAGAATGCATCCGTTGCAATGATGAGTGGAGATGCATTTACATAACAAGAACATGCCGTATGTTAATATAAATATCCGCAGAGTTGTAACTAATCACGCACATTCTGCCGCTCTAACCCCAGATAGCTATTTGCGACACTTTTCAACAATGGCCTAGGTTGATATCAATAGAGGTCTTCTATCCTCTATTAATATCAGCTTGACTAGCCACTATTCTCTCTCACCAAACAGGAAGGTTCTATACCAATACTGACAGAGGGATAAGGATTTGTCTGCCAGTTCCGTGTCTCTCTCGGCCAATACCTAAGCTTATGTTTAAAGCAAGCATTCCTTAAATAGCCCTTTTCACAGGTATGCTTACACACGTGTACACACACACACACACACACACACACACTTCTTGAATCGGACAGTTTGGTACGGTGGTTTTCTTCTCATCAAGCTAACTTGGAACGTGCTCCTCCAGACCATGTCTGAACTCCAGTGTCACCCCCACACCCCGCCCTGTCATGCTCTGGTGTGATAATAGGGTTTCCCTCTGAAGCTTCCTGAGCCCATCTCCTTCCTTTCTCCTGGGCATCCATTCTCATGGACCTTGGCTCTTGCTTTTGGTTCTTAATCCAAATTCATTCTCTAACAGACCTAGAAAGTGCCTTGTGTCGCACCTACAATCACCACAGACCTTCTGAATGCCTCCAGCCCCCCAATTTCTGAATCTCATCTGTCTCGGTGCCCCATTGCCGTAGTCTACCCAACCCTTGGGCTGCCACGTTACTGCATTTGGGCTGCCTGGTGCTGCTTTCCTGATCCATGACTAGATGTGATACTTGGACATGGAGCCGTAAGGGCTGCCATCTTAATTTCTGTGTCATCCATATCCTCCACATCTACCGCCTTCCACCCGTTCCCCCTAAACAGCAGCTGACCTAGCTGAGTCGTCGGGCTCCATGACACTTTCCTAAATTGCTCCTCCTTGGACTCGTGTTCTCAAAGAGGTTGTAGAACAAAGAGTAAAGTTCTGGAAAGGCCACAAGAGGATATAATACGTACTCGTTCGAAGCATCCTGCAAGGCAGCCAGTGGCTGCTTTGATGTGACAGAAAAGCTGGTCTGACACTACCCTGTGGAAACTCCTCACAAAGCATTTTATCTCACTGGATCTAATTTTTTATGCAGAGGTGAAGGTTAAAAGCCAGACTCTGCCTCAACTAGTTCATTACAAATACGAGCAGACTATTATTTGGAGACTAGAAGTATATAAAGTGAAATGAATTATACAGAAGCTTATGTAAGGAATGGCTGACACATCTTGCAGGCAAGTCCCATTACCCCTTAAAGCTGCCACCAGATGAATCATTTTCCTGAATGAACTTGAGAGGCATAAGAAACTTCACAAAATGGAGACTCTTCTTCAAGAGTATTATACACCCAATTGTTGACTGTGTAGTAATTCAATGGACCAAAGCAATATGTAGAATATGTAACAATTGCATCGCCCAGCACCCAAGAAACAAGAGTATATTTCATACATGAGTAAATGCTGAATCCAATGTTCATTGACACTTGGTGGAATGATCATCAGAACATCTGCCAACTCATCCCAAAAGATACCTCCTGTGGCCACCGCTGGTCTACGTTTTGTCCCATGTAACCCTACCCACCTTTGGCCAGTTAAGTGGGTGAGGAATATAAGCACCTGACCCAGAGGGACCCAACCAGAGTCTGTACAAAACCCACGTCCTGGGGCCTCGTAATGAACTGGTCCGATCCAATTCCCTCTTGGGGATTAAAAATAAGGGCATTGGACTACAGAGGCTGTCTGGGCCTCGCAAGAGCCAAAATTACGAGAAAGCAGAAACTCTGGATGAGCAGACATATGAAACATAGCTGAGTCACTTTAATAACAGAGCATTTGAGCGGTGAATCATAATGCCATGTGGCTCGGATCAAGAATCATTGTCTCACTAAGTCTGTGTGAGGCTCAGCCATATTAGAGTCCATGACAACCATTTCCTTACGCTGGCTCCTTCCTTACAAAGCTCCTTCATCTGGCTTGAATGGGTCTCTGTTCTTCTTAAAACTTAAAAGTGATCTCAAGCGTTGATTATATATATATATATATATATATAGGCTTATGTGCTACTCTTAAAAATCAAAGTGAATATTTTATTCCCTGCTTTTTTTTCTCTCATAGCAAAATGGTTAGGCCAAAACAGTCAATATAACTATCACGGGCTCCGTACCACAAAATACCTGCATAACACTGAATTTCGAGGATGATGGAGTATGAATTGGTCTTCACACGTAGATTATACAGATAACTGCCTAACCTGTGTGATGTTTGGGGGGATATGAAGGGTCTTCAGCCATGCACAAAAAATCTCTACCCTAAAGTATAGTGTTTCAAAACCCAGAACTTCATCTCTTGTGTTTGATCGTTTGATTCATTTAATAAAAATAGTCCAAAGGTGGGGCGCCTGCGTGGCTCAGTCGGTTAAGCGTCTGTCTTCAGCTCAGGTCATGATTTAAGGGTCCTAGGATAGAGCCCCTCGTGGGGGCTCCCTGATACTCAGTGGGGAGTCTGCTTCTCCCTCTTCCTCTGTCCCTCCCCCAACCCCGTTTGTGCTTGCTCTCTCTGTCTCTCTTTCTCTCTCTCAAATAAATAAATAAAATCTTTAAATATATATATTCACTTTTAAAAAGGGGGGGTGAGAGAGACTTAATTCTTTAACTACTGGTAGTCATTTACACCTTAGTAAAATTAAAGAAGCTTTTTTTTTTTTGCCAAGGGCAAAGGAAAGACAGCATGAGGGCTCCCCAAGAAAGGTAAAATAAGACAGCACAAAGTAAGAAAAAAGACAAAAGACGAGCAAGCTGACCTCACACCTTAATGTGTTTCCTAAAACCAGACCTCACAGTTTCAGGTAAAGACGATTGCCAGAAGCTTTCACTTTGCTGTTACTTATTAAGAGTAAACCCATGGCTTAGATGGGCCTTCTAAATCAAGCTCACACTTGGTCAAACTACTTCCCCTTCCCCTCACCTACTCACTCTTCCCACCAAAGTTCATCTGTCACATTTATTTCTGACCGTCCAGGGAGCCCCCTTTTTTTTTGAGTATGAAAGACAGCAAGCCCTACAGGATTGTTATGACTCACGCTTGGAAGCCAGGATGAGTGCCATGCCTATTTTTAAAAGATAATTACAATACATACAGCACTAAAGTCAGTCATCCAGCATTTTATTTACTGTCTTTGTAAGCAGATGGTCCTCAAAGTGTTTAAGCACATTTGAACATGCAAGCTCCATTATTTATTGCATGGGATGGCAAACAGAGGCGGAACTTCACGTGGGCCATTAGCAGGTACAGAAGGACAGAACACCATAAGGCAGCTGGCTTCCATGCAGCCGAAGAGAAAGGCATCCTCTCCACACATTCGTTTCCTAGTCACCGCGCTGTTGGACCAAAGCACACCTCTGTCTCCACCAGAAGCACTTTATAGATTTCTGTGTGTGTGAAAGTGAATCTGTCTCTTTTTCTTTGGCCAGAATTCACTGGCAAATATGCAAGTTTGACAAGGAAAAGAAAGAGAAAGAAAAAACAAGCAAACAGACCCAGTGTCTGTGACCAAAAGACTGACTCGATTTTGAATGTGAAGAGGTCCAGAGAGGGGAAAGCGATTCCTTCGGAAATGAAAAATAACTTTCTTAAACACAAGCAAAGGCCCTACGCCCCCCCGCCCCCTCCCCTTCTCGCTCCCTGTCTCCTCTCCTTCTTTATTATTGATACGTCTCTGCTTTTTGATCTCTGCACTCCTTTGTTTCGGCTTCCCAGGTGCCAAGGGAAAATGGCTAGCAGTGAGATCTTCAGCTTCCCGGCCTCCCTCGGCAGCCAGCCCCTCTGGCTGAGCCAGCTGGATCACACTGAATTAGTCAAGTACTTCATTATCAACCCTCTCTGCACATTTTGCTCCAGGTAATAAATGCCCAAACGAGAGAGCCAGTGCCTTCTGCTGCACTGTCTGTGAAGTTCCAGGGACGGGGCCAATTCCGCAGATCAGCTCCGCGCCCTGGGAGGGAGGGCCCCACTTTTCATCCTCGCCCGCAGTGCGTCCCCATCTCCATTCAGTCACAGGTCGGCCGCCCCCTGGAGCTGCTGAGAACGCGTCCAGCCGGGGAGCAGCCCCCCTCCGCCCTGCCCACCCCCACCCACAGGGGAGGTCCGGGTCTGGGGTCTCCCCTGCGCCCAGCGGACCCAGCGCGGAGGCGCGGGGTGGGCAGAGCCAGCCCAATGACCACGTCGGGTGGATGTCGTGCTCCGTGGAAGCTGCACTTGTTAACGGGCAGTGGGGCCTGGGGACCCGAGGCAAGGCCGTTTTGACAATGGGATGACAAAAAGCAGATCCTAGGTTTGGTGGCTAAAGCCACAGGGTGGAATTTTTTTTAAAAAATAATAAAGTGGCCACCCTTCAAGAGTCATGTCAGAATAAATCATGATGTTAATTGTATGGCCCCTTCCGCTTTGTTAGGGTATGAGGCGAAATAAGCGGCTGCTTCACCTTCCAGGGAAATTAGATCCAGGTTGAGCTCTCCAAATCCAAGCAAATTTTATTTCCCCCACAGAATTTTCCTGTGGCTGCGTTCCCCCCTCCCCCACCTGCACCCCCACCCCCGTTTTCCAGGAAGACTTGCAGTGCAGGTGAGTTCACTGCTGCAGGGAGGCAAAGTTTCCAGGTCTTTTTTCTGGTTGGCGATTGGCAGGAACCTAAACCCTGGTCAGCAATAGAATTGAGCTCTGCTCTGGCCCGTCCCCTACCAGCACATTCCAGAGCCTTTCAGGGTGACCAAGATGGCAGTGTCATCGAATTTTAAATGCATTTAAGAAAGTCCTCTAGAGAGACTAACATCTCAAAGATATCACTGTCTTAATGTTAATTAAGGCGGGGAGCGGGGAGAGACTCCTAGGCGAGGTGAGAATTCAGAGTGGATGGGCAACCCCTTTTTAAATCAAGATTTTTTTGACATTCCAGGTGTGTTAAGTACTACGGAACCCGTGGAGGGAGAGGAGGTGCAGAGCAAATCTCAGTACTTACTAGCAAAGAAGGGAGAAGGAGCTCTGAGGTAGGAGAAGGGGCCCCTCTGTACCCCCAAGTAGGTAAGAACCAAAATGATAGAAACCAGGTTCTCTGGCCACCAAGATCTACACTGCAGCATTGAGATAAAAACGTCAGCAGCAAAATACTGCTAAATTAATCCAACTTCTTTTGATTATTGATGCCCTACTGTTTTGTGCCCGAAACAACATACAAGATGCATCAGTCATTTATAAATTATTCATTCAGTTATTTTGGCAGCAGTGTCTTTCCATTTATCAACTGATAAATGTACAGAAGATAAGAAGGGTAATTTTATAGCCCCTTGACATTTACCTTTGACATGATTTTCATATTTAATAAGGGAAAAACACTAATGAAATACGTTTGACAACAGCAAAGGCATCACAGATTAACAGTGCAGTGAGCCATGGGCACCCGATCTCCCAGCCTTGGCCAGAGCCTCCCGTCCACTCACCAGCTCTCTCCTGCTTCTTGCTCCACACTCTCTCGGCGGGCTGTGCCCGAGTGACAGTAGACACAACTGGCCTTTTGTTTTGTATTTTGTCTGTTGTTTGTTTATTTGTTTGGTCTGAAGAGTTTTACTCTGTGGCCTAAACAGGGGGGGAGAGGCATGGTCTGTATTTTTGGGTATTGGCAGGGCGGTAGTCTAAACATTTTTATTTTCTAAAATATATCTGCCAGGCACCTTGAACAGGTCTTTAGAGGAGGGGTCTGCCTGTTGGTTTTGTGATGTACGCCAAAGCAACTGACTTGAGAATTCTGTCTCCCCAGATGCCTGGGTGGCTCACTCGGTTAAGCGTCTGATTTTGGCTCAGGTCATGATCTCCGGGTCCTGGGATCGAGCCCGTGTTGGGCTCTCTGCTCAGCGGTAAGTCTGCTTCTCCCTCTCCCTCTGTGATCTCTGTTGTTCTAACTCTCTCTCAAACAAATAAATAAAAATTAAAACAACAAAAAGAAAGAATTATCTCCCCAGGATCCCTGATGAAGTTGCAACAAAAATCCCTTCACTCCCTACCTCTCCACTATAACCAGATCTTATTTCTGCCTGCTTCTTACCAATCTCCTCAGATGCCTTTCCATTCTACTGCCCTTCTCTGACCAACATTCATATGTAGGGAGATCCAGAGAGAAGCAAACACAGGTTATCAGATGACCTTTGGGGAACCCATCTGGGCTCTAGGTTTGGAGCAGGTCTTGCAGCCCAAATGGAGTGGCTTACAGAAGGTAAACAATGGCTCTGGCCTATCAGAGGCTAGAAGAGGTAACAATAGCAGCGATTTTCTTCATTCTTACCAGCTAACTGGTTATCTAAGTGCTTCTCCTACATCCAAAAAACTTCACACAATTTAGTCAAATATATGCACAGAGTAAGAGAATCATCTAAACGGATTCCAGAAGTGAACTGAGGTAGACAGACATTTTTATCTGGCTGTCCTCTGGATATAAAACATCATTTAATCCTACAGTGGCTGCATTCCCCCCTCTGGGGGGATACCAGGCAGGAAACCAAAGCAGGAATTCGGGAATTATACCTCATAGGTGAGTTTATCAGGATCAGATTAGTAAAGTACATGACAGTGTGTGTAAACAATAATGTTATACAACTATAAACTACTATTTCATTCTCAAGACTGTGATTTCCTTGAGAAAAAGGAACCAAATTACACTCGTATTAGTATCCTCACAACCTAGCACAATCTCAGCCAATCAATAGGTATTCAATAAATATATGTTTTCCATAGTTAGCATTTATTGAGGGCTTACCACAGGTAGGTACTGTATTAAACACTTGGCATGAATCATTTTATTTTGTCAGCCTCACAATGCTATCAAGATTAGTTCTCAATACTATAAAGCATTTAAAGATTAGGGAAATGAGGGGCGCCTGGGTGGCACAGCGGTTAAGCGTCTGCCTTCGGCTCAGGGCGTGATCCTGGCATTATGGGATCGAGCCCCACATCAGGCTCCTCTGATATGAGCCTGCTTCTTCCTCTCCCACTCCCCCTGCTTGTGTTCCCTCTCTCGCTGGCTGTCTCTATCTCCGTCAAATAAATAAATAAAATCTTTTAAAAAAAATTTAAAAAATAAAAAAAATAAAGATTAGGGAAATGAGATGTAGAGAGGGTCACATAATAGTAAGAGGCAGAACTAAGGCAAACTCACAATCTGATGCCAGAACCACACCTACCACCTCTTGAGTTAAACATATGAGAACAGAGAAGGAAGGTGCTGGGTCAAAGGAGAACCAGCACAAAGCTGGCTTCTGTCACTGGGCTAGGGTTCATTAAGTTCCCCACATATTATTGTACCAAGGGTCTACAGCAGCAGCTTTCTGGAAATACTTAGAATTGAAATGCACAATTCAGAACTTGTACTTTCATTTTTATAATAACAGGGGGGAAAATCAACCAAAAGTAATAAATGGGATGAAAAGTATAAAGGCAACAAATCTAAACTCTTTCTTTCATAAAACTTGACCGCAACTCTAAGTAATTTCTTTAAATAAATCATGAACACCAACCTGCGATGTATTCAGAAGAGATGTCAAGAGCCATGAAGGTCGAGCTATTGAGAGCAAATACCCTTAACGGCAGAGCTCAAGTAAAGTCAACAGGGTGCACTTCCAAAGCACATGGCACGGCTGAAAGGTAAAACCAACAATCCGCGTGTATTAGTTAGCAATTACTGGTACTGTATTACCTCAAAACTCAGTGACTTTAATCATCATCATTTATTGCCCTACGGTTTCAGTAGGTCAGAATTTGGGCATGGCTTCACTGATTTCTCTACTTCAAGACCCCTCACAAGCTGAAAGCAAGGTGTTGGCCAGGGCTACACTCATCTAAAGTCTCGACTGAGGTAGAATCCACTTCCAAGCTCATTTATGAGGGGTTTAGATTGGGTTCCTTTTGGTTGAGTTTCTTGCTGGATGTTGGCTGGAGTACCCTGGTCTCTCCATAAGCAGCTCACAACATGGCTGCTTGCTTCATCAAAGCAAGCAAACAAGAAGAACCAGAGAAAGAAAGTGTGTGGGCAGGATGGAAGACACCTTAGGTTTTTATAACCTAATCTTGGAATTGCGTCCATTAATATTTCTGTAGATGCAAGCCACTAGGTCCAGCCCACACTCAGTGAAGGGGCTTATACGAGGGTGTAGACACCAGGAGGTAAGGATGAATGGGGCCATCTTTGAAGTCCCCCTGTCTCACCTTGCTTGAAACTAAAGGAAGAGGTACATGTCCTGGCAGTGGGAAATTCCTTGGACCAGTTAACACAAAGCCATGAAAAGCAGGGAATATGGGAGATGAACAGAGAATTAAACAAATAAGCTATGTTTGTAGAAAGCATTCTGTATTTGGTAAATGTGATAAATTGTGTTAATGACTCTAATTCTGCAGCCCTGTATCCACCCTCATTTTCATGTGACTTTTCAGTTCCTGTCACTAGAGAGACACAGTCTATTTCCCCATCCTTTAAGTCTTGGCTCAACCATATTGATTTGTTTTGGCCAATGGGATAAGGCAAATGTGATGTGCCAGTTCAAGATGTGTTTTCAAGGATCCTGTGTATTTCCTCTTGCACCTCTGCCATTGCTACAAGAAGGACAAACCCAGACTAGCATGCTGGCCTCAGAAGGTGAATAAAATAGAGAGAGAGCAAAGCCATCAGCCCAGCCTAAATTAGCCAGCCTCCAGCCAATCACAGATTTATGAATGAGTCTAGGTCCAAAACACTCGTAATAGCTAATAAATGGCTATTTTAAGCCACTGGTTTTGGAGCGGCCTATTATGTTGAAGTAAGCAAGTCATATAGCATGAAAAAGAAGGGAATATCTGTATAGAGAGCAGACCTTTGTTAACAATCTCAGCTGGCCTAGATGAAGTAAATGAAAAAGTCCAAAGGAATAACCTTCAAGAACAAGAAGAATTCCTGCAAGAGTGTTACATGGTTTTGTCTCTTCTAAGGCTGGTCCAAGAAAAATGTGCTTTATGAAGAAGAAGAAGGAGGAGGAGGAGGAGGAGGAGGAGGAGAAGGTCTTTCTACAAAATGAACTAGCACAAAATACCCAAAAAATGTAGCATAAGAAAACGAAGGAGAAGAAATGCCAAGTGAAATAACATACCCTCAAAAAATATTGCATAAAACAGATGAAAACTATAAGAAAACACATTATTGTAAATTTTAAAAATGTAATGAATCGATTGACATTCCAAGAGCTCAGGTAAGATGCAGAGATCAGAGAAGATGTGGGGAACTAACATAAATTGATACATAAGCTTAAAGAGCTAAGGAACAAAGTAGGGCAAAAAAGCAAACTGGAAGTAATATAAAAGGAAATCAACACCGTTGAAAACATGAAAGAGGAAAAGGCAAACAAATTAAGATGGAAATAAGCAGTTTCAAAATATTAAAGAGAAAATAGTCTGCAAGTAAAACACGCCCAGAAAACATCAGATTTTCATAAACCTCGTCTGAGGAAAAGAAGTAAAGTAATAAAACAGAAAAGAAGAACAATATAATTCAAGAAAAGTTTCCAAAAATATTCTATAGAATGTAAAAGCATAATGTACCAAAGGAAAAATTACAGAAATATTAATATAATTCTCTTTGAGACATATCCCAGAAAAGTTCCTAAGCTTCAAAGACAGAGAAAGAATAATTTAGGGATCCATAAATAATCAAGTCATTTGTGAAGGAAAAAAATGGTAGAATACAGAAAGATCAGATACTACAAGATAAAAGAACAATACCCAGAAGATTTTTAATGAAAGAAAATATGACTCAAGAGACTTATATCCAGATAAACCATCATTCAAGTACAAAGGCAACACACACTTTCCCACATACAAAAGACATATTTTAGATCCCAGTAGCTCTTATTAAGAAACTACTAGATGGACAGGGGTGCCTGGGTGGCTCAGTTGGTTAAGAATCTGCCTTCAGCTCAGGTCATGATCCCAGTGTCCTGGGATCGAGCCCTGCATTGGGCTCCCTGCTCAGCAGAAAGCCTGCTTCTCCCTCTCCCTCTGCCTGCTGCTCCCCTGCTGTGCACACATACTCTCTCTCTCTCTCAAATAAATAAATAAAATCTTAAAAAAAAAAAAAAGAAAGAAAGAAAGAAAGAAAAGAAAAGAAAAACTACCAGAGGGGCACCTGGGTCACTCAGTTGGTTAAGCACCCAACTCTTGATTTCAGCTCAGGTCATGATCTCAGGATTGTGAGATTGAGCCCCATGACCAGCTCCATGCTAGGTGTGGAGTCTGCTTGAGATTCTCTCCTTCCCTCCCCTCTGCCCCTGCCCCACCCGGCACTCTGGTGTGCCAACGCACACTCTCTTTCTCTAAAAAGGAAGGAAGGAAGGAAGGAAGGAAAGAGAAAGAAAGAAAGAAAGAAAGAAAGAAAGAAAGAAAGAAAGAAACTACTAGAAAACTAACTTCAGGCAACCAAGAGGTAAATCAGTCCCTCTGTGTAAAGACTGATGAGAAGCATTGAAAGTACTGATGTGTCTAGGGTTTGAACAAATGTGAGATTTATGCATTAAAGAACACACTCTTACCATTTAAAATTCTAACAGTGTAGAAATTATATGATTCACAAAAATTGAAATGGGAAGGGAAGAGGTGCCTGGCTCAGTTGTTTAAGTGCCTGCCTTTGGTTCAGGTCAAGATCCTGGGGCCCTGGGATCGAGCCCTACATTGGGCTCCCCCACTCAGTGGGGAGTCTGCTTCTCACTTTCCCTCTCCCCCTCCCCCAACTTATTCTCTCTCTCTCTCTCTCTATCACTCTCTTGCTCTCTTTCAAATAAATAAATCTTAAAAATATTTTTTAAAAAAAAGAAGGGGAAAGTAAAACATAACTCAATCATGCTTATTTCTTCTTTAAAACAATTATTTTAGTAGCCTGGGGTCAAATGAGGCCATTTAAACCTGATATATGAACTACAAAGAAATAAGTAAATTTAGAGATATAATCATTAAAAATATCAATGGGAGGGAGAGATACACACACACACATACAGTGGAACATTATTCGGTCACGAGAAAGAAGGAAATCCTGCCATTTGCAACAATATAGATGAAACTTGAGGACATTATGCTAAGTGAGATAAGCCAGACACAGAAAGATACATACTGTATTATCTCACTTATACATGGAATCTCAAAACAAACAAACAAAAACCACCTCATAGAAGCAGAGTAAAATATTGATCATCAGGGCAGGGGAGGAAGGGAAATGAGGAGATATTGGTCAAAGGGTAGAAAGTTGCAGTTATGTAGGCTGAATAAGTCTACAGGAATGATTACTTAAGAATATGGTATTGAACCCTGGAAATATGCTAAAAGGGTAGACTTCAGAGTCACTCATCACACACCAATAAGGTAACTATGTGAGGAGATATCTTAATTAGCTATACTGTAGTAATCATTTCATTAAGTATATGTATATCAAATATCATGTTATACATCTTAAATATATATCATCTTTATTTTAAAAAATTAATTTCAATTGTTCATAGTGGGGAGTTGATACTCTTTTAAGGTTGTCGTTATTAAAATAATTGCTAGAACACAATTTAAAACTTTTAAACTTACTATAAGAAACAAAGGAAGTAGGGGTGCCTGGTGGCTCAGTCAGTTAGGCATCGACTCTTGGTTTCCACTCAGGTCGTGATCTCAGGGTCATGAGACAAAGTCCCGTGTCAGGCTCCAAAGTCAGCATGGAGTCTGATTAAAAAACACTCTTTCTCTCCCAAATAAAAATAAATAAATCTTAAAAAAGAGAGAGAGAGAGAAAGAAATAAAGTAGCAAACAAGTGAAAGAAGAAATAAGAACAAAGAGCAAGGCATACTAGGAGAATCGAGAAATAAAATTCACTATAAAACAAACAAAGCAAAAACCCCAATCATCTGCAAATTTGTAACTCTCTACTAAAAAAATTGAGTCAAGACTCAGATCAAGACTGAAATTATAGAATACCTGATAAATGATGAAAATGAAAATCTTAGATATCACCTAAGAGATACTGTCAAAGAAATGTATCAATCATGCTTCATGTGGAAACACGAAAGCAGTTGCATTAAAGACAGGAACAAAACAAGAATATCCTCACCATCACCATTATTTAACATTGTTATGAAAGTACCAACCTCTGTATTTATTATTTATGGATGATATTTACCTGAAAAACATAAGAGAAACCATCGGAAAACTGTAATGACAAACATCATTAAGTTTCCTGTATAGAAACAAACAACTGTATGTCCTGGGTCTTGCTTACGTATAAAACTCATTCATACAGCAAAATCAAGAAATAACAATTACAGGTACATGGAGTTTGACTACTCTCCAGTATCAAGTGTTGTGCAACTAATTTTCTCTAATCAAAATGTGACAATATTTCACGTTTTCTTCCTTTTAATTGATATCAATTTTATGCCCCAAATGTTATATGCCTTGAAATGTTATATAATGACAAATTTTCCAGAAAGCAAAGTTTTCTTCTTCAGAAAATGACATCTTTACAATTTCTGTTAAGATCTGTGCGGATTGGTCTTAGAATAAAGCTTATGTTCCTACAGTGAAAACCCAATCGAACATTATGTGTTTTATGACACTGTCTGAAACAAAGATATAAGATGATTTTTATCTTTCTGCTTTCCAGTCTGTTAATTCCATGTTCCTGAGAAAACCCCTTAGCCCCCAACCTTATGTCCCTATCTGTCACATATCAGTGAGAGGGTAGATGGCATCGTGTCCTGTCACTTGTATGGCCAAGTTCAAGACTGAATAAATATAGATCAAATCCACACTAAAATACATGGAAAACAACAAGGTAACCATTTTGTGAAGCTAATAGGTGATGTTTTCAGCCTATGCTTGTAAAAAGAATATGTACTATCTTATGCAACAGATAGAAAGGAATTCATGCTATTGTGGTTAAAATAGGGGGATGCTTATTATTGTTGTCAGTCTGTATTTGAGCAATGAAGAGTGTTTGGATATAATTTAGGGTTATATATCTAGCCCCTTCTTAATGTTGGCAGTCAGCTATCTCTACAACAAGAATATTTATAGTAGTTTTATTTATAATGGTTTCAAACTGGAAACGACTGAAAAGTCCATTCACAGGGAGACATATACTGCTGTATTTCTTGATTCTGCTGTATGAATGTATTTGATAGATCAGCTGGACAGTTGAAAGAAGTGACATGTCATACTGTGGAAGAAAGGGACATCCTGGGAAGATAAATAACCCAAGTGCCTAGAAACTGCTTCTGAAACAAGAAAAAAGCCACTGCGGTCATCTGAGCCAGGGGAAAACCAGAGGGCATTGGATGGACAGAGCCCCAACATGATATAGAAAAAAAACCTTGAAATCCAAGATAAAGAATTCAGATAAGTCAAAAAGCAACTTTCTAATCAAGCTCAGATATCAGAACAGGATTGGCTTAAGTTCTACGTAAGGACAATTAAGGTTTTCTGGAAAAGGCACCAAGTTGTGTTTATTTCTTTGAAATTTTCCTCCACGGATGTCACGATCACACCATGTTTGGTGACACTGATTGTTTAGCTACTTTATGAAAAGCTCACAGTACCGTGGCAAGAAGAAGACAGAACTGTCAACCTTACCTAACTCAAATTCAACCTTCCAGCTGGAGGAAGGTTATTACGTTCCTGAGCCTTAGTTTACTAATCTGTGAAATGAGATTAAGAATAAATGGAGTTGTATTGCAGATTACAGAATGGAGCATATAAAGTACATTTAGTAGGTGAGTGTTTCCTTCTTTCATTTAATAAAGTTATCTATTGACCTCTAAAATGCAGAATGAGAAAGAAGGCATTCTAAGGTCTCTCTGTTCCTCTTTCTCTCCCCATGCCTTCCCTCTTACCTGGTGAGAGCAAGCATCCAGCTGTATTTAATGACAGCTACTTTATTTTTTTTAAACTTTTTTTTTATTTTTAAGTAATCTCTACACCCAACATGGGGCTCGAACTTACAAACCCCCAGCATCATATATTCTACTGATTGAGCCAGCCAGGTGCCCCTAATGACAGCTACTTTAATTATAAGTTTGCATTCCTTGAAAGTTGACTCTATGAGGAAAACCTAAAAAAGTTATAGTGGGAACAAGTAGGGTTTCCTAGCGAATACACACTCCGAAAGGAGGGTAGTCTTAAATGAACAAAAGTGTGCGGCTTAAATCTGGGCTACACGAAATACTCAGCATGGAAGGGTATATCTCCTTTCCTGTTACCCTTCTCCAGCCAAGTTCAAGTATATAAAAACATATAACTCTCCCTCAATAAGAAAAGCTTATGTATGCCTATCTCACGACGTCACTGAATTTAAAAATAAAGACATACAGCTTCAATTATAAGCTTTCAGCTTTTAAAAATTACCTCTGCCTGTTTGAAAGAACTATAATATATAGTCAGAATTTTCCAATCTTAAAGGTATAGAAATCGTCCAGTTTTTACCAATCCTAATTTAAGTTGATCATTCTTTTCCTTTAGCATAATTGTGGCCAAATGAAAGAAAATCTCCTACCTAATTATTACCACCTATGCTTAATAAGATCACCCTGAATTTGTGTTCCAATGCTTTAAAAACTTTTCTTGGCATATCATTTCCTTGCACCAGTAAAGTATCTCTAAGTGCATCGAGAGATCACCTTACTCTTCAAATAGGTCCGTTTTCAAAGGGCTTCTTTTTTTATCCCAAACCAAATGTATCATCTTCTCCTCATTATCTGTACCTTCTTCTAACTTCTGTATTTCTCCTCTTGGCGCCAGTAGACTTTCAGCTACTTAGGTTACTTCTTCTCATCCCTTTCTGTTGCATTACAGATAGCTCATTAGCTATCAAGTCCCGCTGATTCTACCAATGAAAAAGGTGTACATCCGACTGTACCTTTTCCTTCCCACTGCCAAAGAGCCACCTTAGGCTCTCATCCCCTTCTGACCTGTACCGTTCACAATAGTCTTTTCTCTAGGAAGTCTGCTTCCACTCTTCTTGCACTTTGAATTCATTCTACTACCTACAGATTACAATTCCTGCAGCACAATACTGAATAAATTATTCCTTGCACATTCATTCACTGGAGACACTTCAATGACATCAGTTCAGCTCCTCAAAACACTTTAGTGACACCTAAATAGACATATAAGGCCCACAATCAGCCAACCTCATTTTAGACTTTCAGACTTTTCACCGTACCATTGCCTTTCCCTCGCAGTACAGTTGAGCCCAATGAAATTGCCCAACAGGGCAAAACTACGTGCTTCCCTCCTCTGTGCCTTTACTCTTCCTGCTGCTCTGTATATTCTTCCTTTCCTTTCTACCTTCCCTCACTAGCTGAAATCTTAGAAATGCTTTAAAATCCAACATAAATTCTGTAATGAGTTGTCTAATCTCTAGAGTTAGAAATAACTTTGCCTCCTTCTGAACTGCCATACCACATTGAATGTCTCTTTTCAGACTTAACTATTCATTAGAATTATTGATGTATATGTTTCTCTTTTTCATGTACCTAGATATGCTCCTCAGAGTCAAGATCTGCCCTTTGAAAGATAATTCTCCATGAATTGTATGCTTCTGCCTATCTTCCAAGCAGACATTGCATTTGTTTTAGACTATCTGTTCAAGGATGCTTGCAGAGTGAACAGTCTTGAAAGACAGGTGGTGTCTCCCTTCAGGGCACAGGTCAGGCATGCTTCTTTCCTTTAATAAAAGATGCAGGCTTCTGAGCTCAGAGTTCCTCTCCTGTAACACACTCCACTGTATGTGCAGATATTATCTGGCCCTCTTTACATTGTCCTTTGGGAACTGTGACTCAGAGGACCAGGACAAATGCTGATGCTTGGGTTACCATTCTTGGTGTGAAAAATGAAGGTTTTTTGTCTCTGACCCAGGAGCCTCATGTCTTCTGCCAGCATCCATGAAACTATGGTAGAATCTGGCAGAGAGACTCTAACATGTTCCCCAAGTTCCCCATCTCCTCATATTAAGGCCCTCTGTTGTCCTCTCCCTTTCAGGGTGGGTATTGCTTTTAACTAATACAATATAGCAAAAGTGACAAGGATGTATGTGATTATATGTACATACTTACATTACATGTATTTGTAATGTCTGTCTCACAAGAAGACTCTCCCCCTTGCCGGTCTTGAGGAGGCAAATGGCCATCTTGAGAAGGTCCATGTAGCAAGAAACTGAACGCAGCCTCCAGCTGAGAACTGGAAAGAACTGGGATCTTCAGTTCACAGCCTGTAGGAAACTGAATCCTGCAAAATAACATGTGAGCTTGGAAGCAGATGTTTTTCTAGTCGAGCTTCAGATAAGAACACTGTCCTGGCTAATACCTTGATTGTAGCCTTTCAAAGGACTCAGCTAAGCCATGCCTAAATTGTGACCTACAGAATCTATGAAAAATAGATGCATCTTGTTTTAAGCCACTAATTCTATGGTACTGAGAAATCGATAATAAATACATAGACTAATTTGTTAGCTTGGAAATGTGGTGAAATCTTAGACCCCTCACAGTTCTTGACTGTTTCGTCAACAAGGACTGGATGCTGACACGCATATGACTTTCTGGAAGAAAATGAAAGATGGCCTTGTGGGAAAATTGATGGGAAGTGAGGGAAGTCCAGGGAAATCAGTAAACACTGTTGCTTCCCTCACTGTAAACCAGTTGGGTCAACTTTTAGCAAAAGTCGGAAGTCTGGTGTGCAGTAACAACTCTGCCTCAAGAAACATGAGGTACTTTATTTTTTTTCCCAGTGTAAGACAGTGAGCATATTGACCAAGTTGCATGGTTAACCAGGCAATAAGTAGTCCTCTACTTTATTGCCTGTTAACAGGGAGGAAATGTTTCTAACCTCCCAACCCAATAGTTGTAGGCCAGATCTCAAGAAGCAGATTCAAAGACAACCAGCTGAACAGTGCCCTATTCATTGCTAACTCTTCTCTGGGAAGGGGAACTTCCTCACCAATCTGGCTGTCAGGCTCAGGTCTGCGCCACTGTAACAACTAATACCAAGGTTCATTCTTGTGGGGACAGAAGTTGTTGACTTCTCTCAGGCAACAGTAACAGAGAAACTCATTTATAGTTTGCAGCCACCATAAGCAGAAATTCATAGCCTCATGGTCATACCTCAAAAAGTGGTAGTTATCTCATTGATGGAAATTTTATGTCTCACTCCATTGCCTGAAGCAAAATTGCTGGTCAATGGAACCCGTGGGCATGGGCCTTGTTCACAGATAGATGAGCTAAGTTGAAGCCCAATTGTGCCCACTGAGCTGCTACAGCTGTCCAGCCTCAATGGCAGCTATGAAAAACCAAAAATGCACACACTTGCTCTGGTCAGTGGGCATAATAACTAAAGGCCACCTCAAAATTCTGGCCACTATATTCCCCTTGATAAACTATGTTTTATTGTCACTGGCTCTTACATTGGAGCCAATGGCCTAATTATTTGGTCTGTCACTTGGAAATTACAGACTGGCAGATTAAAGATACTCTTATTTACGGCCATGAAATGTGAAAACAAATCATGCTGCTAATGGAACCATCTGGGTCACTCATGTAGATCCTATGTAAGGGCTTATTCTCTGATGAAACCAACTAAAATCAAGTTACTGATAAGTCTGCTCCACCAAGATTGTCCCCACTGCTGCCTCGACTCATCATGACATTGGACATGGCAACATATCCAAGCATCTTACACAGGAAAAAAAAAATAATAAAGGACCTCATGTTCTTTGAAGCAGAGTCATCACTGCACAACAGACTTCTGTCTCTTCCTAAAAGTTGACCCAATTGTCTTACAGTGAGGGGAACAACATTGCACAGCATGTGGCCCCCATTCATTCCTGGAAGATCTACTACATTAGACCCTTAACTACCTCTCAGGGATATGGGTAGAACCTCACTGCTGTTGACACTTTTTGGTTTGTGGTGTTACTTTTCCAGTCTCATCAGCAGAGTCTAGCCACACCGTTCTGGTAGTTAAAACTAAACTGAGCCCTGTTTTTAGTTCTCTGGATCATTTGCACTTTGATACTGTTGTGTGTTTATCACCAAAGCCACTCAATAATGGGCTAATAGTCAAGGTATACAAGGCACTGTTAAAAATAATAGAGCAATCTTCCAGTAACTAGTGGAGCTTAACAGCTGAGTGTGATCAAGGGAGGAGACCCTCAAAGAGAGCCCTGCCAAAACCACTGCCAGCTCAGAGTGATTGTGGGTGTACCCAAGGTTGAGCTCAGTAAGGAACAATATCAGAGGAATAATACTTCAGGAGAAATAAAGCCCACAAAAATAACGCAGCCAATCACTAAAAAATAACACAAACAAGCAAAGAACAGTAGCAAGTCCCAAGGTCAGGAGGGGGCCACCAGTACCAAGAGTTGTACAATGTATCGTCTAAAATTCCCAGTTTCCAACACAAAGTTACAAGACTTGCAAAGAAACACTAAAGTATTACCTGTACACCAGGGAAAAGGCAGCAACACAAACTGTGTGACTAACCAGATAGCAAATTTAACAGAAAAAGTCTCATATGGGCTGATGATAAATATATTCAACAGTCTAAAAGAAAACTATATTAAAGAAATAAAGAAAGGTATAATGACAATGGACAATGGTGCATCAGATAGAGAACATCAATAAAGAGAAAGAAATTATAAAAAAGAATCAAATGGAAATTCTGGAGTTGAAAGTACAATAACAGAAATTTAAAATTCATAAAGGGACTCAAGAGAATATTTGAATGGCAA
The DNA here is from genome assembly GCF_017311325.1 of Ursus maritimus. NCBI lineage: Eukaryota > Metazoa > Chordata > Mammalia > Carnivora > Ursidae > Ursus > Ursus maritimus. Next base: position 21,450,171 of record NW_024425564.1, read on the forward strand.
AAGAATTAGCAAACTTGAAGTTAGATCAGTAGAGAATATGCAGTCCAAAATGTACAATAAACTAAGAATAACGAAATAGGAAGAGAGAAATGCAAGACATGATAAAGTGCACCTACATATGCATATTGTAAGTACTAGAAGGAAAAGAGAGAAAATGTGGCATAAAAATATTTGAGGAAATAATAGCTGAAAACTTCGCAAATGTACTGAAAAACAGTAATCTACACATCCAGGAAGCTCAACAAACTCCAAGTAGGGTAAACACAGAGAGAGCCATAAACAATGGGGACCAAAAGGTAGTAGGATAACATATTCAAAGTGTTCAAAGAAAAAAAACTGTCAACTGAGAATCCTATAGCCAGCAAAGCTGTCTTTAAAAAATTAGAAGAAAAATAAAGACATTTCCGGACAAACAATAACTGAGAGAAATTGTTATTAGCAGATGTGCCTTATATGAAATACTAAAGGAAGTTATTCAGGCTGAAGTAACCTCAGACAGTAATTAGATTTCATACCAAAAAAATCAATAAGCATTGCTTAAGGTAACTATGTAATATTAAAAGTCTATATAAATACTTATTCTCCTTTCTTCTCTTATTTAAAAGTCAATTGTATATAATATAATGTTGGGCCTATAACATATAGACATGTAATATAATTGCTAATAACACAAAGGAGATGGATAGGAGCAAAACTTTATTGGGCTAAGGAAATGATTCCAGATGTTAATCAAATCCAGAAGGACATGTAAAGAGAAACAAAAATGATAAATACAAAGACTAATATAATGAAAGCTATAAATATAGGCTCGCTCTCTTCTCTTTTCTTAGCTTCTTTGAAAGACAAAATTATGTAAGGTAATAATGACAATATTGTGTTTTTGTGTTTGTAGCATTTATAGATTTAATACGTATAATAATAATACCACAAAAAGGGGGAAAAGGAAAATAGATATTACATATGGTAATAATATCACAAAAAAGGAGTAAAAGGAATAACATTCCTATATCTCACTTGAAATGTTAGGATAAATCTGAAGCTGATTCTGATCATTAAGATGTATATGGTAAGCTCTAGAACAACCACTAAAAAAATAACTCAAAAATACATAGTGAAGGAAATCATTGAAGAAATTAAAATGCTACATTAGACAATATTCACTTAATGCAAAAGAAAGCAATAAAAGAGAAAAGAGGAATAAACAAGATATGCAACACATAACAAATAAAAGTAAAAATGCAGACATAATTCAACTGTAATTGAAAATAACATTAAATGTGAATAGATTAAACAATCCAATCAAAAGGAAGAGACCATCAGATTGAATTAAAACATGTGATCCAGGGGTGCCTGGGTGGCTCAGTTGGTTAAGCATCTGCCTTCTATTCAGGTCATGATTTCAGGGTCCTGGAATCGAGTCCCAGGTTGGCTCCCTGCTCAGCGGGGAGTCTGCTTCTCCCTCTCCCTCCATCCCTTCCCCACCCCCTACCTGTGCTCTCTCACATAAATAAAATCTTTTTTAAAAATGTGACCCAAATATATGCTCTCTTCAAGAGACATACTTTAGTTTCAAAGACACAGAGAGATTGAAAGTAAAAGGATAGAAAACAATGTCCCACGCAAACAGCAACCACCAGAAAGATAATGTGACTATACTACTATAAGACCAAATAGACTTTAAAACAACAACCAAAACAATTCTACATATATACATATAAATATACACACATATATGTATATATATCCAAAATGAAAACCTATGTCCACACAAAAACTTGTACATGAGTGTTTATGGCAGCATTATTCATAGTAGTCAAAGATGGAAACAGACCAATTATCCATCAACTAATGAAGGGATAAACAAAATGTGGTATAGCCATATAATGGATTGTTTGGCCATGAAAAGGAATAAAATATCGATACATGCTACAACATGGCTGAACCTTGAAAATATCAGGCTAAGTGAAAGAAGCTATTGACAAAAGACTACATCTTAATATGATTGCACATATTTAAAATATCCAGAATATGTAAACCTATAAAGACAGAAATTAGGGGTGCTTGGGTAGCTCAGTTGGTTAAGTGTCTGCCCAGGTCATGATCCTGGGTCCTGGGATCAAGCCCCACATCAGACTCCCTGCTCTGTGGGGAGCCTGCTTCTCCCTCTCTCTCTCCCCCTGCTTGTGCTCTTACTCGCTCTCTCTGTCTTTTTCTCTCTCTCAAATAAGTAAATCTTTTTTTAAAATGATTTTTAAAAAAGGACAGAAAGTATACTAATGGTTGTTTAGGGCTGGAAGCCGAGATGGATAGGGCTGGTTTGAGGGTTGGGGATAGCTAGAGAATATAGGATTTATCTTTTCAAGGTGATGAAAATGTTCTCAAATTGATTACAGTGATGGTTGCACATATCTGTGAATATACTAAGAACCAGTGTACTGTACATCTTAAATGGGTGAATTGTGTGGTGTATGAATTATATTTCAATAAAACTTTTTATAAATTTATAAATAAATAATTTATCTGACTCACCATCCATATACCTTAGTTAGACAATTTAGTCCTGGAGGGTGGCTGGTCCCCCAAATGCTCATTTTCTCTTAGATGTTTCCTGGGCAATGATCAGGATTAAAAATACATATTATATAGATCTATCTTGAAAATTCAGGATTTCAGCCCAGTGCTCCTGGACATGATACTTCTTTTTTCTTTCCCTTAATGGCAACCTCAGTCTAGGCTGCTTGGTTCAATCTCTAGGGAGCAGCCAGGCCAAAAAGAAGGATAAGGAATTCAAACTTAATTCTGTATTTTCTCAAAGTGGATTGATACAGCTTTAGATTATAAATGAAAGTATAATGACTACTTGCTTGCAAGTCCCTCTAACGGGATCCCACACAGGTCAAAGTGGAATCCCTAGTAGTTCCCCATATGTTTTATCAAAATGCCCTTGCCTGTTCTATACCTGACTTTTCCAGAGAAAATGTAAGGGATGAATGAAGTAAAGATGAAGTTACATTTCATGGAATGGGATGCACCAATTTTGTGGAGGTGTAAGTTGACCAACAACCCTGACACCTGATGGGGAAAAACTTATATACCTTGGGAGGTACTGGGGAAGAGGGATATTAATGATCTTTGTCTTTTAGAAAAGCCCTGGAACCTTCTTTTCTAAAGACCACTTGGTGTAAGTCTTCCCAGCTGTTGCAAGCTCCTTAAATTTAATTGACTGCTGTGCCTGGTGACCTCCATCTCTACAATTTGATCACCATTTCTCTTGACTTGACTTGAAATTCTATCAGAAACAGCAAGGCATGGCTGTAGCTTCCTGTACCTCCCTCACAAAACACCTGGCACCATTTCCAGATGTCTTTCCAACTTGCATTACCACAACCATTGATACATCATTCTAAGAGACTGACAAATGACAATATGGCTGGTGACAGGGACAGACAGCGCAGTTGGATTCACTGCCATCAGACAGTTTTTTCGAAAAAAAAAAAATACTAAACTCAATTATTTGAACCAAACGAGGAACCTAAGGCCAACCAGTCAGCTACAAGACTGTCCACCTATACCCCCAAACTGATAGAAATCCAACTGGAGGTCCCTGAAACTGTAAGAAACACTTTATTTCCACGGATACTATATGTGGAAACCATCATTAACTTTCTTCCCTACTGAAAACATGGTGACGTGCATCATAGCTGTGGGATTTTGAGGGGAGGTCATAAGAAACCTCCAGGTGTGTAAGGAAATGCCACCAGTAAATCACAGAGCTCTCATTTCAGATGAATGTGGAGCTCTCTTCCAATGTGTCTACCAGGGGATGATTCAGGAGAGCCCTCCAGAAGAGAGACTGACCTGTTACTTATGCTCACCCTTCAGGCAGTACCCCTATGATGAGATTCATCCAATTAAAAAAGGTGATACAAATTTTGATCCTGACTTTAGCTGAAGGGTTCACCATTATCACCTTGGCCCTGGAAGCTATTCAGGTCAGCACAACTCACTGACCAGTGTCGTCATGGATGACAGAATCACCATAGGCTTCCTCCTTGCAGTCAAGGTAACATCTGTGCAATCACTAACATATCCACTCTACCTGGATTAATGCCTTGGGATGAGGAGAAAAGGCAATATGGTAACTAAAGGAGAAAGCTATCTACCTGGCTTTCCAGGGTTGCTTGATGATTTCATGGGGTCTGTTCAGCAAGTTGAGTCTGGGACGCTTGAGGTCATGATTGGTCAATATTGCAGGCTGGCCTCATCCAGCTGATTGCAAGTCCTGTTGACAGAGCGGAGTCCTGTTGAAAACAGTTTCAATTAAATGCTCTATGAGACAAATTAACTGGATTTGGTCCCAGCCTCTGTTGGTCAGATTAATCAGAGTGGCAGATGGAGTGGATAAATTTACCAGAAGCCAGGATGGTGTAGAAACGAGGAGTGGATATTGTTTAAAAAAAAAAAAAGTTCTATGGGTCTCTCTGATTTCTGCACGTAGCTGTTTTTGTTGCAGGATGTTTGTGTAGTGAACAGCTTTGAAAGATAGGGATGGTGTCTCCCTTTGGAACAAGGGGCACGTTTGCTTGCAGTTCAATAGAAGAAGGATAACATCTCCTTCTAGGACAAAGGGCAGGAATGCTTATTGCTCATTAAAAAAGATTCTAGTTCCCTAGGCTCAGTGTTCTGTAATGGAACCTACCGGATGTGGCCACCTCTTCATGTGGCCCTGTGAGGATTGGGGTTCAGGGAATAAATGGAAATTCTGGTTACTGCTATTACTATGACTAAGATAATCATTTGTTTCTGACCCAAGAATCTCATGTTTTCTGCCAACACCTATGACATTCTGGTGGGCTAAACTTGACATTAAGAGTTTGTTTGCAGGCCCTTTACAGTTCTTGACTGTGCCTGTGGCCCACTTACCTTTGTGTACTCCATTCCATCTAGACCAGTAAGTAAAGGAATCTGTGTTTGAGCACATAGGGACACCCAAAAATAGACATCCTGTCCACAGGTCAAATCCATGCCTCTTATGAGATATACACTATAGGTACAGTAGAGGGTATTAAATATATGATTGGATACGGTCTATGGGAGAACAAAATATCACTTCCAAAATATACTGACCCACACAAAATCCTCCACCTAGCAAGTCTATTCATTTCAGTTATCATAAAATCCCCAAAGCTAAATTGTTCGTAGCTTGATCCTTAGCTGTCTCTAGGACTGCTAAAATTAACACATTAATGTCCAGGACCATTCATCTTCTGCACATCGAAGATTCTCATTCCCACTCTCTCTTCTCTTTCTCTTTCCCCTACTTTCTTTGTACTCTTACAATTCTTTGTATACTGAGAAAAAAAAAATAACAATGATAATATTTGAACCCTGAATTAAGGATTTATCAGAGTCACTGCAACCGTAATTCCATTGGACATATCTACAGAGCCAGTCACATTGAGGGTAAAAACAGATTTCTTTATCCCACACAAGTATTTTCTTCCTAAGATAAAATGTTGTTGACTTCCACACCTTCCAGAAGAATCAGAAAGGCAATATGTTGTCTATTTTTATGTAGGTGTTTTTAAGTTTTCATTTAAAAAACAACTAGCAGCCGATCACAATAGATTTAGAAAGATGATTCATCTCCGTTCAGCGTGGGTCAATGAGCAACTTCCCACCGTGGTCCTGGAAGCTATGCTCCAGCGTGAAATAGCTGAAGATAAACAGCTGGGCCACAGTCAACAGGGAGATTGAAAGAGAGCGTGGACAGCACACGGGAAGCTATCTGGTGTGGGCGACTCAGCCAGAGGTTCCTCCCTTCTTCTGCTTTCTTCTACACTGAGGGTCAGCCTCATTCTGGGGATCAAGCTACTAGCTGCTGTGCTAGTTTCCATCTGTTCAGAATAAAATAAAAAAGGACCGGCATCCTCCCCCTTGCTCATGAGTAACCTTCTTGGCCTTGGGGTGAGAGGAGAGATGTCACCACAGTCATATCACATCACTCTGCAGGGAAGCAGCCAGTCCTCCTCCTGAGATTCATGAGAAGTGGCCTTTTCTCCATTCCCTTCCCTCTTGCTCCCTGCCTGTGTATGTCAAGTCTTGAGAGCTGTTCAGAGGAGAGAGAGGGAGAGGGAGAAGTTCATGCATTCCATCCCAGAAGTGCTGAAATGACCCCCTTGTCTGTCCCACTGGGGTATGGTGAGTCTTCCTCAATCAATGTTCAGCAGGCTCTGAAACTTCAAATGGAAGGTGCTGGACAAGTACCAGATGCTAATTACTGTGGTTTATCTCTCTCTCTCTCTGGCTTGCAAATCAGCTTCAAATTTTTGCAGGATCAAAGTTTCTCGTGAAATTTGGGTGTCAAGCAACTCTCCTTAAAAATGTCTAGGCCCATGGAGCTCCTGGGTGGCTCAGTCGGTTAAGTGCCCAACTCTTGATTTCAGCTCAGGTCATAGTCTCAGGGTCGTGGGATCAAGCCCCGTGTCAGGCTCCGTGCTCAGCGAAGTCTGCTTCTTTCCCTCTCCATCTGTCCCCTCCCCTCTCACTTTCCCTCTTTCTCTCTCTCTCAAATAAATAAATAAATCTTTTAAAAAAATAATAAAAAGGTCTAGGCCCATCTTCAGTTCTTTCCAAATTTAAGGTCTACTGGAAGCACATGCCAGGAAAAGTGTAAAGAGAGAGTGTACCAGTATTCAAACTTTGCAAGAGTGACATCATCTGCATAATGCAAAATCAAATTTTCAAACCAGGCCCAGAAAATCCTTCTCATCTTTCCCACTGTTACTTTGTTCCTATTTAAACTATGTCCATTTCCATGAGCATTCATAGCTCAGAAATAAAAACATACTGATTCCACTTTTTAATTACGCCTTTTAGACAGGCATGTAAAGTATCTCGTTCTTACTGTTAACCTTACCAGTGAGGGCACTTCTCTCGCACTTGTGGATTTTCCCTGTGTGTGTTAGGGCGCCCGTGAAATCCTCATTGAGACAGGATTTGCTGCCAGAAAACTAATAATCAGATCAGTAAGTGGATCACTGAGCCCCAGAGCCTGCTTCATTCTGCTGCACTAAGGATCGCAACTCACTTCTTTTTGAAACTCGATTACAACAAGCAAGGATTGAGAAGGGGCCAGGTCCTAAAGGTCACCGTGAAGAACTCTGAAAGCCAAGCCCGCCCGCCAACACGTTGTCGTTCCCTCTGAGGGTGGGAGGCAAGATGGAAGCAAAAGGAGCTGAGAAGAGAAAAAGCTTTTTGAGTCCTCTGACCTCTGTCTCCAAGTCCTCCAACGCAGTAGTTAAGACCAAAGAACAGTCTTGGGCCCATCGAACCCTGACCAAAACGGATTTTCCGTCCGAAGCTGCTAGAGCCCTAGGTTAGCTCGTACCGCCTCAGCGCCTTCGTTAGATATGGTATCACAACCCATGAGGGACCTTTTTAAAAAATGTCCCCAGGAGTGACTTTTTCTTCCCTCCCCATGTTCCCCCAGAGTTTTCTTTTGTTTGAAAGTGCAACCTCATTTTCAAAAATCCCTTGAATGAAAAACCATGAACATCAATTTTAGAAAACATTCGGGTTCTGGAAGTCGCCACATTTGTTGATTTCTTAAATCAAGCTGAAGTTCTCTCCCCGTCACTGTATGGTAAGCCCTAGGGCTCCATTCAGATAAGTGTGCTGTGTTTCACTGCCAAAAAAAACATCCGTTTTTTTTTCTACAGTCACCATAAACCAACCACCCTAGAAAAACCTGCTTTGTCGTCCTGAAGGAGCTATTATTGCTCCGAATATTTTACATGTAAGTGAAACCTGAGCGTTGTTCTTCCTTTGTCTTCTCATTTGTCACGGCGAACTTCCATTTTTATTTATTCTTCCACGTTTAGCACCTGAGTACTTACGGGATCTGCAAAAGTACATATTGAAATATGCAAATAGTATATAGCATGTGAGTGTCAGATGCATGGAAATTAAATCAAATACGGGGGAGGAGACAAGAAACCGAGTGCATTAAAGCTAACTTTATGGCCCCAAGCTGTAGATAAATTGTGGTCTGTGGTAGTTAAACAACAGCTGCTCGGATTTAAAATAAAATTATGATAAGGATCCCCAGAAGATAACACTTCTTGAGGTAACAGCATTTACCTCAATGCATCTGTTAGCAACCGACACTGACGAGAGTGTTTATGTGAAGGTTTATTCCCATTTGGCTGCCTGTGTTCTAGCATTCCTGTTTCCAGTGGAGAGCAATTCTCACGCGGTGGAATTGACATTCGGGTCCTAGCACAGGCTTCTCCTCCACGTCCAAGCAGGTACGTTTCTGCTTCAGCTGCTTGAGGTCTATCATCGCGAGCGAATGTCATCAAGAGCACGACCCAGGGCTGTCGTGCAGGCAGGAAACCAGCAGGGAGCACGCTCCTTTAGCAGGGGGTCCCTTCCTTCAGACCCAGTCATCCCTAGACTCGTGGTGAGCAGTAGTTCTTTAAGAGCTTTATACCCAATAAAATTTAAACTTTTATATATTTTCTTCATTTATTGTGCAAGAAGTTTATGGCAGACACGTAGGAAACCACCCGGATGGAATTTCTCCAAGTGGCAACGGCCATTTCCCTCAACACTTCAGACCTCGCGAGGTTCAACTTCGGGCCAATCTGCTTGCTCACTCTCTCTCTGTCTCTCTCTCCTGACTTGCTTCATCTTTTGCTCCCTGAAGATGTGCATCTCCATCCTCTCCCTCTCCTTCAACACCATCATACCCACCAACGTGTGTATCCATAGCAGAGAGGTTGGACATCGAAAAATAAACCTCTCCTCCAGTATGTTCTTCAGTAAATAAAATTTGCCCAAGCCCAAAGAATGCATAAATTCTTTAAACAATTTCTACTTTGTTTACATGATATTAATTCATATACTGTAAGGATAGTCAAGAAATTAATTTTGAACTGAAAACTTCCCCATAATGCTGGATGTATGTAGAGAGATAAAATCTAAATGTAAAAGCAGCGTCTCTGCATGCCCTGGTGCTAAGAAAAATCCTAATGGAGGGCTTTCAAATACAAATGACTGTTGAAACACTGCATTTTTGGGGGCGCTTGGGAAGCTCAGTCATTAAGCATCTGCCTTCGGCTCAGGGCGTGATCCCAGCGTTGTGGGATCGAGCCCCACATCAGGCTCCTCCGCTGGGAGCCTGCTTCTTCCTCTCCCACTCCCCCTGCTTGTGTTCCCTCTCTCGCTGGCTTGTCTCTATCTCTGTCAAATAAATAAAATCTTAAAAAAAAAAAAAAAAGAAACTGCATTTTTAAAAAATTTCTTGGGAGAGAGAAAGAGAGAGAGGGTGTACAAGTTGGGGTGGGGGGGCAGAGGGAGAGAGAGAAAAAGAATCTTAAGCAAGCTCCACGCCCAGGGCAGAGCCAGACCCAGCGCTCTCAATCTCACGACCCCGAGATCATGACCTGAAGCGAAATTAAGAGTTGGACGCTTAGGGGCGCCTGGGTAGCGCAGTCGTTAAGTGTCTGCCTTCAGCTCAGGGCGTGATCCCAGAGTGCTGGGATCAGCCCCGCATCAGGCTCCTCCTCTAAGAGCCTGCTTCTTCCTCTCCCACTCCCCCTGCTTGTGTTCCCTCTCTCGCTGGCTGGTCTCTCTGTCAAGTAAATAAATAAAATCTTCAAAATTAAAAATTTTTTTTAAAAAAGTTGGACACTTAACCAGCTGAGCCACCCAGGCAACCCCAAAGTTAATTTTGTTTTTAAAGGTTCACTATTATTTTAATACCAAAACTTCTTCCGTATTAAAAAATTATAAAGTTCATTTAAGAATGCAGTGTTTCAGGGCACCTGGGTGGCTCAGTAGGTTAAGTGTCTGACTTGTGATTTTGGCTCAGGTCATGACTCAGGGTTCTGGGATCCAGCCCAGTGTGGGGAGTCCGCTTGAGATCCTCTCTCTACCTCTTCCTCTGCCCCTCTTCCCGCTCGTGCTCTCTCTCTCTCTAGTAAATAAATACATAAATCTTTTTTAAAACAATGACATTAACTTTGTAAAATCTGTCAGTGAACTGAAATGTTATAGTGTGGGTTATTTTATGATTTGAACTTTTTTAATAATAAAATTTGTTTTTTAATCATCTTATTGCTTTTTCTTTAAGATAAGAATGAAATTTCTTCCAAGCCAAGGCTAAGTCCATCTGACAATTGCAGATTGGGAACTTAATTGAAAATGTATTCTGCGAAGCAGCTCCCTGGTAGGAAGATACGAATTTCTTTATATTTAGCCAAGTGCCTAAAAAAACAAGGTGAACTAAATATGCAACTGGATCTAATGTAAATAAGAAACGCTATGAATTCATGTATATTTATTATTTAATTATTAACCTAGTTAAAATACCATTGTGAAGTGTAATATATCATAGATTCAAATGAATCCTCAGCATTCCTGACATATAAGCCAAACACATGAGTAAGTGAATATTGACATCATGTAGAAAAATCAAGCGAACCCAGTCATTGCTAGAAAACGTAAAGCATATAATTCACAGAAGAAATGCAATTGTCCTTTAAGGCAGTAAGACTATTAATAAAAATTATTACACTTTATATCGAATAGGTAAAGGTAAGCCGTATACACTAAGTTCCGCTTTCCACAGTTGTTAGCCAGAGTTTACAATGATCTCAATGAATATGAAAGACGACGAAGGAGCGCCTGGGTGGCTCAGTCATTAAGCATCTGCCTTTGGCTCAGGGCGTGATCCCAGAGTTCTGGGATCGAGACCCACATCAGGCTCCTCCGCCGGGAGCCTGCTTCTTCCTCTCCCACTCCCCATGCTTGTGCCCTCTCTCGCTGGCTGTCTCTCTCTCTCTCTGTCAAATACATAGATAATAATCTTTAAAAAAGAAGAAGAAGAAGAAAAAAGACAGCAAAGACAAAAACTAGTCTGTTTTAAAGGCACCTGCCAATGTGGATATTTGAAAATAAAAGCTGTCCAAGTGAAGAAAATGGCTTTGTTCAGAGTTTAAAGCACCCTACTGGATAGCCTGCTAAAGACCATTAGGAAAACAAAAGTTCTCTGCATCAAAAGACAAGTAAAAAGAGAAACCACAAACCAGGATGAGGGTACGTATAATCCAGTGATTTCATATCTAGAATATATAATGGACCCCTATGCTATAGACTGAATGCTTGTATCTTCTCAAAATTCTTATGTTGTAATCCTAATCCCCAAAGCGATGATAATAGGAGATGGGGCTTCTGGGAGGTAAGTAGATTCAGAAGGATGGGATCTTCATGAATGGGATTGGTGTCTTTATAAAAGAGACCCTAGAGACCTCCGTTGGCCCTTCTGCCGTGTTAAGGGCACATTAAGAAGATGGCCGTCCATGAACCAGGAAGAGAGCTCTCGCCAGGCACCAAATGTACCAGAGCCTCCATCCATGACTTCCTAACCTCCAGAACTATGAGAAATAAATTTACCTTGTTTATAAACCACCTAGTCTATGGTATTCTGTTATGGCTCCCCAAACAGACTAAGACACACTACAAATCAATTAAAACAAAAACAAAAACAAGTCAATAGAAAAATGGACAAAGTGTAAACAAATTGTACCACTTTGGTTTCCTTTTAATACAAGACATGATACAAAGCCAAAAAAATAACATAAGCAGAGAATTCATGGAAGAGAAAATTCAAATAGAAAGATTTTTAAAACTTCAATTTCAAGAATAATTACAGATATGAAAACTAAAACCAGGAAATTTCATACTCACCAGATTGATGACAATTTTCCACTTCTGACAACAAGTTTTGTTGGCAAGTACATGAAACAGGAGGGGTTCTTATACACAGCTGATGGGAATATAAATGGATACATGCAATTTGGAGAAAATTCTGGGCTAAACGTAGCAAATTAGAAACTACTCACAACCTATGACTTGGCAACTCCAAACCTGGAGAAACTCTTGTCTGTGTGCCCCAGGAGACACCTTCAAGAATGTCCATAGCAATATTGCTAAATAATGAATTTCAGAAAATGAATATATGCTAAAGGTTACACCCATCAAGGTTATAATGTAGAAAAAACTGTGATGTATTCGTGATCATATTCAAATAGCATATACAACATAATACATGTGTACATATGTAGAGAGAGACAGACAGACATATCAGCATGAGTAAATCCCATGAAAAGGAAGTTGAGAGGGAAAGGGAAGTTGGAAGGACAAGTACAATTCAATAATATTTATATGAAGTTTGAAAATCCATGCAAAAGAGCACTATAGGGGCACCTGGGTGGCTCAGTCCGTTAAGTGTCTGACTTCAGCTCAGGTCATGATCTCGGGGTCTTGGGACCGAGCCCCACATCGGGCTCCACACTCAGCAGGGAGTCTGTTTGTGCCTCTCCCTCTGTCCTGCCCTCTGCTTGTGCTCTCTCTGTCTCTCTCACTCTCAAACAAATAAAATCTTTTTTAAAAAAAGAGCACTATGAATTGCTTATTAAATACAAACATAAATTACAAAAATACAACTAAATATATGGAGACAATAGATACCCGGTTCTGGAGCAAAGTGATATCAGTTGGGGAGGGAGGAGAGCAGAGCAAGGGGATAGGGGCTTTAGTTGGACCTTTAATGGTTTATTTTTTAGACTAAGGGATGAGTGCTTTGGTGTTCACTGTATTATTCATTATGACTTTTGTTTACTTAAAACACTTCATGATTTAAAAAGTAAAAATGCCATCTCTCAACCCTTAATATGGCCTTTCTGGCTTCCCTCTAAAATATATAAATGAAGGCAAATGAAAAGACAATATTCAAAATAACATCTGTATTAGCTTGCTAGAGCTGCCATAACAAAATACTATAGATTGAGTGCTTTACCCAACAGAACTATATTTTTCAACAATTCCGGAGACTGGAAGTCCAAGATCAAACTGTTGATAGGGTTGATTAATGTTGAGGCCTCTCTCCTTGGTTTGTAGATGGCCAGTGTGTCCTCACTTAGCTTTTCCTTTGTGGGCTCACATCCCTGGTGGCTCTATGCACGTCCAAATGTCCTCTTCCTATAAGGACACATCACATTGGGTTAGGGGTCCACCCGAAAGACCTCCTTTAACCTTAATTACCTCTCTAAAGAGCCTATCTCCAAATATGGCCACATTCTGAGCTATTGGGTGTTAGGATTTAAACACCTGAATTTGGGGGAACATACTTTAGCCCATCACAGTGTTGACATCTAAGATCAATAGACAATTGATTCTTAGAATCTGGAAAGAAATAACACTAATTGTAAGGACAATGGAGGGGTTTGAGAATAAATAATCAAAAGCAGGAATCAGAGCAGTACTGCCCCACCCCTCAAAGGTAGTAGGAAGATGGTTCACCTCCCATCATGTGTCCTTACTTGAGAACCAAGGTCCAGCCACAGTGTTTTGTATCGAGAATGCCAAGCCATTTTCTAAAATTTTCTTTTGTTACCTGAAATAGGTAATATTTTGTATTTCTCTGAGACTTCGAGGGTGTGATCTTTTCCCCTCATTCTGCAATATTTTCCCATTAGCTTCCTGCTGGTATTTTTCTGTGTTCTCGTTTTCAAGAAAAGACAAATCAGGTCACAGTTAGGATCTTATTCTACCCCCACTCCCCTCCATCCCCAAAGCATAGTCCATCCAGAGCCAATGAGGCACATGGAAAACTCCATCTCCCAGAATGCACTGCACCTGGTAAGGACTACACCTCCCAGTATGCAATGTACCTCTGCAGGTCTTCCCAAATGTCTGCACCATTTTTATTTGGTTTTATTTTTTAGTTACATTCTCTAAATGGATGTACAAAGTGTAAAGGCAGAAATAGTGTCTCCAGTGGAATAAAAATCAGACTGTCTTCAGAAATTGTTTCCCTTCAGCCCTAAATGCCAGAATACAGTGGAACATTGTTTACAGTATTTTGAGACAGAGGGGGAGAAAGCCCTATGACCCTTGAGTTTAGGCCCAGCCAAGTTTTATTTGATGGGCAGAAGGCAACAGAAAGAACCTCTATCATAGGGCAGTTTATTGGTCTTTACTAATTAAACAAAACCATAACTTAGCTTTTTCAATATACATTTTAAAAATGAAGGAAAAATCGTTACACAAGAATGTTGTTTTCAAATTGATTCTGCAGCCAAGGAACAGAGCTTTTCCCTGCAATCCTTCACCCAACTGTTTCTTTGCTGCTTCTGATGCTGCTAATTTCCCAGCATCACCCACTGTTCTAAATTCTTGGCTGCTTTGATGACTACTTAAAACAAGAAATAATGCAGTTCTGTCCAGCATTTACTAACAATGACCAAACTTTTCACATGGCCGATATAAAAAGTGCTCTTTTTTGCCCTGCATGAAAACAGAACTGCCAAGGGCAGCATAAAGGCCATTTTCCTTGCCAAGTTTCTTGGATATTGATTTCTTCTTCTGCGTCTTTCAAATGTATCCTGAGAAAACTAAGTGTGGTTTTATACATAATTAGTAAAGACGAATAAACTGGCCTATGACATTTCTCATCTGACACAAATCCCTCTCTGCTGGCAACTTTCTTATAAGACTTGAGACTATTACTACTTAATTATGATTTTAGAACAGTGTATTCAATGGTATCGTGAGGTTTCAATCACAATAAACAAAATCCACTCTAACTAGTTTAGCATAAGCAGGTTTATTACAAGTTTTAAGTGGGTTACTAGATTGTTAAAAAGGCTGAGGAAAGAGCCTTTAGGTTAGGTTTCAGGAATGACTCCCAAAGTTACAAAACTCATCATCAGAGGAGCCCCTTCTGTGATGAGAAAGCCTCTTGCCAAACAAGGAAGCTGCCACCTCCTGATCTCCACCACCACCATCTCAATCGAGAAGCTTGCTATGATCTCTACCAGAAAAATGGGTCCACCTCTCTCCACCCACTCCCAACCCTCTAGTCCAACAACTATTAAGTCTCCTACAGGTGCTGTAGCAGAAAAACCAACTTCCCACCCATCCACACTTGCTAAGAAAAACAAGCAACAGAAACACAGCCTGTCTCATTCCATCTTCCAGATCTTAGATGTACACCTAATTCACCTACTTTCTGAAACCCAGATTATATACTCAGAACCTTAGATACGAAGGATTCTGAGAAGTGTGCAAGCATGCACACTAGAAAAAGTTGGCAAAGGATATGAATCACTAATCTATCATAGTCACAATAATACAATCCTAATCTTAAATGCATAGGGAAGAAGACTAAGGGCACACCATGATTCTAATGGCCCATTAAAATCATCTGGAGAGCTTGTTGTAACTGCAGATAAAGGTTACAATAATATTAATAATACTAATAATATTAATTGCTAACGTTTGATTTTGTGCTATGTGCTAACCAATATGCTATGTGCTTTACAGGCATGATGCCATGTAATTTGTATATCAGCCTTAAGCTATGTACTTTTTTGGTCCTTAATTTGCAAATGAGAGAACTGAAATAATATGCTCAAGGCTACATACCGTTAAGTGATGGGACCAAGATTCTAACCTAGTCAGTCCTGCCCCAAAGACTGCCTCTCTGCTGGATATTTATTCAGTAGGTCTGAGGTGGGATCCAGGACACTATGCTTTTAATAAGCTCTCCAGTGTGATTCTCAGGGACACCAAAGTTTTAATAATCTCCAGGATCTTCCAATTTTTTATAATCATCATGTATTAATTTTACAACCAGGCAAATGCTCCTAAAATTGTAATTCATAAAATTCTGCATATGCCATATGATCATTGCCATGTAAATAATTTACTTACTGAAAACAAATACAACAAAGAACTGGGGTGCCTGGGTGGCTCAGTGGGTTATGCAACCAACTCTTGATTTTGGCTGGGGTCGTGATCTCAGGGTCCTGGGATGGAGCCCCACATCAGACTCCTTGCTCAGTGGGGAGTCTGCTTAAGGATTCTCTCTCCCCTTCTCTCTCTCCCCACCCATTTGTGCACACACTCTCTCTCTCAAATAAATTAATTAATTTTAAAAAATACAACAAAGTATTACCAGGGTTGGGTTTTTTTTTTTAAGATTTATTTATTTGAGAGAGAGAGAGAGAGAACATTTGCGGGATAGGGCGGGGGTGGCAGTGGGAGAGAATCCTCAAGCAGACTTCCCGCTGAGGGAGCTTGGAGCCCAACACAGGGCTCGATCCTAGGACCCTGAGATCATGACTGGAGCTGAGATCCTGACCTGAGCCGAAATCAAGAGTCGGACACACAACCGACTGAGCCATCCAGCCTCCCCAGGGGTTATCTTTGTATGGTGGGACAGTGTACAATATTTTGCTATCATCTACTTTTTAAATTTTCCAAGTGTTTTATCATAAGCATTGTTGTTATTTCATGTCTGCATTGGTCAAGTTCCATCTATCAGTTCTCAGGTGGCTCACAATGGCCTCCAGGAGCTAAAGACGCAATCTCCTTTTTGCTTGTTTTTTTCTTTCTTTCTTTCCCTTCCCAGTGCAATTTCATATCATAAGATTCAAAACTGGAATGGTAACTTAAAACTTCCTAGCCTTTGGATCAGACTAAAACAAGAAAAACAAAATATTTACCATATAATTCAAGCATTTTATTTCTATCTTGTACATTAGAGGCCGTACAAAGAAATGATTTGCAATGCCCATTTGCACACGGACATCAATACCTGTTGATCATACTTTATCTTTCTGTGTTTCCTCTTTCTCCTGTCTATTTCCAATCCCTCCTGTCTGTAAGTCTGAAGGAACCTCACCATGCCGTGAGCACGGCGACCTTCTTGGGAGCACAGCTCACCAGAGAGGGAGCAGCACTGTCCGCCGGGCCAGTCCAGCTGCTGCACAAGCACCCCCCTCCCACTTGGCTTCAACGAGCCCCGCTCCGCCACCCTAATACATCATCCAAGCAAACATTAATATTTTACCTCAGTTATCAAGTGTGCCCGTTCAAACTTTTATCTAAAACATTCTTTATCATCTTTTCATTAAGTTCTCAAGAGCTAATGGTTTCTGAGTTCCCCGGGTAAGGATGATGTTCTGAATAATGAAAGCTCATTATTTCTCCACAGAATGCTTGTTAATTCAAATGATGATATTAAAACTATAGTAGCCTTTAGCGCTGGGGTGATTTCTAGCATACTTTATCATGTATCAATATATACTCTGTTTGTCAAAACTGCCCAGGGCTGGGGCTGACATTCTCTCTGGAGGAGTCTAGTGCTTCAAAAGGCACTGAATACACCAAGGTGACAACTTGCAGAGTTTGCGCCTCTAGGAAATAGAAAGATGAAACTTGAAATGCCACTGTCTCCCTTGATTTCCTTATTAGTATTCATAAAGAGACAGTGCCCTCCTCTTTCGACGCCGCACGGGTCTCCCTTTTGAATGGAATAAAAGGAAATCAATATTTAGAAAGGGAAGCACACATAGAAGGTTCCACACACGAGCAGCTATTTATTTCCATTTAACTGATCCCACAATAATGTGCCCATGAGAAAAGACTGGTTTGGTTATCGCTTAGACACGTATACGCACGCGCACAGGGCTGTCTTCAACCCAGTGCTCGAGGTGGTTGGTGATTTTCCTGGGTAAAAAAAAAATGTGCGTTCTCAGGGTAATTTTTTACAGAGCATTATTTTGTTCGTTGAGTTTTGGGTGTCTTTAAGTACTTCCTACTTTATCTCCTCCCAGTTTTTATGACCCAGCGGATTCCCACAATTGCCATATTGCTGTAAGTTTCTCGAATGCGTCCCCTCTTGTCCACTTTTGGCAACAGCACACATCTGATGCTGCCAGAGCCACCCTCCTCCCCTTCTTAATCTTTTGATTAAAAGATTCTATACGACAGAGAGGCATCCCACCAAGAGGGCCGCGATGAGTCATCCAAGCCTATTATTACCTACGTGAGCTCCGCTGCCCCGGGTCAGGGGACTTCCTGCCTCATTTCTCTCCCACTCGCTCTCCACCTTCCTCTTATTGGAAAGCTTGGCACAAAATAGAAAATTGCTTCTTCTGGCAGCTTTTCAGATTCTTCTGTATGTGCTGCATTTTTGAAGCGCCTGAGAGTCCAGAATCTTCTCAGGTCTCCAAGGAGAGGGCAGCTTTCCCAAAACTGGCTATTCTGCCTACCCACAGTGGCATAAAACCTAAAGACTCTTCTCTGTGCCTCCCTCTAGAACCTGAGAGGAATTGTCATTTTGAAAACCAAGCCGTTCTCGAAGTTGCTTGGAGCGGCGAGGTCACGCACCCGCGTGTGCTCCGACACGCATTTCTGTACCACTGTCTCTTAATTATCTCTCCTGTGGAAGACGAGCTGGGCGTCTGCCCACAGGCACGATCATACCAACATGGTGAACTTCTGCCACGTGGTTGCACTTTCAGAACAGTAACTATCCAAAAGAAAAGGATCTAGGTGCATTACGATAATTATATTAATTAGGCCACTCAATAATTTTTGCATTTTATATTAATCATGTTAGGCAACAGAACGATGCTTATTTAAAAGAAATAAAAATCACTCTGTTAATCCAATATATGCATGGTAAGGAGCATCGGAGCTAATTTATTATAGAAGAGCAAATGTATCCCTGGAATATTCTGGTCATGGTGTCAATTTAAGAAAAATGTGGTTTAAGAAAAATATGTAGGTCATTTCCCATTGCATTCCTGATTTTAAATATTCTGACCCAACATCAGACTATGTGCCAAAACATCTTCAGAGCACACATAGATTCCAATAGGGGGTATAGAAAATATGGTCCTCATATATGCCGGGAATTGCTTGAGGTTTCTCCCAAAGGATAAAAGGAGCTTCAGTCCTAATACAGATATAAATGAAGTAGATTTAGATGAAACTGATACATAGTTAATTGATCATTCCATTTGGTCTAGAAGCCTGGTGAGCATCCTCTTCCATATAAGCCCCCAAAAGCAAATGCTGTATCAATTTTCTTATGATTTCAAACCTTGTTCTCACCCACACAGTCTTTTAAAAGCTTAGTTTTCTTGAGAATGTGTAACTTCAGAACAAATAAATGTGAAACGTTGGGGAAATTGACTTCTTGACATGTAAGTATTGCAAATTAACTTTCAAAAGGAAATGATGCTGAGATTGACCCAAAAAAAGGGATAGGAGGCTAAAATGGGGCAATATTCTAGGCAGATTCCACTTTCAATCAATTTCAATTTCATTAAGAGTTTTATTCAACACGTATTTGTAAAGACAAAGTCAATTATAAACGTTTGCATGATTACCTCTTATGAGGGCGTTGTTTTAAAAATTTATGAACATCAGCAATGAAAACATAGAGGTAAAATCAATTTCACCACCCCACTCCCAAAAAGGATTCATAACTGAATGCCACACATATGAGACCATATCTTTTCAGGGTTTGGGTTTGTTTGTTTTTAATGCATGCATGCATATAAAATTCTTTCAGTGAATCACAAGTTGGACCCTACATGTCATCCTCAACTATTCAGAATATGTTGTATTAACCACCACAAATGAATCTTGGATGTAAGCATGGCCAGCTGAAGTTCTATTAGTGTTTCCTGCTCACCTGAAGATCTGTGCTGATCCCTAGCTAATAAAAATATCTTTCCTCATCATCTGAAGATTATTTCTAAGGAAGGAAATTTATTCCTCTTCTCACACTTCTTAAGCTATACGTGTTGCTATCTATAGTGTAGAGCAGGGATTGGCAAACTTTTTCTTTACAGGGCCCGAGAGTAAATATGTTAGAATTTGGGGACCATATGGTCACTGTTGTAACTACTGAACATTGTCACCAAAGTGCAAAAGTAGCCAGAGATAATACATAAATGAATGAGTGTGGCTGTATTCCAACTAAACGTTATTCATAAAAACAGGCAACAGTCCAGGTGAGGTCCATGGAACATGGTTTACTAACTTCTACAAAGGGAAATACATCCAAGATACATCTATCTCCTAACCCTGTGAATGTGACTTTCTTTGGGAACTGTCTTTGAAGATATAATTAACTTAAGGATCTCAAATGAAATCATCTTGGATTCAGCGTGAGCCCTAAACCCAATGGCTGATGTCCTTATACAAGAAAGAAGAGATCTGAGACTCAGAAGAAGACATTGTGAAGACAGAGGCAGAGATTGAAATTATGTGGCCACAAGCTAAGGGACACCTGGAGCCACTAGAAGCTGGAAGAGACAAGGAAGGATTCACTCCGAGAACCTTGAGAGGGAGCATGCCCCTACCCTAAGGATTTCCGACTTCTGGCCTCAGAATTATGAAAGAATATATTCCTGTGGTTTTAAGTCACCTCATTTGTGGTCATTTGTAATAGCAGCCCTTGGAAACAGATACACCCCTCATAAAGTTAAGACCCAAAGTCACCCCAGAGGCCCATCAAGTGTGACAGTGGTATCCTAAAGTAACTCAGCAGCTCACAGATAGCACAATGACCTAGAAATCAGGTCTCCTGATGCCAAGTCAAGTGTTTGTTCTTCCGCTATTGCATAATGTCACGTGCTCACTTCTGTGCTAGACTCTGTGGAAAAGTAAAACTGTGTGGTTATTGCCACTGCCTTCAGAGAGCTTGCAATCCAGTCATGGATAAAATATATAAATTCGTTCACTATTCGACAATAAATGTAGCAGTTACAGCGTTGGCTCTGAACTCAGACTGCCTGGGCTCAAACACCAGCACTGCCCCTTACGTGCTATTAAACCCTGAGTGAATTACTTAAGCTTTCAGTGTTTCTGTGTTTTGGTTGTCCCGTGTGCAAATTTGGGTTAATCTCATAAAGTTGCTGGGAACATGAAGTGAGATGATAGATGGAAAGAGCTGATGACGGTAACTAGAACAGAGTATTGTTACTATCTGAAAGGCTTTATGCTCCATGCAGATACGACAGTGACTTCAAAGAGCTTAAAATGTAATGTTCAAGGAAAATGCCATTATTCTAGCAAGTAATGGATATGCTGGAAGGATCAGTAAATTTCAATGGAAAATATGAGAAGTAATATAATAGGTCTGATCTGGGGAGCATATATTCATGGGATCAGGGAGGGGTTCCTAGGGGAGTGGTTACTACTCCCAAAGTTGGAGTAGTAGTTAGCAAAAAACTGTTAGAAAAGAATACAAAATAGTACCCAGTCTGATCTAAATGGTAAATAATTGCCTGTAACTACTTGTGGGACTTCAGAGATAAACAGGTTGGAGCAAGCTTGGAATCATCAAATCAGAGATTCAGAAGCTATCCGAAAAGTTTCTGGCCAAACTTCCATCCTGCGCTTGAGTTTCTTCTAGAGCTTAAATTATTTCTGTATAGAAACAGGATAGAAGTTTGGTCAGAGAACAGTCATACAGCTTAAACATTTCTGTTAACAGAGAACTCACTACTTTACAAAACAGGCCATCCCACCTTTAGGTAACTCTGATTATTAGAAAGTTCTTCTTTATATCGAATTGAAACATACCTGCCCGTGGTTTTTACCCATTGGTTACTCATTTACCCATTAGTTGACTCCGTTTCAGTTGACATCATGGGGCAAACAGAGCACATCTATTTCTCCTCTTATATGACAGCTTTCAAGTGTCATCTAAGGGATTAGTGAACCTGTTCTGTGAAGGACCAGAGTAAATATTTTAAGATTTTCAAGCCAACATGGTCTCTGTCACAACTACTCAACTCTACCATTGTTACACGGAGCAGGCATAGACAATATGTGAATGAACAGGGTAACTGTGTTCCAAATAAAACTTTATTCATGACACTGAAATTCGAATTTCATGTGTTCTTCTGATTTTTTTTCAACAATTTAAAAGCGGGAAGAATATTTTTAACTCACAGACCGTACAAAAACAGGTAGCGAACCAGATTTAGCCTTCAGGCTGTCCCTTGCCAACACTTAAACTATTTGATAGCAGATCCAATGCTGCTTCCACCTTGGTTATTCCCTTCTCCAAACTAAATATTCCTGGTATCTACATCTACTTCTTATAAGATGCCATAATATCTTATCATTACCCCATCCTAAAATTGCATTTGGGGGTTTGTTTTTGTCTTTTCCTGTGCGTATGGCCATTACTCACATACTTTGTATTATTTGCCCGACAGAATCTTAATTCACATAAGATTCATTTTCTCTTTTTTTTTTTAAGATTTTTTTTTTTTAATTTATGTGACAGAGAGACAGCCAGCGAGAGAGGGAACACAGCAGAGGAGTGAGAGAGGAAGAAGCAGACTCCCAGCGGAGGAGCCAGATGTGGGACTCGATCCCGGAACGCCGGGATCACGCTCTGAGCTGAAGGCAGACGCTTTAACGACTGCGCTACCCAGGCGCCCTCATTTTCTCTTTTAACCCTCAAACCAATCCTTAAAAGAAAGCTATTAGTAATTCATTGCTTACCTTGTTCCAGAAGCTAATATTATCCCTGTTCTATAGACAAGGTAAACAAGGCTCATAGAACACAAGTGACTTGTCCCAAATCACATGCTTGGAAAATGACGAGAAGAAGGGTGTAAAGATGGATCTCCTAACTCCTACTCCGGGCTGCTTCTACCATACCATGTCCTCTGGGTCTAGAAGGCTCTTAACCCTGTAGAAGGACGTGAGGTTGATCCAATGTGACTCACGCTTGGTGAGCCCATTAGGCTTCTAAAGATCATCACTTCTCATTCTATACTTCTGAACCATCTTTTCAATAAACAGATCCAGCATCTTACCTAGAATTAAAACAAAGCCAACAGTTTGTAAGTTGAAGAGTCCTCCTCTTCCCTCTTTTGAGAGTTCTCAAGATCTTGAAGAAAGGGAAATCCGAACTCACTTAGGATTTAGAGAGAAAAAAAAGGGACACTGAGGGAAGGCAAAATGGAATTAACAAAGCAACTTGTCTGCGATATGCCAAACCCTGTACGTGAAAACTAGCAATTGATTGGTTTCAGGCAGTGAGTTCGGCACCATCATTTTAATGAAAAAAAAAAAGGATGAGTCCATTTAGTTGACTACTCAGTCTTGCTCCCTCAGCTCAAATCCACACACAGAAACTCATTGCACCCTTATTCCAACAGTTAAGATAAGACAGCTAGAAAGGGAATGGTACGCACCAACTTCCAGTGGTTCTGAAGACAGTGCGCTGGCCGGCATCATCTTGGTACAACTAAGGTATAATTCTAAACTTTAGAAACTGGATCATTTTTCTTATATGGCTGATAATTGTCTCTGGAAGCAATTACAAAGAGGTATTTCAGAAATGTTTTGTACAACTGCTTTGGAAGGAGTAAGAATAAATCCTCTTCCTCACAATGTGATCACTATGTAGGAGGACACATCATTGGGATGTTAAGTTCTGAGGGACATGTATAAAAAAATCAGTCTTGCAACTGTATAGTCTTTTAAATATCTTCTCAAGAGTTCTTTTCTTCCCCTTTTGAGCCACATTTCAATTTTAATCAAACATGTTAAGGTGAGCTAGTGTCCTGATGACCCCATGAGTTTTAAAACATTATCTTGGCCCTTTGCTGTTTTAATACTGTTTTAATATCATTGACATTTCTTTTCCAGGATTTAAAATACCACCTTTCAAGTACTAGTCAAAAATACTCTTGGGTTTAATAGAGCCTACCAATAGCTCTGCTTTTCCTAGGCTGTGCAGACAATGGGCAAAAGATACTTCATGAGTTAAGAATGGCTGCCTCACACTGATGTTAACCATGTTCAACAAGGCTCTCTGCAAGGAGACCCGCCTGAGGAGCATAAGTTTATATGCATTGGCCTGGTTTGTGTAAATGCCAATTCACTGTTTGTAGGCGTATGCCAGAGCCTGGTGTCAGACTGGCCCTAGCTCTGTTTCATAAACACCCAAGTCTGACCACCCAAACCCTGGCAAATCATGTTTTGGCTCCTAGTTATCATGACTTGATTTATAAGAGCACAGCCCAGGAAACACAGTTGTAAAAAGGAAAAAAAAAGTTAAGAAAGAAAAGAAAAAAAAAACTTTGATGGTCTTAATTCACTTATTTGTTATACAAAGAATCCATATGTTCTATTTATAAGGCTTTATCAGAATACAAAATGTTACAAATTTTAAATGTTACCGTAAGGACCTAATACTTTGAATCAGTCGGGTTGGCCTTAATTATAATTGTCCCTTTTGTTATAGTACGTGTTACATTGTATCATAATCAACTTTTTCCATATTTGTGTTATCTATTACTGGTTTCCCTCAGCTAAAGTGAAAAGTTTCATCAGGGCCAGAAGTCTTGTCTTTTTGTTCACCGATGCATCCTTGGACCTGGAACAGTGTCAGGCACATATTAGGCACTTAACATATATTTATTTAACAGACGATTGATGGATGAAGTGATATCTGCTTCTAAATTGTGAACATCTAATAGTATAACTATGAAAAGGTAATACACGCTCACTGTTAAATAAGCCACAGAAAACATGTAAAAACAACCTGTAGGAAAAAAAATGATGACGTTAATTAGGGATATTTGAACAGTGGCTATTTTATATTCATAAATTATCATTTATTTGTTTAGGTATAGAATGTATTGTAGTTATGGTTTACGTACTGAAAAACTTAAAAATATAGTGATGGTTGGGACTTGTTTCAAAATAATCTTGGGGCAAAGGTGGGGGCAGTGAGAGAAGATACCAATGAAACAAGATTGGCTATGAGTTGATCATTATTTTGGGGTGATAGATGCATGGAAGTTTATTATATTATTTTCTTTGCATTTGTGTATATTTGATTTTTTATAGTAAAAAGGTAAATATCAGAGCCATACAAAATGGCCAACAGCTAAAGGTAAGATTCCCTCCCATCTCTGAATTCTAAGCTCATTCACTTAAAAGGAAAAACAAAAGCTATTAAGCATTTAAACTATGGGCCAAGCATTCTTCTAGTTACTGGAGATACAGCCAGCCCTAAGGGAGCATTTGCATGTAGTGGGAGAAAGGGACAATAAATAAGTTAACAAATAAATACATAAGATAATTTCAGAGAGTGACAGGTGCCTTAAGAAAAAAGGAAGCAGTCCTTCTCCCCAAAAACAATAACTGTTACCCAATATTCTAGGCATTTACCAGCATATGTGCATGTGTGTGCCCATGTGTGTGCGTAATACACTCTTCTATCATATACACCCTTTTTTATTCAGGAGCATCCATGCTGTTCTGTACTTTGCTTCCTTCCCTGAACAATACATCCTAAGGGTCAGTCTTTGTCCAGACTGGGACCCCCTGAGAGCAAGGATCCCACAAAATCTACTTTGCTCCGCAGAACTTCACACAATGGCTGACACCTGTCAGACCCTCAACAAATGTTGAATGAATCGAATACCTGATCGAAAGCGGTTGAAGATGGGGCATACCAGCTTCTCATCCTTTCTGCACCTCTGCTTCTTTCTGCAAAGTCGGCATCTCCGGGAGGTTTGCAGAGCTACATGGTGCCTGGCACATGAAGGGCCTCCAACAAATGTTCGCTGGAGGAATCGGAGCGGCACGAGGATCATGACGAGGCAAAGTCTGTCAGATAAACTTATTAATGACAACTGGGCAACTGGTATACCGTGCCAGGAAGTAAATGAACGCCAAGTCCCCAGTGTGGGCAGGTATTCCTACACACTATGGAACACAGCTAAAGCTTATGTTTACTGTGCATGCCTCAATGCCTGGGTTGGTTGTGGTTTGGGGGATTTTGTTTGTTTTGTTTTGTTTCTTTAACCTCCTTGAGCTGCTTCAAATGCTAGAGTCTCTTAATAATATGTTTGCCCCAGAATAGCCTTTAATTCCCAGCAGACCTCACAGGGCTGCTCACGAAATCACTGGGAGATTATTTACATCACCCCGTCTTTCCTGAAGGACTCAGATCTCGTAGAATCAGATATGTTATACTAATTTTGAGGACTGTATTGTTAGTAGCCCTATTGGTTCTGCTGTTATTTTGCTGGCTGGCATCAATGACAGAAAAGCTACCAGGGGCTACCAGGTAATTTGGGCCCCAAACTTTGCTTAGTTTTGAATGCCTTGAGAGAGGTAAAAGGTATTTAAAATATTTCTTTTTAGAAAAAAAAAATACCTGAGTTACTCAATGGATTAAAAAGAAAAAGGTTGAAGTGGAAGGGAAGAGCAAGCTACTGTAAATTGAAATTTATTTACATACTTCTTAGCATTACTCATATTTGAGATAATGCCCAATTTGTGTACACAGAGCTGAGGAATGTGAAAATATCCTTACCACTAATGCATCAAGGTCAAAACATTGTGCTTCCTCTGCAGATTACATTATTTTGAAAGATGGGAAGATCATTGCAACAAGACAACCTGGACTCTCCTTCCTCAACAGCCCAGAATCTCATTGAAGTCTCTCTCTCTCTCTCTATTTTTTTTTTAATTGAAGTTTGGTTGACACACTGTGTTACTTTAGTTTCTAAACTCTCTCTTCAAAATGTCACTAAAAGGACTCATTTGAAGTAACATTAGGGCTTAGATTGGCTGGGAGCTCAGATCTTTCCACGAATGCTGTGGGTGCTGAGTGAGTGGTGTGAAGACGGAAGAGTGAACACAAGCACATAAGAATGCAATAAGCAAAAGAGACTAGAGAATGTACACAAGTTGGATGGAAGTCCAAAGAGAAGATGCCAAATGAATGTTCTCTTAAGTTAGCCACCACAATGGTCATAGAAATAAGGACTGGCCAAAATACTTGAAGCCTGCTCAGGCAGCACACCCTTGTTTGTAACAAAACACAGACTGATGGCTTAAACAACAGACATTTATTTCTCACTGCTCTGGAGGCTGGAAGTGCAAGATTAAGGTATCAAGAGACACCTTGGATTCTGGCAGAAGTCCTTCCCCTGGCTTGCAGACAGCCACCTTCTCACCCAGTTCTCGCATGGCCTTTGCTGTGTGTGTGTGTGTGTGTGTGTGTGTGTGTGTGTGTGTGTGTGTGTGTGTGTTGAAGTGAGGGGAGAAAGGAGAGAGAGTGAGAGAGACAGAGATTTCTCTTCCTCTTCTGTTAAGGACACGAATCCCATCATGGGGGCCCACCCTCACAACCCGCTCTTACCCTAATCACCTCCCCAAGGCCTCACTTGCAAATACCACCACTTTGGGAGGTAGGGCTTCAACATGTGAATTTAGGGGAGATACAAACATTCAGACCACAAGCACACCGAAAGTCACTGTATCTCATATCGTTGTGATGAGAATTTAAATATTTCAAAAAGCCCTTTCACATGCTTGCTTTGGGATGATCCCTCATTTGCCATGCAAGAAATACATACTATCATTTCACTCTGTGCCAAGTGCAGTCATGAGCCTTGGGAAATACAGAAAGTATAAAAATCGATGTGATCCTTTGTCCTCAAGGGGCACACATTTTAATGAGAGGAGAAAGACAATGAATGAGTAAACAAATACACAAGTCAATAAAAATAATTAATCACTCCTTGCACTTCTGACTTGAAGGACAAAAACAGGGTTTGGTTCTTGAGAAAAAGGTGGGGATCCAGGAAATTTACTTTAGGTGGGATCCTTATGAAAAGGCTCTTTGAGAAGGTAACATCTAAGCTGACATTTGAAAGATAAGGAAGAAAGTTCCACCACATGTGAGACCTCCGGGCAGAAGAGAGTCTGGCTTGCTCTAGGAACCAAACAAGGTCCCTGAGTCTGGGATATAGCGAGCAAAAAGGGGAATGGCTTAGCCTGAGGTTGGAGAGGTTGACAGGATAAGACTGGCCCTTGCAGGTCAAAGAAAGTCATTATTATTCTAAGGACAATGGAAACCATCATAGAGCTTTAAGCCAAAAAAAGATGTAGTTTTCGTTGTGTGGCTCCTACTCTTAAGTTCATGTGAAGTACTTAGTAGGTGAAAATAAAGAAGGCAGGAAGAGACAGAGACGAGAATCTTGACTGATGGAGACAGAAGCAATGTAGATATTTTGAGTGCATGAGACTTCTTCCAGCTTTAAGGACCTCAGATGCTTGAATACCATTCTTCAGGTGGTGAAGACACTGCGTTCTGCAAACATTTGTGGGTTGTCTACCCAGGCAGGCCATGTGGGGGCAGTACAAAGACGAAGAAGACAACAACCCTGCCCACCGAGAGCCCTCAGCTAGTCAGGGACCCTGATGAGTACACAAACGATGTTCCCGGAGCCTGTTCAGAGCTCTGAGGGGGTCACCATGAACTAGGAGAAGGACACAGAAGATTGAGCCCAGCTGGGAAGGGCAGGTAGCAGGCAAAGTCTTGTTCTCAAGAGGTGACACCTGAGCTGACTTTGGGAGGTGCGAGGAAGACGTTCTACAGGTGGCGGGAGTTGAGGGGGGGGCAGTGGAGGCAGGGGAGGGGTGTGGGCAGGCCATACGCAGGCCACCCTGCTGGTGAGTATGGAGTGAAGGGAGTCATGATAAAGGACCTCTGTGCCAATAAGAAGAGGAGAAGAAGACCGAGCTGGATGTCTTTAGAAAGAAGAGTGAAGAACAGTTGGCAAAGGGAATACAGACAGAGGTAAGATCTGGTGCAATAGCCCAGGTAACAATAGGTAAGTCAAATCTGAAGCAAGCTTATGAGACCCATAAAGGCGAGACTCCCTCTAGAGTCTTTTCTTGTATTCCCTAGAGCGCCGGGGACAACACCGAACACACGGTATTAAAAACTTATTGTTCAGCTGGATGGAAGAGGTGTAATCATATACTCAAATACACAAAACGTCCAGTTCTAGATCCAGCACAAGATATCATTCCAGCAAGGAGAGGCAAAGAGCTAGGTGCTCTTTTTACATATTTATAAGGCCCAAA
This sequence comes from Ursus maritimus, assembly GCF_017311325.1. Taxonomy (NCBI): domain Eukaryota; kingdom Metazoa; phylum Chordata; class Mammalia; order Carnivora; family Ursidae; genus Ursus; species Ursus maritimus. The sequence continues at coordinate 21,478,965 of NW_024425564.1, forward strand.
CAGGTTAATGTATATTCTTGACATCACAGATTTATTTCTATGTTAATTTACTTTCAGAAAGCATGTATAACCATAATATACATGGTGAGGAAGTAATTTTATTCATATGTTTGGACATAAAAAAATATCATTATGCAGTCCAATAATCCCAGTTGACAGTCAGAATCATTTTTTTAAAAAAACAGATAGATGAAGAAAGAATTCGAGAAAAGCAACAACCAAGCTCTGATGTGGCTCCTCTGTTTTGCTGGGTGGCACTGATTTATACCAACGTACACAGTCATTTGCAAATCCATTCCATGATCAATGCCTAGCCGAGCGAGGCTTTGCTACAGCATTATGAAAAGTCGTCTCAACATTTGCATCCGTGCAAGCAGGCCTCCTGAAGAACGGACTGCCTAGACTTTGCAAGCAACTGAGAAAGCCCTTTATCTTTTTTTTCTTGTTTTATATAGATATATATATATATATAATGAATATATATTTATAATTTATGATTTATAATAAATATATATATATTTTTTTTTTAACCCTATGATGACCGTACAGGTTTTCGGTCCCCAAAGAGATACCCCGGCTCTACTACACACCATTTAAAAATCCAGACGGGGTTGTTTTAGATGTTGCCTCAGGTCTTTCCCAAAATAGGAAAAAGGGCATTTTTATTCTATTTGGAGAACTTTGAGATTTTTCTGAAGATATTTATTTAGCCTCTAAGGTGTGAAAGGCAATTGGGGAAAGTGGGTCTCCATTATCTTGGCCAAGAGCTTACATGGTCCCAAGCCCGGGCCAGCCTCCATTTAGCTGGTGAACTGGGAGTGAATCCTGCTGCCTCTTGGCCTCACTGAGTCCCCGAGTTTCCCTCCCCCACCTCGAACCCAGAGAAAAAGTTTCCACTGTTTGGAACCACAGATAATTGGGAGAACTTTGTAATTTTTTTTTTTTTTCTTTTCTCGTCCTAGCTTTTCTTTCCACCTGAAGTTCCCCCTCACCGGCCCCTCCTTTTGGATAAGCCTCAGCTCCAGGGCCTGGCATGCCAGAGAAACTGGTTCCACACACCCAGGGGAAAAAGGACAGCTTTTCACTGCAAGCTGCTCGGCTCACAAACAGCAAGGGGAAGCGTCCACACACGTCGCAACCTGCCTCTTTCAAAATGTATGCACAGCCAGCATGGCAGGGAAATCTTCAGGGAACGTTAGCAACCCTTTACATAACTTTCTGGAAAGCAGTTTCACAATGTTCACACCGCAAACAGATCACAGGTGACAGCTCTGCTTTTCGATTGCCTACAAGTGAATGACCAGCCCACCCTTTCACTGAAGGCTGGGCACTTTCTTCTTTTTGAGGGGCCCTGGAAGGCAGGGAGAGGCACAAAGGACAGAGCTAAATGGGAGGGAAGTTAGCTTAGTAAAGAATGAGGTGTCCAAAAACCTGGCAAAAGACCCATTTTTTTACGCCTTGAAGTAAAAAAGCCAACTGCTTTTCCTGGAACTTGCTCTAAATTTCACATCCCTTTTGCAAATATCTGCTATATGGTGAACTGTGTGAGCCGCTGCATAAAAGGGACTAAGTGAGTGTTCAGGAGACAGAATTTATATATAAGTGCACAAGCACTGAAAGAAGTTAAACGCATTCAGGGTTATTTAGCTGTTGTGTTGTTCAGGGAAAGTGCATGGCACAGAGGCAAAACACCCCCCCCCAAAAACTCATTTAAATTCTCTTAAGGCCGTATTTAAACCTGGAAGACACAGTGAATTTCCAACTTAATCACATCATACTTTGGGCTTTAAAAACTAATATAGTATTATTTCCGTGTCAGACAGAGAAATATTGAATGTGAAAAATAAAGGTTTGATGCTATCCTTCCAGACTGAAGGATGTAGGGGGGAAAAGGGCATTTCAGGTTAGCTTTGGAGAAGGCAAGAAAAAGGCAGAAAAAAAGAGATTGTCGTTTTCAGATTACAGTTTCATTTCACTTGAATAAGGTTTTGAGTTTGGTGTGTTTTGCAAGTTCAGTAGTAGAGCAATAGGGACTCAAAATGGTTAGGCTTACCATCGCACGAGAGGATTGATTAAAGGTGAGACCTGTTTTATGTATCATTTTTAATACACATTTCACTGTATTCACTGCAGAAGGCTCTTTGGGAAAATTAGCAATGGAACAATTTCTGTATCTAAGAACCACAAGCCCCCATATTTGTTGCATCAACCTATTGTATAACTGTAATGCTAGGTACAAGAAAGAAAAATGCATTAAAACATAGTTTTTGTGCTTTTTTACTTTTCCCTACTCCACTCGGTAGACAGTCTTGGAAAATCTGCCATGGCCTGGACTTCGTTTTTAAGACAGAAAGTGATTACATGCTTTTGACAGATGATGCAGGGTTTGGTTGTTGTTGTTCATATATGACTTTCCTCTAAGGACCAATCAATGGCAGTCAGAAATTAGATAATTATGAACAAATTACATTTTATTATCGTTATATAAAAATACAAACATGAGTATGAAGATGTCTTGAAAATGCAGCAATATTAAGTTATATCTCACATGTATCAAGATTAAAAACAGCTAGAAGGAAATTTTTTTCAAAATCGAGAAGCACTTTCTTGTCTATTGGGTTAAAATCCTAAATCCTTCCGCAAGCGTATTATTCCACATTAAGAACAATGTTCATATTTTGTTGTCACAAGATATGTAAATAGCTAGTCATGCTATTGTGTCGATTTGCACAATATTTGCACAACACTGTGTACAATGGGAGTCAAGTGGGAAGGGAAAGATCATTCTTGCTTACATAGCAGTGAAAAATAGCAGAACAAAGCTGGAACTAAAGTTGGCCTTTGAAACAATTTAAATGCAAAGTTAAAGCATTTCTTCATCTACTGTGTGTTTTTATAAGCTACGCAATGTCTAACTCTTGGACAAGCTGAGCTTTCTGCATAGATCAATACCTGAATGCTACTTTCTGGGCACTCTTTTACCCCAGGGTTGGCCTCAAAATCATTTTCCCCCATGGATAAGTATTCCTGAGACCTGTGGAAAAGAAGATCCCACCTCCTTCAGAGAATAAATAAAGCTAAGTCAGAAAATATAAAGAATTTAAATAGGACAACCGAGCAAGGAAAGTAGAGAAACCTTCACAGTCAAACTCTTCAGCTTCAAGTGAAAAGATAAGTAAATTGAAACCTCCTAGAAAAATCCATGCCACTTCTTGCACCAAACCCTAACTACTACTAGGACTTTGAGTTAGCTCAGTGTAGACATTCCGCCAGACATAATGTATTTGATAAAGCTTCTGGCTTTTTATCTTCAGACTGGTTTGCTATATTAATTCAAGAATCTCAGGAATATGAGAAACAATGGCAATAATTCAAAATTTTTCATTATCTGTTCTTGGATGTGTCTTCATTTGTCATCGCTGTTGGGCTGTAATAAAGGAGCCGCTTCTGTCTTTTCATATAAATTTGGGTTTATTCTTCCTCAGTACTGGTTTCAGTCCTGGCCGACCCTGGCCCTGGCGGGGAGGGTCTGGGCTCCTTCTTCCCCAGGTAGGCTCAGGTTGGGGTAATTACTACTCCCCACACCAAGACTGCCTTTGTGTCTCATCTGTCCAGCCCTAGAACCTTCTTTTTCGCCTCAACTAGAATCATGCCATTAGTGAAGGGATGAAGGAGAGCCAGACTTTTCCAAATTAAACTGATCACAAGTTCATGAATATCTAAGGGCCAGGATTCCTAAGCTCTTCCTCTCAAAGGAACAAATAGCCTGTAATTAGTCAACCATAGAATTCCTTATAAATATGTATTTCCAGAAGGGTGCATCTGGATAGGATGTTCTCTGTCCCTTACCCCCCTTACAGGTGGTCATCCATCTTCTTCCTAAAGGCAGGAGGGATCTACCAATTAGGGGGGGAAGAAAGGTCACAACCTTAGGAGTGGTGCTAAGACTCTGTTAGCATAATAATATCCTAGAGTTTGGATATAAGAGCTAGCCAATATTAGCAAGAGAAAGGACTGTTTGTCGTGTAGATGTTTCACTCAAAAAGGGAAGTGAATAGTCACCCCCCAACACACACACATACTCCCCTATCCATTAAGGGGAAACCAGAATGGAATTATTGACGGTGAGTGTGAGCCCTGGAATAAAGGCCCCACAGTAAGAAGATTAAATAGGTGTGAGGAGTACCAGTGACCGATCAGGGAGGAGACCCGCTAACGCGCATGACAGGTACTATGTGAGTGCACTGGTAACTTGCTGGATAAACTCCCCCTCAGGCTTTTGCATTGGTTGGTTCCTTTTCCCTGAACTCAAACTTGTATCTCACCTCCATATCCCCATATGGAGAATTCTCACCTCCTTCAAGCTAAAATGTCACCAATTCAGTGAGGCCTACCACACCCATGCTACTTAAAATTGCAGACTACCCTCTACTCATTCACTCTAGATCCCTCTTTCTTTCTTCTATGTACTTATCATCTTCAAACTACCTACTGTATTACGCAAGATCAATCACTTTTTTATTAGTTACCATTTATGGCCTGTCTCCCCTCACCCGCGGGAGGGTAAGAGGTTTGGGTCTGTTTTGTTCACTCATGTTCCCTAATTCTCTCAAGCACCCAGAACACAGCCTGTGTGTAGTCACTTCCTTTCTGCCCTCAGACTGGACACCACAGGCCACTCCCAATATTACCCTTCACAGTGTTGTCGCGTCACCATGACAACAGCGTGGACAGCTCACACCACCATCTCCAAATCCTTTAGCCCAGAATTTTCCAACAGAGTTTGCCGTCAATCCCCCCATTGCCACCGGTAACTGAGGTTTTCTTGTTCAATCTGGAGCAGTCATCGCTAATAAGGAATCACTGATAAACTATGCTCCATCGAAAGGGAAACTTGATGGAGAGAGAGCCTTGGAAAAGCAAAAAGTAAAAGAAAAATAAAAGTTCATCTCCCAGGAATGACCACCGCCAATTACTACCATCAAAAAGTAACAGTGAGGAACAAAATGGGCAGGGAAAAAAGCAGAAGACACAGGGAGAGAAAAGATGTTAATGTATCATGAGTGACAAGAGGGGAAAAGCTTCCTAATTATCACTACAGTTTGTATACCATCGCTGGAAACTGTCAAATCTCGAATTTTTAAATTCTGAAGAAAAATGTAAGAGAAAAAAAATAAATAAAATACATTGTCAGATATGTTGGGATTTGGGAGGGCCCAAATCAGCATCAGAATGGTCATTTTAGGCCTTAACAATTTTAGTCACTTTTTGACTTTTGCCTGGAGAGAACAGAGAAAGGTTTCTAATTAGGCCTCTAAAAGCTAGAAGAAGACTTAATTATAGGAATTCCTCTATCATTAATTCTCTTCTCTCAAGGGCTAGCCCTTGAGACCCCGTGTTTTCGATATTTGCATTTCAAGACAACTTCTGGCAATTTGTTTGGCACAGATGCATTCTGTTGGATTTATTATCAGGAATCAAAAAGTTCAGGCAGATTTTGGCAACTCTTGGGTTCTCAAGTGAGACTTTAAAATTTGTAAGGAAACGCTTCCCATTTTCTGGTGCACACCATGTGAGTTTTGAAGAGCAGAGATCCAAAATCTCCTACTTGTGAGCAGAGTTCCTGGCTGTGGATAAACCATTTGAACTGTTTTGGTTTCCATAATTCTGTGTGTTTCTAAATATAACTGTAAAACAATCTCTCTCTTCATCAGGCACAAGTGAAGGAGAGGGATCCAGGATGCTCTTCCTTAGGGAACCAGAGCAAAGGATGATGAGACAGAGCCAATATCAACTAAGGTGAAGAAGAGGGAAATGTCACCTGTTCATTCAGCACCTGTTTAATTATTAGCAGATATCACTTTTGTAATCGTAAGATTGTAGACACAGGGCTAGAGAGAGGATACAAAAAATATCAGAACGCTTTGAACAATATTCAAGTGACAGGTGTATGAATGGGTCCAGAAGGAACACACATGCACATATAGAAAATCAAATGACAAAATAAGGAACTCTTTGGGTGAATGTCAAACATGAAGCACTTTACATTTAGGGTTTTTTAAATCATCCTTCTAAACTAAACGGACAGGGAAAGTGACTTAGAGGGAGTGAGACTTACATGGATATTTAAAGGAGCAATATACATTTACTGCAGCAATTTTTATAGTCACAAAATATAATGCAAACCACAAAAGGAGACTAGTTAATCAAATTGTGGTACTCCATACAATAGGATACTATACATCTCTAAAAGTAATGTAAAAGAATTTTTAACAGAATTAAAAAAGCTTTTCAATATAGCATGAAGAGGGGGAAAAGTTTACAAATGAGTGTATATAATGAAGAGGGGGGAAAAGTTTACAAATGAGTGTATATAATGAAGTCATTTTTGTAAAAAAGAAAATACATAGATGCATGAATGTACATAGCTGTCCGTTATAATGTCTCTGTTAACAAATTAACAACTTACTAATTCTACTAATATATCTTACAATGAATATATAATTGTTTTAATAAGGAAGCGTATATATTTTTTAATTTGGTGAGATGGTGGGCAGAGTATTGGTTTCCCAAAGAGGTCCATGTCCTCATCTCTGGAACCTGTGAATATGTTGCATTACATGGCAAAAGGGATTAATGCTGTGGGTGAGGTTGGGGGGATTAGTCAGCTGACCTTAAAGTAGAGAAATTATCCTGATTGCATGGGTGCCGGGGGGGGGGGTCCAATCACATGAATGCTTAAAAGTGGAAAAGTGGGTCAGAGAGATGTGCCAGGAGAAGGACTCAGCCTGCCATTGTTGACTTTGAAGGTGGAGGAAGGAAGCCACCAGTAAAGGAATGGGGTGGGTTATAGACCCTGGGAACAGTTCTCAGTTTACAGCCAGCAAAGAAACAACCACCTTTGCCCTGCAACCACAAGGAATTGAATTCCGCCAACCACCCAGTGAGAAGGGAAATAATTCTCCCCAGAAGTGTCCAGAAAGGAGAGCAGTCAACCAACACCATGATTTTATTCCAGGGAGACCCAGTTTGGACTTCTCACCTACGGAACTAGGAGAGAGTAAATTTTCATCATCTTAAACCATGCTGGTGGTAATTTCATTGCACAAACAGTAGACAACTGACACAGTTGGAAGGAATTTGGAAATGCAGAGAGGATAAGGGCAATGAATTTGACTTTGGGTGGGAATGCACACAAGATATTTGGGAGACCAAATAGGAGCAAAGGTTAATAGACGGCTGAGGGAGAGACAAAGTTGGAAAGGTCCCCTTAGAGAAGGCTCAGGTCAGTGTCCTCTGCCTCCCTGACATGCACCAGGAGGAGGCTGCCTCCTGAAAGTGTAAGAGAAGGTTATACGGTGGGAAGGGAGAGAGGACTTTCCCAGGACTAAGTACTTAAGGAAAATGAAGGACATTTTTTAAAGGGTTGAAAACGGCCCCACGTGGAGATTGGTGGTCTAGGGAAGCGAAGGAGAAAATGGAGAAGGAGACCAGCCAGTAGTAAAGCCCCAGCTGGAGTGATCCATGCTGGGCAGGGCCAGCAGCACTGATTGGCCTGGGAGCCAAAGGATGGAGCGATCATCATGGATTCGTGGACACTGGGGAAAAGCCAAGGTCAAAGCTGCACGGAGCCATGATCCCAGGGGGAAAAGGATGAGCTCCTGCTACAGTTCCCCCATCCTTAGCCCTCCTGTTGGGCCAGGTTAAGATCAAGCAACAAGGCAGGGCTCAAACGGTTTCGTCATTGTTTCAGAACGAGAGGCTGTATTCTCCGGATTTGCTCGGACACACACAGGCACTATTTGTGGAATCGGCAGCATGTGGGCCTTCCATCTCACGAAATCTAGAGGAAGTGAATGACCTTATTGAATTCTATTTTTTCCCCTGTTTGTTGCTTTATTACATGGAGTTTGGATCAAAGCCTACTTTTAATAGAAATAGAAGTTGGTCTGCTAACATATTATGAAAAAGATCATTAAATCCCAGAAAAGTAGCCATTCCTAAAGCTCGAAATTTTCCAGTGTTTTGATAGACTGCCAGCAACACTTTGTTTGGATTAGGATTAAGTGTCTGCCAAACTGAAAACTGTAAAACTCAATCTCCAAAGATTTTTTATACATTTAATATAAAAGATTTTAAGCAGTTCTTCTCAAATACTCACTCTAGGAAAAACACGTATTTTCTACATAAAACAAACAAATAAACAAAGAAAACCAGTGAATTTATAAGCCAGTTACTTCCCACAAAGTTGGAGAGGAGGAGAAAGGAGACACAGGCCCAATATAACCTTCTTTTCTTTTCTTTAAGATTTTATTTGAGAGAAAGACTGCATGAGCAGAGGGGGAAGGGCAAAGGGAGAAGAAGCAGCAGGCTCCCCACTGAGCGGGAAGCCCTATTCGGGGCTGGATCCCAGGACCCCAGGACCACAACCTGAGCCAAAGGCAGATGCTCAACCCACTAAGCCACCCAGGCACCCCATAACCTTATTTTCTTGATACACTCCACAGATTCACCGTGTTCTAGAATAAAGTGCCTTCTATAGAGGAATAAAATTAGAGGGGCCAGAGTTTTTACCACGCTCTGGTCTAGAGTAGGACAATGAGCCCAGCACACCTCAAAGCACCTTAAGTCAGCATGAAGCAGGATGGAGCATGGTAGCCCCCTCTGGGAAGGGATCGAGTGGACAAGCAAGGACCAAGGAGGTCCTTCACATCCTGTCTTGCATTTATTGAGAGCCGGCCGTGTGCCAGGCCTCAGCTAAACGCTATCTCAGACATTAGCTAACTCTCAAGAGCGATACAGGACACCGATCATACCATCCCCTGTTTACAGAATAGGAAACCAGAATAGAGGGGATAGGGCTTCTCTCTCCCCAACCACCCAGTGTAAAAGGTAAACCGCCCGTCACTCCTGGTTCTGTTGCCCTGTTTTATTACTTCCTTCATTACGTAGGCCTCCATCTGGAATTATTGAGTGTATTCGTTTGCTTCTGGGTTCACAGATGAGACTTCATAAACATATATCGAGTGGATGAATGAACTTGTCCAAGACCCCACAGCCGCTGGGACCAGAGCTAGAATTTGAACTCTGTTCTATCCACTGCTTAGATACTTACTCATGAGATGGTACGATGATGTCTGGGGTATGATTCAAAATAATGCAAGGCATGGGGGTTGCACATAGTGAAACAAAACTGACCACGTGTTGGTAATTCTTGAAGCTGCGGGATGGATTGGCGCAGGTTTTCTGCAGTGTTTTCTATGCTTTTGCAGATACTGGAAGTTTTCCATGAGAAAAACTTTAATTGAGAAAATGAAGGGACCTGCAACACTCTTGTTTTATTTCTGTTCTTTCCTCTCCTGTTGTAATCTCCCCGACTGCCAGTCTAAATCTCCTCCTCATGACACACTATCTAAGTAATTTCTATTTCCCTTACCGCCTTTCTTCCCCATTTCTTTGACTTATGTACAGTAGACAAAAATTCTTATTTTTCCCTGAACACGTCTACATCTAAAATATTGCCATGTTCTCAATACTCTCATTAACAAAAAAGCAGGAATTTCACTCCACCACTGCACATGTGTACATTAGTGAGTTTATAGACGACTTTAATCCATTTAATGGTTAGAAGTAAAATGTAAAATTCACTTATGCAAAAAAATTGCAACACAAGACACATCGGACTCATTGTTATTTAAACTATTAATATAACTTATATCATTATTCACTAAATGTTCTCCTGAGGTAAGCAAGCCGTAACACCTACTTAAGGCAAATCATAGGAAATAAGACTGGCTTTCACACCAAAAAAAAGAGAAATTTATTGTTTTCGCTCTCATTCTTCTGATTGCCATCTTTTCCTATCCAGTGACCGTGGCAAACATTATTGGTTTCTCAACCCATTTCCATTTTCTGATGCTTCCTTGTCACCTGAACCCAGGTTTCAGAGAACCAACATGCCCAGGGCCAGGTGAGATGTTCAATCTGGCACCTTCTCTGGCACCTAAGGACAACCTCATAAAACCATCTGGCCAGTTAGTTATACTTAAAAGTCCACTTGAGGGGCACTTGGGCGGCTCAGTCGGTTGAGCATCTGGCTCTTGATCTCATGATTGTGAGTTGGAGCCCTATGTTGGGCTCCATGCTAGGCATGGAGATATTTAAAAAAAAAAAAAAAGCCTATATGTGCTCTAGGAAAATTTTAGTATTTGTTTATGAAAGGGAACAGAAGCAATTGTCAACTCCTTCTGCTCTCCCCCACCACACACACACTTCTTCCAACCTTGAGTGTAGCTGTGATGACTGGAGGTACAGCAACCACCTTGCAACCATGAGGGTAGAATCCAAAAACATAGGGTGGTAGAGAGGAAAGAGGTAAGAAATCCGAGCACCTAATGGCATCACAGAGCACCTGGGTCAATGCGAGCAACCATCTACCTCTGGACATCTATTTGTATTTTTCAAGTTGGATCTTTCAGTAGTTATAGCTAAGTAGATTTCATTTGCTTGCTGAAAATCTTCAAATGCAAATTAATACTGATAAATTTTACAGAGAAAATGAGATTTGAAAATGAGGAAGATGCTGAAGTAGGTGGGCCTCACAGACATACAAGATCGTAGTTTTACTCCGATCATAGGGTTTATTTAGTGGCTTCAGATAACACCTCAGCCTTGAGGTTCTCTGAGTGTTTAAAAATACACAAGCCTCCATTCCCTCCAAAGACTGTTTCATTCAGTACCCAGTTTAGGGTACTAATTGAAACCATAGATGCTATGAGACAGTATACACTTGACCATAAATAAAATTATATATTGTGGGGAAACAACGCACAATGCTTCCATGTCTCATCATATCCCTTATCAGTTTCATGATCACCAAAAACAATTCCACGTTGATGACCTTGTCCCCTGTCCTGATCACCATACCTCTTTGGTTTTTTCACCCTGATTCCCACTCCATCTCCAATTTCTAATTCTTTTCCCCCAGAAATAATTGCTGGACTTGACACCCATCCTAGATCAGTTATGAGATGCTTTCCTTGTTTAGTGAACCCTGATTGAACGCCTACTGTATGCCATGTGCAGTGTGAGGTGCTGGGGGTGGATGGGTAAGTGGCCCCAGCTGGTGAATCCAGCACTCTAGAGAACCACAGATTCTCTCTCAAATGTCATCTCAGCATAACTGTTCATAAGATGTTCACGGCATCTTATTTTTATGTAGTTAGAACTCACGTATATAAAGAAAGCATAGGTTTTTTAAATGTTTTAAAGTCTGATATTCCAGACTTGCTATTGCAAGTGAATAATTCACCAGTGACCTTTAGATGCTTTAATAGGGTGACAAACCTACTTGGGCAAGAATATAAAAGGTTCTTGATGTTTTAATATGTACCGAAAAGAAAAAGGTATGTTCGAGTATTTTGGTTTCCTTCAGAGAGTATCAGCAACATAGAAAAGTTGTCAACACACACACACACACACACACACACACACACACAAATACGCATTTAAAAATATATAGAATGTTAAACTTAGAGCCACCTTAGAGATTACAGTCCAAACCTCTCTTTTGACACATTGAAAAACTGCATTCCAAAGAGGTTCAGTGACCTGATTAAAAGTACAAAGCTAATAGGTCCAATTATTTCACTCAGAGAGGAGGTCTGCTACAGCAGAAGTTAATTAAATGAGATAGTAGAATGAGAGTCATCAAACCATGGCTGAAAAACTGACTCTAGTCCTCTGTTGAAAAGAGACAATTATAGAGGAAGGAGATAGAACTCACCGTGCTGTTAAGAGTTGAGGGGCAGGTACAGTAGTTGGTTTGAACCCCGAGCAGAACGGGGGTGAACAGGGCTGTCACAGGTTATTGACTCCAGGGTTACCACATTTAAGGAAGTCATTGGAATACTTTTTCTTATAATGGAAAGTGCCTTGTTTTAAAAGTCTGCGTAGAATGAGGGAGATAGAATTCTGCCACAAATATGGCGGAATGGTCTTCAAATCGAGGAAGCAGATCGAGCTGACTTGTAACTTTATCATTAGGAATTTAATGGGAAAGTGAATTACAAGAGTTGAGACTAAAGAGAGGTTCCCAATCTGTTCCTAGGTCCCATGTCTTTGAATTGTTCTCTGTGTGATTGGCACTTCTTTGCAACGTAGGCATGGTGTCCATGAGGAGCCATCCATGGAGGTTCTCAAGAGAGCGTCCACAACATCCTTAGGAAGTCTATGGATGTACCGTATTCCGATGTGTGTTTTGAGGAGAAAGGGTCCAACATTTCATCAGATTCTCAAAGAAGTCTCTGACTTAAAAAGGGCCAAGGATTCTATGAACATACTTTGTGCCTCCAAACTTAGAAACATGGTCAAAGCATAAACAAGACCAGGGCTTATGTGCACTTTTCCCAGCCTCGCTCTCTCAAAGATGACCGATAATTTATGCCAAGCAAATAGAAAAGAAATGCAAATTTCACTGATTTTATTACCTTTTCCTAAGGGTAGGGCAAAATGATGAAAAAAATTAAGTTGTCAACAGGTACAATTTTGTACTTACTTGTAAGAGAGCAAAAGTGTAGACAAAATATAGTGTAGACAGTCAAGATGAAATCACTATTTTATCCAGTACCAGCAGCTTGCTCGAAGTACCATTTCTCGGCCTGGCCACAGTTGCCTAGGGTAATGTGAGAAAGCGTGTGAAAACCATGATTAATGGTTCTTACTTATCTTCTATTAAAATGCCTAGCGGCCCTTTGAATATAGGTGCCTGAACATTTTAAATTTATTAATTTATTTTTATTAGAATCAGTGTATCCTGACACTAAATTGCTTTAGCACTTTGCAAAAATTCTATAAAACTAATTTAGGAAGTAAGTTTTTTGGCTATGCGTGGCCTGGACATTTCTCCATAAAAGATCAACTTTCTTTTTTAAAACTCACAGCTTTTGTTTTTCCATGTAGATGAATCCTTTCCCAAACTGGCAATTTTCTTCTACCCCCCTCGTTTAAACATTGTGCTTTTCAACAGTACCAGGGGGTTGCTTAGCATGACGCTGTCAACGGTTCACAGGAAAAGAGTATATTTGATTTTAAACAGCATGAAATGACATTTTTCATACTTCTACTTAGTTGGTGAGAAGGCGAATACATAAATACGGAGAACGCCAAATATAATGGATTAACAACATTTATCGTGTACCTGCAAAGTACAGGGAACCGTGGATAATAATAATAACAGTGAGAAGAGCCAGTGTTTATCAGCCTTTGCAAGGTGCACTTTACATCAACTCTCCGGGTCAGTCCTCACCACAACCCTGGGAGGGAGAGTGTATTTTTAAGCTTTGTTTTACAGGTAGAAAAACAGAGGCAGAGAAGGTTAAATTCATTGGTCTGTGTCTTGCAGCTCATAACTGATGGAGCTGAGTCTTGAGCTCAGGCTACTCGAGCCAGAGCCTGACTCTCTCAACGCCTGACCTTCCCGCTCTTATTCTGGGGACGGTACAGAAAACAGACAAAGGAAGCTAAAAACAACAACAAAAACAGATTATTCTTCTGTGTTCTAGAGAGTAGCCTCGTATTATGAAGAGAATGTTAAGGCATATTACCACTTCACATCTCATATTTTAAAAAATAATATGACATCGGAAAAAAAGCAAATGGTGAGCTTTACAACTTTAATTCTCTAGATTACACGTCATTTGACATTCAACCGCACACTAATTAAATAACGCTTCAGAATAATATCTGGAATCTTGTCCAGATAGTCACTCACAGAGATGTGGATGGTGGTGGTGTCCGTACTCGGGTCCGCTCTTTCTTACTAGTGAGGCAAGAACTCCAGGTCACGCATCTTCTGCGAAATCACTACTGGGGACAGAAAAACATCGTGAATATGAGAATCCATCTTTAAGAAGCACGAGCCCTAGAGGACAAACCTGTTTTCCTTTCCCACGCCCGGCCGCCCTGATTCTCACGCGAGATGTGGACGGTGCTGGCGGGGAAGGTGGTCACGGCGGACCCACGCCTGTCTCCCCGGCCCGTGCGCAGCGGCGACCGTGGTGGTACTTCTGCGTCTCTCCACCGCTGAACTTTGGCCGGCTGCCGTGGGAAAGAGCCGGGACGCCTCACCCAGGGAACGGGCTTGCCAGCTTTCCAGACCAATGAGAGCAAACACCATCCCTTTCAAAAGGAAGCTTGTTGTGACAAGGTTTTTGGACCATGTTCACTAAACAATGATGTGTAAAGAGCCAAATAAACGTTTGCATGAATTTTCCTTTCTCTTGGATTTTCCAAATGTGTCCTCCGAGGTTCATCCACCACACGTGCTGACAGAAACGAACCACGTGCCCATCAGGAGCAGGCAAGTGTTCGGCAGGAAGGGGGGCCTTGGGTTCCCGGACACCTTCCTTTCCGCCACCGTCCGGAAATTCACATTCTAGAGAACCCTTCCTATGCCTTAAAGCTGTGTGTCTTTGGGGTCTCCCACTTACATTTGAATATCCCCAAAGCATAAAGAGCCCTAGAATATAGTCATAAAGATTGTTTACCCAAGAGTCTGAATACTAGAAGGAACCACAAAATTGTTTGCAAAGGATTTGTGTTAATGATGACTCGATTTCTTAATCACGGCATGGTAATAATCTTTAAAACATTTGCTATAAATGTGAGGCAATGCATGAAGTCACCTGCCTGGCTGCAAATTATGGCTGGTGGTGCCATTACAGACTCACCCGGCCCAATGCAGACACAGCAGCATGGTTCATAACAGGTACGTCACAAGTGAACCCGTCACACGTTTATCTGGTAAAACTCTCATACATTTCATGGGACAGAGACTATTATTTCTGAGGAGATTATATTCAAGAGGAACTGGCTAAAGAGACGTTAGAAAAATGAAGAGCAGCAAGAGTGAGAAGGTAACACTGACGGACATTTTCTCAAAAACTCCTGTGTCACTTTTATGTATCATCTGGGATCCTTTGACAACTCAAACCCTGTTAAGGCAAAGAAGAAAGAGAAGGAAGGGAAGGGAAGGGAAGGGAAGGGAAGGGAAGGGAAGGGAAGGGGGAAGGGAGGGAAGTGAAGGGGAGAAGAGGGGGGTGAGGGGAGGGGAGGGGGAGAGAAGAGAGAAGGGAAGGAAAGAGAACAGTGGGGAGACGTGGGAATGTGTTGGCATACAAACCTAAAAAGTCCAGGGGCAGAAAATTTCTGGCAACACTAGATCTAGGCATTCAAACGATACTGTCAGGAACCTGACTCTCTCCATTACTCTTAGTTCCTTTACCCTCTGGCTCTTTTCTCAGGCAGGCTCTTTCCCCAAAGTGTGGTAAAGACAGCTTCCAGCTAGCCTCCTACCAGCTCAACAAAAACTGTAGGAAAGAACTCCTCTCTCCAATGGTGCAAGAAATATAGGAGCTGGAGCCCATTGGCCTATTTTGGGTCACAGGCCCAGCTCAAAGCCTATCACCAGAGCCACCATGAACTTTGTTCTCCTTGACCGTGTCTGGGTCCCTGAGGAACCAAGCAATGGGGACAGCTCACTTCCACCTATGTATCAGTCCGCTGGAGTGGCCATCACCAAGGACCACAGACTGAGCGGCTTAAACAACAGAAATCTATGTCTCACAGTTCTGGAGGCTGAGAATTCAAGGTCAAGATGTTGGCAGAGCTGGTTTCTTTTGAGACCTCACTCCTAGGCTTGGAGATTGCCATCTCCTCCCATTGTCTTTATATGGTCTTCCGTCTCTGTGTATCTAGGTCCTAATTTCCTCTTTTTATAAGGATACCATCATATAAGGGCCCACTCATATGACCTCAGTTTATCTCAGTCACCACTTCAAAAACCCTAGCCCCAAATATAGTCATATTCTGGGGTGCTACGAATTAGGAATTCAACATATGGATTTGGGAAGGGGGGATGACACACTCAGTCTTATAAAAAAAATTTTTTTAATTAGGTGGCTGTTGGAAGAAGAAGAAATCAATGCTGAGCAGGCAAAACAAGGCCTGAGAAACCCCAGCTGCTACAGACACTATCCCAGCAAATCCTGCCATGGGTTTGCCTCAACCTCAGTTGAGATAGCAGTATTTCCAGTCCTCCGAGAACACCCCCACTTGGAAGGTTAGCACCTTTAGTCAATAGTACTAAGAAGGAATTTTAATGCTTTCGATCCATATCCCCTCAGTGTGTTCCATGAAATCTTAGTTCCTTTGGGATTTAAATAAATGTAAT
Organism: Ursus maritimus; assembly: GCF_017311325.1. Classification (NCBI taxonomy): domain Eukaryota; kingdom Metazoa; phylum Chordata; class Mammalia; order Carnivora; family Ursidae; genus Ursus; species Ursus maritimus. Next base: position 21,495,196 of record NW_024425564.1, read on the forward strand.
TGAAAAGAAAAGTTATATGGTAAAGGAAAAAATTTTGTTTTGTTTTGTTTTGTTTTGTTTTGTTTTGTTTTGTTTTGTTTTGTTTGGAAACACTCAACTCAAATCAGTCAAGTTTCTAAACCACAGGACGTTCCAGAGCATTTTAATATGTTAATAATGACTGTGTAGTCTGAAACTTTTACCATTCCTCCAAACACACATTATTAGTGAATGCTTCCTTATAAAATCACCATCCACATGATGGGATGTAAAACTAAGTTTTGATTGGGGGGCGGAGGCAAGGGCAAGGGAGCGTCTGGACCTCGGGACCGCTAAGAACTGGTTTTTGCCAATGCCGGAAGGATTTGACCTCGTCTGGCATACCAACCAGCCCACCTTCAGCTGACAGGCAGTGGAAAGTTCAAAGCTAAAAGAAGGCCAACTCAGGCTAGCTACAGTGAAGACGAGGAAACATAATCAGGATAGAAAGAGAAGGGAAGAGAAGCTATAGTCCAAATCACCAAATCCAAGAGACGTAGCAAAATCTAGCATGAACTGGGATGGCTTAGTCTATGAGGGGTCTTTGTATCTGGTCATACAGTGGGGCAGGGGGTCGGGGGATGACTGTGAGATTTCCTTAACATGAGTTGAGTGTCAGGATCATGAACCAGGGAGACCCATCTGAGCTGACAGGATGAATATTAAATGGGATGAGTCCAGAAAGAAACAACCTACCAGTCTAGACAAGAGATGCCGATCTAAGTTCCAATTCCAGTACCAGAGTGGGAGCTGGAAGCCAGGGATGTGGGTAGACAAGAGTAAGACCACGTGACTATGCTCAATCGAAGTCTCACCTTGAAGTGACTGATATTCACATAGCTTTCAAGAGTCCATATACAAGTCTAGATCCATCAGGTGGGGAGCAGCAGATTTTAGGCAAATTTCCTAGCAGAGAAAGAACTACCAACGTACTACCAGGCTGACCACATCTCCTTACGTTCTCAGCTTTAACCACTACAACTTATCCTTGCCCTCGTAGCTCCAACCAGAAGACCTGTTACTATCCCACACTGCACTATTGCAAGCCTTCTGCTCCTTCTCTTGCTGTTCCCCTGTGCACATTTGACCTGGGAACCCCAGCTGATCCTTTCAGACCCTGGCCAGGCAAGACCTCGCTCGAAAAGATGCTGCTGTCTTCCATCCACCCCCTCTGCACTCCCAGGCTGGGTCAGGAGCATTTCCTTCATACGTCCATGGAAACGTGGTATAGCACTCCAGTGCTGGACCCTGCTGTTCCGAGAAATACTGTGCGTGTTTTACCTTCTACTGGAATGCAATAAATGTTTGTGGAACTCCACTGTCCTATGGCAGCAAGGCACATACAGAGTTAATTAGCTACCACATCGAGCCAGAATTGAGCTTAGCATATTACATTTACTTTCTACTTGTAAATGTTGAAAGGATACCCTTTCACATATAATTCTCCTGCCACTTGACCTCTGAAATAAAATTGAGCACCTAGTGTCAAGAGAGCTAAGGCATCTTTCTGACACATGGTAATTACCCTTAAAAGTATACCTCCCAACGAATCCCCTAAAAAACACCACAGCTCAGATTCTGGCAGTGTTCATAAATCACCAGGCCTGGCCCCTCAGAAGTTTAGGAAGTTAGCAAGGACACTTGACAGAATTACTGCTTTTATTAATGCCGTGGGCTTGGATTATTTATTTAAGATTACTAGGATCTGAAAACATGCACTCCAATCAAGCCTTCCCCTAAATCACAAGGAATGGTACAAGGTCCCCTCTAGATAGCCGCCTCTTGCTATGTTGTGCTGTTGGGAAGAAGCTCTCCAAGGGATATAAGGAGCTGGTTAGACTCCAGGAAGCAGGATGATTAAAAGTATCTTTTCCATTCCAAGCACTATAAATGTTAAACACATGTTTTGCAGTTCAATTGTTTTAAAATATTTTCCAACATGACCTTTATAAATATTTGTATGTCCCTCCCACTCCAAGTAGTAAATGACTTCTCGGTGGAGGCCCCCGGGAGTTCTAATGAGGAAATGCTCCCAGTGCATGAACTATGGCCTGAGAGTAAGGCAGACCCTGTGAGGAAGCGTGTTACCTCTTCCAGGTCACCAGGCTTCCAATTAGACTCTAATTACTGGGACACTAAATTATTCAACATGACCTGAAAAGAAAATAAAGCTTCCCAAAGTTGGAGAGGCACACGGAACCTCAGAGTCAGAAAGGGCTTCAGAAATCATGGAGTTCAAAACCCTCCTTGTACAGATGAAGGGAGTGTGGCAGAGAGCCCAAGAGAACATCCAGGCCATGGAACACACTTCTATCTCCGATTCCCTGGAGTGGCTGTGAGCATGTCTTTCAGGACGCATGTTGCGCTGGTTTACCAGTTGCCTCTCCCTTCCTGTCGCCTGACTGTGTTCTCTTCCTCTCTCAGACTGAAGGGGGATATTCCACAGCACCCAATTCCTTTCTCTTCCCCCCTCCCCGCCACTCTGTGCCCAACAAATCAAACTACCAGCACTCCTGATGCCCAGAGCACACCTTCAATCTGTGCCTTTATATGCACTTCGCCTGCACATCCTCTGATGCAATGGTCTTCCTTCCCTGGGAAGCCTACCAAACTTTGGCTCAGACATTTAAGGCCCAGCTGTACTTGTGCCTGGCTCTCTGGTGGAGCAGATCTGACCTTTCTTGTGTTACCCATATATGTTGCAGCACGTCACTGATGGCATTGATTTCTAATTATTAGTTTTCTTATCTGTCTCCTTGACTAACAGTGGCCCCTACACAATGTCTCCCCCCCACCAGTTACTTGACCATCTCCTCCCCTCCCTCGGTGTCTACTTCAGCTGTACTCTGATAAACCCAAATCCGTATTTCCCAGACCACTCTTACTGCATATTCCAACTCTCTGTTGAATGTTCCATCAGCATGTCAATGCCAATATTTCCAAAGCAGAAGCCAGATTTTCCCCTGCCCATCCATCCACCACCCCCAAAATCTTCTCCTGGTCCTCACCTGCCCGTCTCTGTTCATGCCATTATGATCCTGTCAGTGACACAGATTAAAAACCCAAGGTTCGCATCAACAACTCCTTCCAACCTTCCTGGGAGTACTTGCCAACCCCTTTTCATTCCACCCTGACTGTATCTCTAGCAGCATTCCCCCCGCCTCCTTTACTGGGGCCACTGCCTGAGTCCAAGCCCTCAATCCTCCAAGCCACCCAACACACTCTTGCCAGACTAACTCTCGCCAAAGGCAGCTTGCTCAGAGCATTCTCTAGCTCGCACACTTCCAGAGACTCTTTGTCCACAGTCCAAATGCTTTAGCATTTCATTCAAGATCTTCTACAATTAAACTTCAATTGCATTTCCGTTCATACCTCCCAACTATTCCAACTGCTCGTTTTAACTGCAACCACAATTTTTCCTACTACATTGCCCTCTGTGAAAATACAGAGACAGTAAAAATTAAAAACAGATCAGTACCATAGTGTCCAGTAAGAGTTTATTGTGCAGACAAGAACACTTCACGAACGGGGAGCTTTCAAATTCAAAAAACTGCTACGAAGCCCAGAGGAATGATGTTGCAGGATGGCTTATAATGCGTGAATGGGGAAGTTGTTCACCTTTTCTAATGATTGATTATTGTAATGAGAGTTTCCAGACGGCAGTGGATTGGGTAAAAGTGATTATCACACAGCGTTTTAGGAAGATGACTTAAGGTTCTTTTATGATTCACAAGAAATCATCTAAATTTAGTTTGGTTTACATGGTTTTGTCTGCTCAGGGAATTCGGAAGTCTGGTCTCTGTTTTGTATCTTACTTTTTAACACTTCTCATTTAACATTATCAGCTAAAATTCAGCTCAGTGCATCACATCTTCCAGGAAGTAAATGTTCCCCAATCCTACAAAGCACCTTGTTTATAACAACTGTATTTTAATATGATCCCCTTTTCTCCCGTATTTGGGGGCAAGGTGAAGACAACATGATCGGAAAGAAATCCTGCGTCCCCCACAGTGCCCACCATAGTATTTAGCACACAGTAGGCACTTAATACATGTGCATTGAATTGAATTTGATTTTATAGGAAACAGAAGTGTGCATAACTACCAAATTCATGGATTCTAAGACTCACAATTTTTACATTTATCATTTCTGAAATCAGAATTCATCTTGCAATCAATATCTCAATAATTAATTAACAGTCTTTCTCTTAGTGATACATAAACCAGCAATACCTCTTACGAGTGATCACGTGTTCATGTCCAAGGAAACAGGGTACTATAGAGTAGCCCGATGTTAGGCTCACTTTGAAAAATTGCCCCTCAGAGGAAGCAACTGCCAAATGTTGTATGGAAAACACAATCCCTACTACCACAAGACAAAAAGGATTGACCCATTACTTAATAATCAGCCAAAGGAAATCTATCCTTCCCTCCCAAGTAACTCTTACTGTCTACTCTACAGTTTTCTTCATGATCTAACTGTAAGCAAATCTCAATAGATATGAGACACCTGAGGGACAAAACCATATTCAACTCTTCTGATGTGTTCAGTGCAGCACTTTATGTATAGTAGATATTCAATAAATATTTATGTATTAATTCATCTTTAATGCAAATCTGTTAAAGTAACTGGACAACTGGAGGATATAGAGCTGGCCCAAAGCACAGTCAGAATTCAGCTGGAGGCACCAAGCAAAGAAATTATGAAACTTTTCACTGCAAACTCAATTTTCATCATCCATGTAGTCAGTGTGAGTTATGACCTTATCAACATCACAAACAACATTACTCTAACACATGTTGAGCTTTTACTCTAGCCAGACAACGTTGTACCAAGCACTCGACCTGAAATATTTAACTCAATCTTAAAAATAGGGTTATAAGAAGGAGTCTGACACCATGGTTTGATGTTTGATGGCTGACCACTTTTAAGCCCCGCTCCTCCTTCTTCCCCAGATTCCTGCATTTGGTCAAGTTGATAATAGAGCTTGAATTTCCCTCCTGTGGCCCTTATGGGAGATTCAAACCACATAAGCTGCTGTCCGCCTGTGGGAGGTCTTACCTCAGCCCCACCCCCATTCAAAATAAAAACCTCAAGCTACTTTCCTTTCCCTGCTCTCTCAAGCCATTTTCAAACCTTCCTGGGAGCCTGCCTGCTCTTTCCAAAAACCTCATCATGTAAGTCGCAAACCTATTTATACCTTCTTGCTGTGCACATCAATTTCAAACCAAATTTGGGGTAGGGACCCTCCTGACTCTGAAGGGTGGCCAAACAATGTTATTATTACTCCCACCCTTTGAGCCCATGGTGAAACTGAGGTTTATAGCTTTACTGGTCACATGGGTAATAAGCAGCAGCGCTCCCTCCTGAGCCCATGCGCAGAACCCCACACTTCATTTTTTCCTGCCTGGCATACTCCTAAGAGCCTTCTCCCTGGTCTCCTTGCCTCTAATTTCCCCTTCCCACAATCCCTCCTCCAAACAGAAAAGAGTAGGTCACTTTCCTTTTTCTCTCAGCTCCTCTTTGCTACACAGAAGATCACACTGGCCCAACATTCCTTTCTAGCCTGAATTCAAACAACACCTTCCCACTGAAGATCTCCACAGATGCCCAAGAAATCTGTTCTGTGCTGTATACTTTCACAGACTCTTCTCCATACACCATATTATAATAATTAACTTCTGTAATGTAATTATTTGTTCATATACCACCTCCCCACTAAACTCTGTGCTTCTGGTACAGTGCCTGACACAGGGAGAGAAATAATGTCTGATGAATGAACAGGGCAATGTAACAGGATTATAAGAACCTGGGGCACCTAGGTGGCTCAGTCTGTTAAGCATTAGACTCTTGGTTCCAGCTCAGGTCGTGATCTCATGAGTGTGAGATCAAGCCCTGTGTTGGGTTCCATGCTCAGCATAGTCTGCTTCACATTCTCTCTCCTTCTCCTTCTGCTTCTCCCTCTGCTCATGTGTAATCTCACTCCCTCACTCCCTCTCAAGTAAATAAATAAGTAAAATCTTTAAAAAAAAAAAAAAAAAAGAACCTGATGAGGGGACACCTGAGTGGTTAAGTGACCGCCTCTTGATTTCAGCTCAGGTCATGATTTCAGGGTCATAAAATCAAGCCCCGCCTAGACTCCTTGCTCAGCAGGGAGTCTGCTTGAGCTTCTCTCTCCCCCCCTCCTTCTCCCTCCCCACCCCTGCACACAGCTTCTCTCTCTCTCTGTCTCTTTCTCAAAATAAATAAATAAATCTTTTTTAAAAAGGAACCTGATGAAAATATAGTTTTGTTCCAAAAATCTCAGTAACAACACTTACCTAAGACCGTTACATTGTGGTTCGCCTAATTTGCTCACAAATTATTATATGTTTCTGTTAAATTTAATTTTTTTTCTTCCCTGAGTTGTTAGATTCTCATATTGTACACTTGAATTTCGAAATTATAAATACCTTCTGGCTACTCTCTTGGCCTTCAATTCCTCCTCCTCCCAATACAAGCTATGACTTTTCACATAAAGGAGATCACTCTCTCTAGTCACTTATGTGTAATCTGTTTGGAGATAGAAGAGACCGGGTAATGCCCCAACCACCCTCCTGCCCTCATTTAGGTCAGCAGATTCATTCTCCCCATCAAACTACCAAATGAGGTGGTTTCCTATATAAGTGACAAGACAAGAAATAAACAAATGCCGACTTCCCCATCATGAATCTAATAACCTAACAGGTTTTCCAGAAAATGGAAAGATGTCCCTTCCCTGAATATCATGGACATCGTTATCCCACATATGCTTTCAGTTCTGCTACTCACACAGAGGACTGGATGAAGACAAAATTGAGTGGTTTGAAAAGGGTCCAAACCCTTTTTCTTAGAAACAGAAGGCTTGAATCCAAGAATCCCCAGTCAGGAGATGTGGATCTTCTTATTGCTTTTCAAGCCTTGCCAGATTCATTTCCAATCAATGTAGATGGCCGCATTTCCCCCCTCTGAGTTGCTATATTTTTCAGCAGGAAGAGAGAAAGACATAATCCACGGTGTTCCCTTCCCCAACCCCCTGCTTAGAAGGTACACTCATCCGTCTCACCCCATTGAACTAAAAGCTTCAATATGTGAGAAATACCACATCCAGCACCAGCACCAACATATTCCCAGAAGGAGTTTGAAAGCCTTCACTTAGTCCACTGAGACATACTGTAGCTATTTTTTCTGAAATTACTAAACTCATCTTACTGGCCAAACTGACCAGACAATTCGATCATATAACCATTTCAGTTCATCGAATAACTGATTTCAACCACCAAATTCATTTGTCTACATTGGCTGATTAATTTTAGCATTATACGGACAAAAAGGATCACTCAATGCCAAAGGCAACAAAATGCTGACGATAGGAAATAGACACACTTCTGTTCCGCAACATCTATGAATGTGTGAAATCAAGGATTTGCCTTAAATAGCAAACGTCTCAGTTTACAGATAATAAAACTATTACCACAGATCAGCATCTTTCCAATAATCATGAAGCTGTTCTTTCGCAAAACTGGGATAATCAGTTCTATCGTCTGTGCAGGTAATTTTACTTTAAAAGAAGCTTCTTTTAGGGGTCCTCATTGTGAATCTAAAACATTGCACTGAGCTATGACCAGTAAAATGCATCTGAATTTTATATAAATTCATCTGAATAAGGATGGTATTAATGCTGCCCTCAAAGGACTTCCAGTTAAACAATCTGGTGACTAGAAAAGAGGGTGGATTGAGGGACAGAGTCCTGGCAATTTAGAGATGGATGCTCGAAGCATGACTCAAAAGTCTAAATACACAGAGCAATTCGAGGAAGAAATTGGATGGTGCTAAACTTCACTGGCTAAGTCGGACACAAAGAGCCAAGCATCTTAAGAGTGTTGTTTGGGGTATAAATGTGGTGCTTTCCCAAGGATCTAGGACCAGCAAGGCATGCAAATTCTCCATCTGTGGGTTTATAGTATTACTTCATTTGCCCATGCAAATGTAGGTTTTGGGGAGTGTATAGAAACAAACAAAAAGCGACAGAGAGAGCTGACGTTCAAACTTCTTCCTTAATATCCATCTACTTTGGGTGTCTAATTGGGTAAATGAAAAGAATCTTGTCCAATCACACCAAGGAAGAAATACCTGAGAAATTAGCGTGTGAAAGAAAGAAAGGAAAGTAGATATGGTGCAAAATTCAGAAAGTTTATCAACCTATGTAAGGCAGAACAAAAGGCTAAGGGCCCTGTACTGCTCCTTATGGCAAATGAGATAAACAGGATGAAAAAGGATTTCTAGAAGGTGAGATTTTTAGATGTGGTCCAATTTCTAGACCTCAATAATCTTCCTACGCGTAGTGTGTATCCGTACTCATGGCATGTTTTATGCTTGTTTTCTTATTTAAAATCTAAACTTAAAGGCAGTCTCCCCAAGGACATACCAGATTAAAAATCTTTTTAAGTACGCCTAAAGGGTTTATCTTAAAGACACTGGGACATATCTACAAACCTGATGGCCAAGCAAGGCAAAAGTCTTACCCAGAAACACCCAAACAAAATATACAAAATCATTGTTAGGGCCAGGAGAAATATCTTTTATGACAACATAAGAGCAAAAGAATCACTGAAATTTGTTAATGGGGATGATTAATGCATAGACATGTTTATTAGAACTAGATCCAGACTCCTCGTTTCATTACCTTGTATATGAAGGGGAACAGATGAATCCAGATCCCGTAGGAATACAGAAACCATTTCTACTTTTGCTTATTTAGGCCTATATGCTAAAATACGATGCAGGCAAGTACTTTCAAGCTGTATTAGAATTTCTACTGAGAAATTTTTTTCAAAGCAACTGATCATTAATTTATATTTTATTTTGTTCTGTTCGTCCTTGTTTTGTTTTTTGTTTTATTTTTATTTTTTTCTTTTTTATTGATGTATATTATTATACAGTGTTATATTAGTTTCAGGTATATAATGATTCAACAATTCTATACATTACTCAGTGCTCATCATAAGTGTACTCTTAATCCCCTCTACTTATTTCACCCATACCCCCACCCACCTCCCCTCTGGGAACCACCAGTTTACTCTCTGTATTTAAGAGTCTGTTTGATGGGGCCCCTGGGTGGCTCAGTCGGTTGGGCATCTGCCTTCAGCTCTGGCCGTGATCCCGGAGTCCTGGGATGGAGTTCGGAGTCAGGCTACCTGCTCAGCAGGGAGTCTGCTTCTCCCTCTGCCCACTGCTCATGATCTCTCTCTCTCCCTCTCTCTCACAAATAAACAAATAAGATCTTTAAAAATATATTTTAAAAAGAGTTTATTTTATGTTTGTCTCTTTTTTCTTTGTTTTGCTTCTTAAATTCACCATGAGTGAAATGATATGGTATTTGACTTTCCCTGCCCGACTTATTTCACTTAGCATAATGCCCTCTAGTTTCATCCATGTCATTGCAAATGGCAAGATTTCATTCTTTTTGTGGTTGAGTAATATTCCAGTGTGTGTATATACAACACCTTCTTCAGCCATTCATCTATCGGTGGACACAGCTTAGCTTTGCAAATAAAGCTGCAGTTAACGTAAGAGTACATGTATCCTTTTGAATTAGTATTTTCATTTTCTTTGGGTAAATAGTAGTGGAATTATTGGATCATATGGTACTTCTATATTTCATTTTTTAAGCTTCTTTAGGGGAGCTTGAGATTCAAAAGAATCTCATTTACAAAAGAAAAGAGGATGTCATTTGCTTTTTTTTTTCACTGTGTTGACCTTTGCACTGATGGTGCAAAAGCAATGGGTAAAACTTGGCCCTCGGCATAGATCAAGGAGTAGCACCAAACCGAACTAGCAACCCTTGGATCCTTCCCTACCACCCACTCCCAGGAGAAAGGGGAGAAAAAGCTGGTTTTACTGATGTCATTGATGAAGCAGTAAAAATGAACTTATTAAATCTGAACCCTTGTCTACACATTTTTTGAATATTCTTTTTGATGAAATGGGAGGTGCCCATAAAGTACTCCTGCCATGTCCTGAAGAACAAGGCTTGTCTTGAGGAAAAGCACTTGAGCCGTCAGCTGAATGAGTGGCTATCTTCAGGGAACACCATTTTTACTTGGAAGAATTACTGACAGACTCACTTTGGCTGCGCAGATTTGGTGACGTGGCATACCTATGCCAAAATCAACCGAAGGAGTGTGTCAGTTGAAGGTAAACAGGTGGCAATATTTGTTGCCAAAGATAAAACACCCGAAAAGCGAGTGCCCACACTGAGGAGATTGTACTTTGGAATAAACAGCAATGGATTCATCCAGGACATTTTGCATTCTGCTCTGCTGTCAACAAGACATTCCCCTGGCTCCAGGTGACATGAGCTATGCATCCCCAATTTCCTGGACCTATTCAGATACCCATTCAGATTTGTCAAAAATGCATCCCACACAGCTAGGCAGAACCTTCCCTTCTGGTAGCCAGAGAAGCCCTGAGAGTATGGCCCTCTTTACACTTGGGGGGAGGGGAGCGTGGTCCTCGAAAAGGAAACAGGAGACCCTCTGCTTCCTCTTCATTAACTACATCGTTACATGATTGCAACCACAGACACCAGAGTGCAAAATGTCCTGGATTAATCCATATGCTTCAGGCGAGTCTATGTTTGGTAAGGAAGCTTCTGGTAGCAAATTGTGCAATTGGAATTCATGGTCTTCACAAACAGGCATCGCTGTTTTGGTTTCTATGTTTTCTTCATTTTATTTGCTTTATTTTAATGTTCTAGCTATACAAAGCAGAGGAAAGTTTAGAGAGTCCTACTGAACAGGGACCGAACAATACCCAATGGGGAAGTTTAAGACAACGTATTAATAACCCAAGCGTCTCGGTCACTACTGTTTATAGAAATAGAATGCAGGACACATATGTAATTTTAAATTTTCTAGTAGCCACTTTTTAAAGTAAAATGACACAGGTAAAATTAATTTTAATAATATATTTTATTTCACCCAAAATATTATTTTAACATATAATCAATATAAAAATATTAACTAGATATTTTACATTATTTTCCCAGACTATGTATCGATCTGCTCAGTCTGCCATGGCACATGCTGGGTGGCTTATACCACAGAAATGTATATTATTTCAGTTCTGCAGGCTGGAAGTGCAAGCCCAGGGTGCCAGCCGGTGGGGTTCTGCTGAGAGCCTCTTCCTGGTTTGCAAACAGCCACTTGCTTGCTGTGTCCTCACATGGCAGAAAGAGAGCACAAGCTTCCCATCATCAGTACCCAACCATTATGACCTGAGTTAACCCTTATTATTTCCCTGCTCCGAAGTCAGTCGCATGTGGAGCTAGGACTTCAGCATATGAATTTGGGGGGAGAGGGAAGACACAATTCAGTCCATGGCAGGTGAGGTCCTCAAAATCTGTGGATACGGACTCCTGAGGAGACAGGACAGATCTCAACAAATGGTATTGGCTTCAGAAGTCAGAGCAACTCTGAAATTAAGAGCTCTAACTCAAGAACTGAGGGCCTGATGTTCAGGCGAAAGGCAGCCGCCCCAGGAAGAAGCCAATCCCGTGGCCAACACAGCCACAGCCAGAAACCAAGGTTCACCTGGGGGTAGCCAGGGAAACTGACTACACATAGCTTAGGAGCAATTATTAGTCTTGGGAACCCAACTATCGGTGTCTGCAGTTAGGTGATGAAATTGAGGGTTTCTTATCCAGCCAGAACCTAATGGAATCTTTCTTTGGCTGGGAAAACAGTGGCAAGATAGATTCCTGGAGGTGGCTGTCATACAGGGTGTGCCTGCTCAGCCCCCTGTGAGCTCCCTGAGGATTCCATGCCCATGGGCCGCGGAGGGGGGGTGTCTGTGGGGGAGACGGGTTCCCTGGTGACGTGTCTCTGTGGGGAACTGCTACACTTGGCATTCCTCACCAGCAAGCGCAGACAATATAGCAAACTCACCAAGTCCCACCACGTTACATTCCGTCTACCAAAGCTGCCCGCGAACTAGAAACAAGCAAAGAAAAATGATGAAACAAGGAAACAATTCCTTAAGAAACAAAATCCCCTTGATTTCCACAGGGGAACGGCAATGACGCAACAAATAAGTAAATAAGTAAATAACCTTCAAGAGTATAAAGTGATGGTTTGTTTTTGCTTTTTTTAGTATGAGAACACCTGCAGCAAGAACACGATTGTACATAGAACTAACCGAGGTCATATATTCAAAAATAATCAAGAAAGAGTTCTAATTAATTAAGAACATTGTTGTGGCTCATTGAGCGGCTGATACATTCCACAGAGGGTTTTCCATTTGCTTGGCATTTAATTCGACTGTGGGCTTTAATGGGCATTCTTTTCCCAAGCTTGTAGTGACGTTCAAGACTCACCAGGGCCTTAACTAGCCTGAGGCAAAATTGTGCGTGTCCCTCGGCAGCTCCAGCCTCTCCGACCTGCAACTCCAGCAGGACCCACTGCTCTCCAGGCTCCTGGCCTCCACCAGCCTAGAAGGACAATCAAGTGGGCACATTTGCCTTCCGATGTGAAGAGCAGCCATGGAATCTGTTACTTTGCCGCCCTGCATCTCTTCTCCGTCCTTCCAGTAACAGTCTTTTCTCCAGGGAACAGTCTTTCTCGCCCTCTGCCTGTGCTTAAGATGGAATTGACCCTACCCCCAGAATCCAGGACTGACATGTGACTTAGCACCCCCGAGCCGCGTATTCTGGTCATGGGCCGCAGTGACTGGCTAAGGAACAGGCACGTGGCTAAGTCAGCCAGATCAGCAGGTCCCTGAAGGACTTGACCAAGGGCTGCAAGGAGGGCGCTGTGGAGACCACCGCCTTGCCACCGTTTGGGGATAAGACTGCCTAAATGAAAGGAGCAGAGAGATAAACAGATTCAAGAGATGGAGGGATATGTCCTCCTGACATCATTTCTGCACCGGGATCCAGTGATATTTTTAGTAAATTGGGTTAGACTGGGTCTTCTGTCACTGATAACCAAGAGTCTTTTATTTTTCAAGATTATTTATTTTATAGAGGGAAGGAGAGAGAGAGAGCACCCGTGAGAGCAGAGAGAGAGGGAGAGAAACAGACTCCCCACTGAGGACGAAGCCCAACATGGGGCTCGATCCCATGATCCTGAGATCATGACTGAGCCCAATGAAGAGTCAGGCGCTCAACCGACTGCATCACCCAGGCGCCCCATTGGGAACCAAGAATCTTAACAAATAGAGTGTTGTATTAACTTGACCTTTTAAGAATAGACCCATCATGACCAGAAGAGGACAGTGCTTAAAGCAAAGGAAGGGAACACCAATGAATACATTGCAGGCACCAATGGCAAATCAGTGAAGCTGATACTTACATGCAGGAAGTTTTCCCAGTGTCCATACAGATTTTTTAAATATCATGTAAGTAACAGCCTACATGCACTCTGGACAAAGCCAGTTTTGTTGTTTTGCCTTCTCAGGCTACTAAGTTTTCAATGGGTTATTTAAGCCTTGTGAAGAAACTATCTCAATATGCCAAATACCTTTCATTAGAACAAGACAAACAAAATAGGAGATAAAACAGCCATGCCTTATTTGACTAAGGAGAGAGAAAATAACATTTTTTTACAAAGAGAGATGCATTTTACATTGAATGTCTACCCATGACGCACAGCAGCTGCCAGTAAAGGAGACAAAGAATATAATTGCCAATCTACCCTTACTTTTACCACCATCCATAAGTAAGACCGTGACTCACTATTACCACCACTAACACCATCACCAAAAATAATATTCTTCACTGCCTTCCCTGGTTCCTCCTCGCTCTCCAGATATTCTCTCTATACTCCCAACTCTTGCATCTCTAAGATAATGGGAATGGGATTTTCTAGAGGAATTTGAAGGCGGCTGGAGCTGGCTTCTCCTTTAGTTCTTTATGGAAGAGCATAAACTCAGAGACAGACAATAGAATTTAAGATTTATATTGTGTTTTCCTTGAAAATGGGTATATCTTCCTTTCAACAGGCATTAATTGGCTGCCTGCTATATGTCAGATATGAAAATGAAATAAAGCTCTCAAGGTATACCCCTGGCCATAGCATCTTTTAGGAATCCCACCTCTACTGACTCACCATCACATGCACCCAACTGTTTTCCTCTGGGAATTTCAAAGAGAGACCTAAAAGCAATTCCAGAGACAGCTGAGGGCTTGGAGCTCTTCTAGCCATATTTTTGAAGTAACCACAAAATGCAAGGTATTTTGCGCCCAGGACGAAAGAATATTTTCTCCAAACGTACAAAAATCCTGGTTTCTCTACACTTAGTCTCCTCTCTTCTCCCTTTCACAATAAGTACAGGGAAGCCTGTCACTCTGGTGTTGAGTGGGGGGAGAAGGGCAGCAGTTATCAACAATAAAGGAGTCCCATGGTCTCTTGGCTAATTTTAAAAGGCTTAGTATGACATGGATTCTTGATGGATAAAGGCAAGCTAATGGATTTTTAAAACCTATGATAAACCTATTTGTGGAGTGCCTAAAGATAGCATGAGTCGATCTGCCTCAAATTTAGCAGATTTTGCCTCCAGCATTATTATTTTAAAAGTGTTAATGTGTCATAAAACGGGAGGAGGGCATTTCATTATATTTTAAATTTGTTTTTAAAGATTTATTTATCTGATTATTTTTAGGGAGAAAGAGAGAGTGTGAGTGCATGAGCAGGATGGAGGGGCAGAGGGAGAGGGAGAGAGAGAACTCAAGCACACTCCCGGCTGAGCAGGGAGCCTCACATGGGGCTCCATCCCAGGACCCCAAGATCATGACCGGAGCCAAAACCAAGAGTCAGACACTTAACCAACTGAGCCACCCAGGCGCTCTTCATTTTAAATTAAAATATACAGTAATTCAAGTAAATAAACATATCAGCACCTTGAGTGCCTGAGCAGTTAGTGATCACGCTGCTAATCTTCCATCGAAGGCACCTACTCTCTCCTTTATTACTTTTGTATGGGGTCCCTTCCTCTCCCATCACTTCAGGCACACCTCTACATTTTGACCTTTCCCTCTTCCAAACACCAGTCCTACATTTTCAGCTGCCTGCTGGGCAGCCCTACTTAGTTGCCTTGACTATACCTCAAATTTGCCATGTCCGAAAGGAAAGTTATTATCTTCCCACGTAAATCTGGTCCTTCTCTTATACCCCCTGCTCAGTTAATGTCATCAACATATATATCATTACCTGAGCTAAAAGTCACCTTAATCCCCTGCCCCTTTGAGCACCCACCACGTTGAGTCCATCATCAAGTTGAGTTGATTCTATCTTTGAAGCCAATTTTGGGTCTATCCCCTCCTTCTTTTGTCCTATTTCAAGACCCCCCCCACACACACACACACTTTAAAACCGAATTACCCTCCCAAATACTGAAACTAATCTTTTTTTTTTAAGATTTTATTTCTTTATTTGAGAGAGAGAGAACAGGGGGAGGAGCAGAGAGAGAGGGAGAGAGAATCTGAAGCAGACTCCCCACTGAGCACAGAGCCTAATGTGGGGCTCCATCCCAGACCCTGAGATCATGGCCTGAGCCAAAACCAAGAGTCAGCCACTCAACCAGACATCCCTGAAACTAATCTTCTTGATTACTACCTCCCCTTTGTTCCATTATCCTTAGGCAAAAGTCACCTTTCTATAACATTTATCTACTCATTTTATTTTCCTGCTCAAAACCCTTTCATGGAGGGACGTCTGGGTGGCTCAGTAGGTTAAGTGTCTGTCTTCAGCTCCAGTCATGATCCCAGGGTCTTGGGATCAAGCCCCACATCAGGCTCTCTGCTCTGCCAGGAGCCTGTTTCTCCCTCTCCCTCTGCCTACTGCCCTCCCTGCTTGTGCACTCTTTCATTCTCTCTCTTTCTCTCTCTCTGTCAAATAAATAAATCTTTTAAAAAAATTTTTTAAAAAACCCTTTCATGGAATCAGAGTATTTAAAGTACTTAGCATTGCCATCTCCTCTGGGAAGACTTCCTGGATAGCCGCTCCCTCCCAGCACAGGGTTAATATATCACTGGTGGATCCAACATTTAATATGTTCATTTTCAATGATAGCTATTTATGCAGCTATATTCTCTCCATCTGGAAACTGGGGACTTGGTCCTATTCATCTTTGAATCCAAAATGACAGAGAAACAGAAAAAAAGCACTAAAAAGATCTCTCTAGAATACCTTGATCTCCACAAACTGCCACCAGCCTGACTCTCCACTGCTCTACACACTCTTCGCTTCCTCTGTTCCAGTCACATAGCATGGCTTGGTCAGGCGGGGGGCTGACTCAGCCCAACATACATAATTGAGTTTTAGGGTAAGAATGTGTGATTGGACAAGAAGGGGAAAATACCTTGAGGAAACCAAAGAAAAGGAACCATGGTCCCATGAAGTCATGCAGAGACTGGAGCTAGAAAGTGTTTCTAGATCCAAGGCAGGTCCAAGCCTCAGCATCGGTCATGGGGCATCTTAACTCAAGCGTTCTCTAACTGAATGTTTTGTAGTGATTCCCATCGCAGGTACTCTCCGGGGTCCTCTCCCTCTCTTATCCCCACTTTTTCCTGCTATATGGTTTCCTTTGTGACTTCAACTTCTTCATACCATCACTTACTCATAATGCTCTTCTCTACCTCATTTTTTCTCTTACTGCTCACGTTCTATCAGCTTCATTTCCCAAAACTAACTGCCAGATGCTTTCTTTGTTGCAAATATAATTTCCCAGGATCGAGACCCTAATCAACCCAGCTCTTCTCTGTGCAGAACTTTTCAGGCTAGGACGTGGGCGGGCTACGGATGGGCTGTCTTTAGACCAGCTGCTCTTCTCTTGTTCCGCCAGCCCATCCAATAAGGGCAGGACCACAGGACACAATGCACATCTGCCTAGGGCTGCCCATCATCACAAGCGAGGTGGTCACCCTTAATTGAGGGTGGAGTGATGACTGGCACCCCTTATTTGTCCAAAATGCCCAACAATGTCATGCACCCCAAACTCTAGGCATACTCACTGACCCTACTAAATTGCTCCATCAGTCAGAAATGCCCTTTCACCTATCTTCTCCAGGGAAATCCCATTCTTTGTAAAATCCAGTTCAAATACTACCTCCCCTATGAAAACTTTCCTGAATCTCCCAATTGGTATCAAACTCTCCTCTTTCTATAGTCCCAAAACATTTAGTACTTTATTTTCATATTTATTTACTAGACCCTGTCCTATATGGTAAATATTCATATATGTTTTATTTCTGTTGGATTGTAGATTTTTAAAAAGGGGGGGAGGGGGACAGGCCCATAGCATTTCTATTTTGTTTCCCACATTACACCTAAACAGAGTTTTGAAAACAGTAATATTCAATAAAATGAGTAGAATTGAATTTTAAATGAGTATTAAATTCTAAGGACAATTTAGAGATGCCAGTTGCCCTGTAAGATAATCAGCTACTGTCCCTGAACTCTTTTCACTGAGTACAAATGGTCCCTAAAATATAGCCTATTTCTATGATAATATGTCAATGACTCTTGTGGATTTCAAGACACTCGGCTTCCTTCAGGCCTCAGCAAATTCCTTCCCAAATCCCTCCAGCGACTTCTATCCTGAGACTCAGTATGAAGGTCCCACTCTCTGAGGCTCACTTTCAAGCGGAACAACCCTCCGTGGAGATCCCCAGGGCCTCAAGTTCTGCTCTTGGTGGCAGCTTCCCTAGGAGCTTTTTTCTCGGCAAAGCCCACAACACTCAGCTTCCTAAGTCTGAAGTTCGGACCTCTTGTTCAGAATTCCAAAAACTTGCAAATGTGATTTGCCACAGATGCAAACTTGAAAATCAAATGCACTTTTGCCTTTTCACAAAAACGTGAAAGGGGCTTCATTTAGCTCTAAGCTAATGAATAGTTCTGCTTTATTGTACAATGAGTAACACCCAGCACTTTGCATGACTAATTAAACAATCTGGAATTTGCTTTGAAGGCTAAGTCATTCCTAATAATTTTAAATTACCAACTGTCTAAGCTGGAAATAATACTCCCAATTGTTAAGAAACTTTAAAAGAGCTTGGGCCATTAGATAGAGCTTTCATAAAACAGTTTAAGCGTCTGCTGGTTTTCTCCATCTAGAAATACCCACAATTCTTGATTACTCAAGACACTATTATCTAATTTGTGGATTTCCTGGTCTTCAGCTTCCTATTCTTTCTTGGGACTTGCCTTTACTCCCTGTGACCCCCTCAGGCAAAGCAGAGTGGGACAGAGAGTGAAAGTGAAGTCAAATGAAATTTTAAAACCCGCTGTGTTTTAGTCATCTGTTTCGTGGTAGACATTAACTCTTCCTGGGCCCTTTTTCACTGAAAAAGTATACAGTTGACCTTTAAACAACACGGAACTGTGGGGGTCCACTTCCACATGGATATTTTTGATAAATACGGTACAGTACTGTAAATGTATTTTCGCTTCCTTATGATTTTCTTAATAACATTTTCTTTTTTCTAGCCTTATTTATTGTAAGGGATGATAGCTAATACATATAACATACAAAATAAGTGTTCATCAACTGTTTATGTTATCAGTAAGGTTTCCTGGTGGACAGTGGGCTATTAGAAGTGAGGTCTGGGGGGAGTCAAAAGTTATATGTGGATTTTCAACTGTGCAGGGGAGTTGGCGCTCCCAACCCCCACATTGTTCAAGGGTCAACTGGATTCCATATTACACTTCCCACTGTGATGGTACTGTTCCATTGGGCACATGATGTTCTCAGCCTGTCTGGCGGGGTCCATGTCTCAGTAACTCCATTTCCAAAGCACAAATCAAGCATTTTGTCTTTCTTAAAAGCAAAGCTGGGTAAGAAAGTGGTTTGAATCCAATGGCTAATAAAAGCCTATCAAGAATGCATGCTCTAATCTGAAAGTTGCTAGGAGAGTAGATCTTAAAAGTTCACCACAAGAAAAAAAATTATAACAATGGATGACAGTGGAGGTTAACCAGATTTATTGTGGTGATCATTTCACAATATATACAAATATTGAATCTTTACTAATATATTATATGTTGATTGTACCTCCATTTAAAAAAAAAAAGAATCCATGCTCTAGTTTCCCTGGTTGTTGTTACCTCGGCAAATAGACGCATCCATTTTTTTTAAAGATACATTTATTTACTCTAGGGGGAGGGGGAAGGGCAGAGAGAGAAGGAGAGAATCGTCAAGCAGACTCCCCACTGAGCGTGGAGTCCAAGAGGGGGCTCCAACCCAAGACTGCTGAGATCATGACAAACCAAAATCAAGAGACAGACGCCCTCCCAACTGAGCCACCCAGGTGCCCCAGACCCATCCATTTTTAAAAGACAAAGTCCAGTTGTTTGCAAAGCAATGTCTCTGCAGGAGAACTCAAGGATAAGTGAAATACCTGGACACTTCTACTGAGAATTACTTTCTAAGACCTACAACCTCTAAATGTGGCAGTTCTCAATTTTTGGTCTCAGTATCTCTTCACACTCTAAAGATTTACTGAGGATCCCGAACAGCTTTTGTTCACAGAGTTTATACTTACCGATATTTATCTTAATAGAACTTCTAAGAGTATTTTTAATTTTGTTTAATTTATTCATCAGTTAAAATAACTATAATAAATCCATAATATATTTATACATGTTACATAAATTTTGTGGTAAAACATGACTCTATTTTCCAAACCAAAGAAAATTTACTGAGAATAGCATCATTTTACTTTTTTTTTTTTTTTTGCAAATCTACTTAATATCTGGCCTAACAGAGGACAGCTGAATTCTTATATCTGCTCTGCATTCAATCTGTTGTGATGTGTTGTGTTGAAATATCTGAAGAGAACATGACTTTCAGCTGGAAGAGGGAAGACCTCACAGATGCCCTGAGAACTGCTGGCCTGATGATGAATCTATGCCTACCATACATCATTCATTGTGTAATTCAAATCCAGGGTTTCATGCTCTTACATCAGCAAAGCATTACTGATGGGCTTTGAAATGGGCAGTCTTGCATTGGAATGCTGTCCCCATCAATTCTGGCTACACATTCTTGAGTATGATGCTCATCTCTTCTATTAGTAGGGATTGGGGGAGGATTTCAAAATGCTTGATCCTTTGTTGATACAGTAAGCACTTTCTAAGTGCTCATTTTTGTCCTTTGTCCCTTCTCCCCTGTGATGGTTCATTTTATGCATTTATTTCACTGGGCCATGGGATGCCCAGTAATCCGGTTAAACAATATCTCAGGAGGCGACCGTGAGGTTCTTTCCAGAAGAGACTAACAACTGAATCAGTGAGCTGAGTAAAACAGATGGTCCTCCCCAGTGTGGGTGGGCCTCGTCCCACCCACCGACCCGCTGAGGGCCCCAATAGAACAGAGAGTGAAAAAAGTTTGAATTTCCTCTCTCTGTTTCACTACTTGAGCTGAGACATGAATCTTCTCTTGCCCTTGGATTAGAAGTTACGCAGTCAGTTCTTCCGGTTCTCAGGCTTTCAGACCTGGACTGGAATTTGCACCACCGGGTTTCCTGGGTCTCCAGCGTACAGCGAGCAGATCATGAGACTACTCATCCTTCATAACCATGTAAGCCAATTTCCTTATAATAAATCTCATTATATAGCCCCTACTGGTTCTTTTTCTCTGGAGAATCCTGACTAAATAATCTTATCTTTGCCTTTTGCCCCCCTCTGCTACTATCTGATTGCTAACAAAACATAGCCCTTGTCATGGTCATTTGCTTAATAGCAGGCATCCATTTTTTGCTGCCGGATATCCGTGCCCCTCCTTCTGGTTACAGAGTGCCATTTTCGATTGGGTGGTTTGGGTGGCATTATCTTCAAGGGTGGGCTCAGTTCCACGGGTAGATTATGATAGGCTTGCTCCAGTTAAGATAGACCATCAGCCCAGCAAAACAATTTATTCAAGGATAACGGAAACCCAACTCTTCCTTTCCTTTAGACTTGATAGTATGAGCCCGTGGAGCGTAGGTTGCTACAACTCCATGAAAGGAGGCTGGCTGCGGAGGCCGCTGGCACTCACAGATAGCGCAGCCAAGGAGGGAATCTTCTAGACACTGTCTGAGCTCTAAAGCAAGCTGCCCCCAAAGTCAAACCCTCCATGGGCTTCCAGTTATGTGAGCCAATACATTCCCTTTCTGCTGAGGCTGATTTGACTCAGGTTTTCTATGACTTTCACCGTGTAGAGTCCTGATAAATTTTTCAACACAGAATCTTTTCTGAATTGCTTCCATAGCGTCTCCTAAACTTGGTACCTCAGTAGCTAAACTTGGACTAGGCTACTGTAGCCATTCAGCCACTACTCGTGCCCGCACATGGAAAAAACTATAAGATGAGATAGGAAAATCCCACCCTGATTGCATTGTTTGAGCTGCTAAAAACCCATCCGAGTCTGCTGCCCTACACTCTTCAATTTTGCGAGCCCATAAGTTATCTTTATGCATAAGCTGATTTGGCTTCAGTGTTCTGACACCCATAACCAAAAGATTCCTAACCAAGACACTAGCAATGGCAGGCGCTCACATATGGTCGTGAATGATCTGCACAACCAACAAGTCCCCAAGCCCTAAGTAAAAATATCCTTGAAACATTGTCTTAAGATCTTAATATTTGACATTAGCTTGGGTGGTCTTTCTAAGGAAAAGCTGAAAAACAAATTCTGCTCGCCATGGCTTTATGCAAAACCCACCACCTTATTTGTCCATATTTGTCTTGGTTATCGTCATCCTGCATCGCAGGCATGGAGCACGATGATTTTTGCACACTCTAATACATATTCTGATATACTTCACCCCCTTTCCAATTTTCTAGCAAATCTCTTAAGGATTTCTTTTTCAAATGACTGGAGTTTCTTAAGTGAAATTCATTCTCTCAGCCTCACTGTAAGCAGAGATGCATTTGTAAAATGCTGATGCATGGGAGGTATTTTTGAAACTTGTAATCTACCAAGAGAAAATATCCTACCACATTTTAGCTAAGCTACTCCCATGGGGCTAGGAACAACTAAATGCAGAGAACTTCCACTTTACTTTTTTTCCAACTTAAACTATCCTGGTTGGTCCTTAACTTTCAGCACATTCCACCAAAATAAAGAAGACTGCTCCTTGCAGACCCCTCCCAGTTTTGTCCTGGCGAGGGCAGCCTATTGGCTTCAACATAAACCTGGTCTCCTGAAAAGGAAGTTGAGTTAGTCATTGCAGTAGAGAACTGGTCCACAGAGATCAAGTAAGACTGAACTGGACATGGCGTCTGATTTATCTCACTTGGCTATCACCACAAATCACACCAGATAATTGTCAGTTTCCTGTTTCCTTCTGTGCTTTGCTTTATCAGGCCACCACACCACAGGGAAGCTGATACTCTCTCTCCACCCCTGCCCCACCACCCTCCTGCTATCTGTGGGAAGATGCAGGTTTCATAGGCCCTGAAATTGATAGCATTTGAGGTCCCTCTTTCAGAATACAAAATTCAAAATAAAATTTTGGAAGTGACCTTTGCAGGTGAGGAGCTCAGAAGTTTAAGTTTCATTAGCTTCATGGGAAATCTACCACTGTCCCCACTGAAGAAGATTCTAAGGCATGCAGTACCTTGCACATGTATGCACTTAATAAATGCCTTTTGATTATCAAGAATTCAAGCTTTTCCTACATCCCTGTAAGTTTCTTCCTGTTTTAGCTTGACTTTTTCATGGAAAAAAAAAAAGGAGATAATTCTGTTTCTTTGGAAACCAACAATTAAGAAATTCTCAGAAGCTGCAACGAAACTCAAGAGAATTCTAGAATGTTCTATGTAAACGAAATGGTAACAACTGAATTATAAAACCTTCTTATTTCTAGATAAAGAAACGGGCCAAAGGCCATGTAGATAGCAGAAAGGTCAGAATGAAACTCAGCACTTTTGACGGTCACACATTCCCCCATCTTCTATCTCTCTCGAGGCCCATCCCTGTCTTTCAATAACCTCAGTGAAAGAGTAACCCTCTCTTACATGTTTTAAGGAAATGATTTCTTCAGATCTCCCCTTTCGGGAGAAATAAGAGTATTGGAAGTGTTGCAATCAGTTTGAATCCCAGTTTAATCATTTGCCAACTATGTGACCTTAAGATCAATTACTTAATCATACTGACCCTCTGTGTCTTCCGTGACATAAAAATGACACACCTGCTTGACAAGGCTGCCCTTTGGGATGGAAAATATTTCCTGTAGTACTTCCAGTTCAAAATGCACACCATGCAAATGGATTTGCCCCAGTCCCTCCCAAGATCCCCGCCCCCCAAGAAAGGTATGGAGGTACAAAAAGGAACCTGCTATAAAAGAATAGGAAAACAGTCATCAACAAAGGAGAGATTTCAGCCAATTTCCACAAATTTCTGAAACATAGAAAGTGGATAAGGGCAGGCAAACCAGAGAAAGAGGTACAGGAAACCCCAACCTCTAAGGGAGGAGGCAGGGTTAGTGTGCAATTTGCCCCACAGTGGGCTCAGGGCTCAGAGTCTGCGGATTCTACCCTAGGGGAGAGTGAGAAGGGGGAGATTAATAGGATATCTCCAAACTGTACACACACCCCAGCCCAGATTCCCATCCCCCCCAACTATCCTCACCCTCATGTCCAGGCAGCAGATTATTCTTAGGGTGAAGCATCCTCAACACTTTGGCAAGGCCATTGAACAAATTACTGCAGGAGAGCTCATGCTCCCACCATGGGGACTGGTTGGTACCTCTGAGTAAGACCCTTCCCGTGAAGTGAAGTATGCCAATTTTCCAATGGGAAGAACTGACATGTGTGTCTGTGTATGTGTACATGCACGGTGGTGGGAGAAATCCAAACCAACCACCCAAGACTTCTTTCTTAAACACAAACACACAACCAAAGACCACCAGGTCTAGAGAGACTACACGGCAGCACCAAAGAAAAAGACCAAGAAAGCCAATGAACATCATCTAAAGGAAACAGAAAATTCCAAAAGCAGAAGAGATATTTTCCAAAAAAATCCTATTATTATAAAGACAGATTGACGAAAATAACAGTGGGAAACTATGGGGGGAAAAAAGGAAGAGAGAACAAGAAATATGATTTGGGGGGAATTAAAAGCATAATTTCTTAGATTAAAAATAAATTTAAGGTTTCCAAAATAAAGTTGAAGAACTCTTGGAGAATGTACATGTGATAGAACAAAAAAAATAAAGTAAGAGACTAGAAAAGTCATCCAGGAGATCTAACGGCTAAGAGAAATCTCAGGAAACTGACAGTGGAAGCACAGAAACCAGAAACATTTTAATAGATCATAATAGGGAAGAAGAGTAAAGAAAAGAAACGGAGGAGGCACTGCCCTGAGCACCTTAGTGTTATCCAACTCTTCGATACCATTAGGAATGTAACCATATACACATATGATGCAGTGTTTTTACCAGTAAGTGAAAGGTCTTCTGTTCTTTGCACTTTCTCATTCTGGGTGTGCCTTAGGACCATGGTATGTTTGAGGAGCTTTAAGATTCCCTTAATCTTTGTCAGCTTCCCAAGCCTCCCACCAATAAACATGCATGATTTCTATGTGAAAGCAAGTTCAAGAAAAGCCCTCAATGTCACTCTCCCTTTTATAATTAAATTGCCATCCTGTGCCCCTCACATAGAAATTCTGGAGTCACTTCTGCTGTGGTGTCCCCTTGATCCAGTTGTTTGGATACATATTAGCCAGTCTCACTCTCCACTCAAGCTCAACCATCTAAAACGGGTTATCTAACCTCTGTTCCATTTCCTTGCATTCATACAAAGCCAGTAGACAAATCTTCCTTAATAACAAGCCAGGGACCTCTGTCAAGGGCCGAATAATAACAATACTTACCTTTGTGTTAAGGGCCTGTTTTATACTAGGCACTTTCTATGTTTTTGGTCTAATTACTGCAGCCCTGCAGGCAGATATTATTATTCCCGATTTTTTAAATGTTAAAATTTAAGGGAGTTAAATAATTGCCCGAAGGCAAAAAGTTAGAAAGTAGAGGAGCAAGAATTTTTGCTCAAGGTTATCTGACTTCAAAGTCTCTACTGCTTACATTCCCCATAGCGCTGCCCTAATAACTTGTATTTGCATTATATTTTATAAGTACATTTATATTCTATTCCCATTTTATTATTTTAATGGCCCTATTATAGGTCATTATTCCCATTTTACAGTTGAGAATACTGAGGCCCATAGAAGTTAATGAATTGCCCTTGGTTACATGATGCATTCCATGCTCACTGGCTCTCATTACCAACAGGCACATGTTTTTATTTCACTCTTCTGCTCAATTTTCATCATTCAGCAAACATTATATCTTTATGACAGGTCAGGTGTCACTAGGAGTACGACATTTTTATTTCTGTTACCAATTGCTTCATGGTCAAACCCTTCATTCTATCCCTCAACATCATCCTTAATCTGGCCAAGACACACACCCTTCATCCCTGACAGGTGGGTCTCCCAGCACACACACTTACACTGTTTGTCCCATCTCAGAATCACCAAGAGGATCTATCTTCCCTATCCCATAATATTCATGTTTATTCCCCTGTATGTTTGCCATTGTAATTATTACATTATATCATTACAATATTCAACTGGACACCCTTCTTATGTTTTTTTATGCCCTGTGAAGGCTTTGTGTTTTCAACCCTTTAAAGCTCCTTGAAATCAAGGATGTAAACACATTATTCTTTATACCTTCCCTGCACCCAGCACTTTAGACCTAGAAGGTGCAGAGTTCCTAGTAAATGCTCAACAAACACCCGAGGAACTGAATGTACAGCTTTAGAGTTGTTTGTCCCCAAGTCAAACATCTCTCTCTCTCTCTCCCTATTGTCCAACTTCTCTTGGAAGCTTGCCAGGTCCTCGTGACTTTCCTTTGAGTCATTTGCTTCTCTCCCCCACATTTTCCAGGCTTTATTTTTTCCACTGACCTGATGTTCTGATGTGCCCCATGCATATTCCTCATTTGTCTTTACTTTCTGCTCTTTCACAAAAGCAAAATGTGAAGTGATCCATGCTTTCATTGGCACAGTTCAGTCTTGGGTTCTTTTTTCCCCCCTAACTAAACCATTCATGTGGAGGAAGCTTTTGATCCCGGATTCAGATATTCAGTCACATTTTACATAACCAGAAACCATGCTAGGTGGTTATGTAAACTCTGGTGTTGACTTGAATAACCAGAGAAGAGTCTTTACAATTTAGGTTAAAGCATGTTGTCAGCTTCCATTCATTTCTGATGGTCTGAATGTCAAAGTTATCCCACATGGTGCCGTCAAAGAGATGCATGAGTGTGTCGGGGAGAGTATTTAAAGACAAGAAAATATTTGCTAGATCCTTTTTTTTTTTTTGTAATGTGTTGTTGTTATCATATAAGATGCCTAAGAAGAGATCAAGTTGGCTCATATAGTTTAGCAAACAGCTGTTAGAAAAGAGAGAAATTAGACCAAGCATCCCATTACAAAGCAAGGCACAGGGTCAAGATTTAGTGAAAGTGTCTTCGTCTGTATTAAAATGTCAGGTGAGTAGCCACTTCTTTAGACACTGATGAAGTAAGAAATGTCTTGCTCTTGTAGATGACCTTGTATTTTGGCAAGGACTGCTTTCTGTACACACATTCACTATCGCTTAGCAGGGAAAATTCTGAACACTTCTGAAGGAAATGACAACTAGAGAGAGAAGCACAGAGACAGCAAATGAAGGAACTCAGGAGCCAAAACACAAACTGACGTAAGACCACACAAAAATACCAGTGGGCTACCTTCAAACCCAAATTTCCTGTCTTCACTTTCTGAGTTGTTCCGCTTGTCTTGTCTGTAGGACTTTGCTCTTCAGTCCTATACTTTGGCTTCCCTAAAACACCTGATGCACATATAGGCTGACTTGAGCTCTTGTCAATAGGCTTCCACCTAAAACAATTGGCCTGTTCATTTTTCATAGGACCTCATAAGTGTCAGATGCGACAGTTCTCTGCCATGGAGCTTGACATTTGGTCAAGCCACCATGAAGGAGGTATCCTACATGCTTTCTGCGTTAATCTGGCAATGCGTAGGTCAGTGTGCCCTCTGTCAGGGCTTGCCAACCTAAGGACAATATTTGCCTAGTGATTACTGAGAGGAATCTATGCTTTTTGTATTTTGAAGGGTGCAAGGAAGGCTGCCATCCCAGAGAGTCTACCTGGGAATCTGGAATTTCAAGTAATTTTTCAGCCTGATTAGTAGAGTGAGCTCACTAGTGCCTCCTGGTCAGTCACCGTGGTCAGTGGAAGTTACCTTTCAGAAAAAGAAAGTGCCAGTCCTTATAGAAATCACTGAAAAGTTTTTAGAGCTAATAATACAGAATTATGTCAAAAATCTTCCCATCTAAAAGAAGATATGGTAGATATGCACAATGGAATTACTCAGCCATAAAAAAGAATGAGATCTCGCCGTTTGTGACAACATGGATGGACCTAGAGGATATTATGCTAAGTGAAATAAGTCAGACTGAGAAGTACAAATACCATGTTATTCCACTGACATGAGGAATCAAAAAACAAAACTAATGAACAAACAAACAAAAAAAAAACCATACAGACTCTTAAATACAGAGAACAAACTGGTGGTTGCTGGGGGAAGAGAGGAGGGCGGGATAGATTAAGATCGCTCTCTTGATCACCTGAAACGCATGTAACATTGCAGTTATACTTCAATAATAAAACAAATGATTAAAAAAAAAACCTTCCCATCTGAAGTTGTTCGATTTAAAAGCAAAGGCAAAATTTGCAAAGCAAAAGATGGAGAGATTTGACAATACAATATTTAAACTTCCTTTTATTAAACCAAAAAACAGTAATAAATCCACAAATAGGAAATATATTCAGAGCTGCTGCGTCAGAAAGATGGTTAATATTTCTACCATATGAAGAACTTACACAGCTCAATAAGAAAAACACTGATACCAATAGGTAAATAGATTAAAGATAGAAATAAGTTTACAAAAAAGGAAGTTTAGCAATTATAAACATAAAAATTATCAACCTCACAAATTATTGAAATTTAAATAAAAATATAAACCATTTTCTCTTATCACACAGCTATTTTTTGAATAGCAATACTCAGTAAGAGTTTGCTAAAACCATCAATGTCATGTGCTTCTGGAATGAAAATGTCCAGCTTTGGAAAAAATTTCAACAGAAATTATCAAGGATCTAATATAATGATTTTATTTCTGAGTATCTATCCCAAGGAAATAATTTAGAGTAGGAGGGAGAGCTATGTGCAGAAATGTTTAACACAGTGTTCTTTAAGACCCGGTAGATTGTATAATTTAAAATATTTTTCTGATAATAAAAAAAAATTGAGAATAGTTAACAAGTTTGAGTACTTACTCTGTGCCTGAAATTGTCTTAAAGGTTAACGTGGTTAAATCACTTAAACTCATAAAAATCTTACCAGGTAGATGTACTATTATTATCTCATTTTACAGATAAAGCAACCAAGGCTCAGAGAGGTTCAGTATCTTGCTTTGGTTGAACAGTAAGCAGTGGGGCCAGGACTGGCACAGAAAGCCATTTCTGAATTGTAACCTACATTCCCTCTTTCATTATATAGCAGTCTCACTGTAAGCACAGGTAAACATCACAAATCTATAACTACCCATAATAATCCAGACAAGCGGTCTCACTGTAAACACAGGTAAACATCACAAATCTATAACTACCCATAATAATCCAGACAAGCAGTATTTCCTTTCAGTCATTTGGATATGCATATATAAAATCCTATTATATAACTCTGTCTCATGCTGACTTTATTTAACTTTATAGATTTTTTCCATTCTTTCCCATAAATTATGTTCTGCATGGTATTTTAGCATGTAGATGTCTATGGCCATTTAGTTTGCCTCTGCTTTTAATTACTTTATTTACTGATACAATAAACATCTTTATACATAAATTTCTGTCTGAGCTTCTGTTTTCTAAGAACAGAACTTTCTGGTTTTGGGGACACGTAACTATGAAAAAAAGTATTTTAAGTTTTTGACACATATTTTTAAGCCATTTTCCAGAAAGTGTCTTATCAATTTATTTTCCTCTTAAGGATATCTGATAATTCCCATAGTCCTACAGCCTACCAATATCACTTTTTGAAATATTTTGTAGGGTTAATTTAATAGGTTAACCAATAATATCTTGTTACCATTTTACTTGTCAGTTCTCAGTCATTAATAGATATGAACTTTTTTAAATTTTATTTATATATTTGAGAGAGAGCAAGAGAGAGCATGAGCCTGGGGGATAGGGGGGCACGGGGCAGAGAGAGAGATAAGCAAACTCACCACCGAGCAAGGACCCCAAGGTGAGGCTTAATCCTAGGACCCTGGGATCATGACCCGAGCGGAAGGCAGACACTTAACCAAATGAGCTACCCAGGTGCCCCTAGATGTGGACATTTGTCATGTATCTAATGGCCACTCGTATTTCTTCCTCTGTGCAATTGCACATTCATATTCTTTGCCTATTTTTTATTTAATTGGAGGGTCACTTTCAATCATATGAGTTCTTTATATATTAAGAATGGTATTCCATTTACACTACCTTCTCATTACCTAGATTTTTAAAGCTTTCGTTTACTTTCTCTAAGTATTATTTATAAACATAAAAGTATTGGAAACATTCTCACTACACTAGAGAAATATTAAGTATATTATGCTACACTTACCTGGTGGGATATCATTCACTGAAGAAAATGTTTCTGAGAAGTATTCAGTAACATGGGAAAATGTTTAATTTTTGGTGTTACAGGAAAAGAAATAATGAGTTAGATGTTCAGTATCAAAAAATAAAAATGAATACTGGGCACAGAGATTGGAAGAAAATAAGATGTTATCAGTGATTTTTTTTTTTTTTAATATGGGGCTTTTGCTATTTTTTTTAATAGGGGGCTAATATTTTCCAGGTTTTCAATGGTTAGAATTCACTATATTTTTTTTTACAAGAAGCAATAAACTTGAAGAAGAAAGAACCCTAAAAGAACAAAGAAAGAAAAAAAAAGGAAAAGAACTCATCTTCGCCCCAGCACTGTACCTTGCTGTGAGTTCTGAGGGAGCTCATCTAGGAAAGCGCTTCTCGAACTTGAATGTCTTGCTCTGCACGACAGCCCAGCTCCAGAATGGGCAAGCACGGTTGAAGGCTGGAACACAAGATGATTGTCCTTCTCTGGCCTTTTCTGGTCCTGACCAAGGATGAGGAGGACCCCGTCCTCCTCATGAGGGGCTGCTTTGACCCCAGAGCACACAAGATGATTGTCCTTCTCTGGCCTTTTCTGGTCCTGACCAAGGATGAGGAGGACCCCATCCCCCTCATGAGGGGCTGCTTTGACCCCAGAGCACACAAGATGATTGTCCTTCTCTGGCCTTTTCTGGTCCTGACCAAGGATGAGGAGGACCCCGTCCCCCTCATGAGGAGCTGCCTTGACCCCAGAGCACACTAGGGATGGGGCTACGTTCCAGAACTCCAGGGCTCTCACCTAATTCCCAGCTGAGGGAAGCTGGGCCCGCAGCTGAAGATCAGAGCCTGCTGCTTTACCTCCCCAGCCTGGAGGCTACAGCCCAGCTGCTGACTCAGGGGCGACCACACCTTCACCAGCCGACACCCGTCCAGCTGCAGAAAGAAGAGGAAGATCAGGCAGCTAGGATTTGCACGGCTTCGAGTTCGTTTTCTAATTCTCCTTTGACCAGATTATGTTTTACCTTCTCAGGGTCTTATAGCCCTTTGTGACAGGAGTCACAAAGACCTTTTTAGTTAAGGAAGATGATTATCCTCTTTCTTTTTTTCATTTTATTTTTTTAATGACTGTTGAACTCAAAACATTTCTCCAAGTCAGGAAGTTTCTCAAAGAGAAGAGAGGTCATTAAGGACAGGAATTTCAATCCCCACATGGCAGGTAATGGCGCTGGTTCGCCTCCCGGGCTGCCCTCCGGAACCACCTGAGGAACTCGATAAACGCCTGACCGGGCAAGGGTTTAAAAGCACCACAGGGTTATTCTAATTTCAGCCAAGCCTGAGAATCTCTAGGTCAGAGTGGTGAGGTAAAGCAATTCGGGTGAAGACCGCTAAATCCACATGGAGGGTTTGAGGAACAGGTCTGGTACCTCTCAGAGCTGGAAGGAACATGTGGGGTTGTATAATTCTATCCACTTATTTCACAGACGAGAAAACAGGGGTGAGAGTGTGGGGGGTGGGCAGACTCTGCAACACGCCCAAGGTCACACAGCCAGCAAATGGCCCTGTGCCCACGGCCACATAGCCAAGTCTTCGGGGCTGGTCCAGTACCCTTTCCACCGTGCCAGGCTGCGTCTCTATTTAAAATCATCTTCCCTATTTTCAAAGACAGCAAAGAGAGAGTTAAAATATCTCACCCAAACGTCCCCTCACTCATACAGGATGAAGCACAGCTAGATTGAATAATATAATGGGAGCCTAAGGCCGTAAGCCACAGCCCTAACATCCTTTGCTATTAATAGAACACTGTTTACATTGGAATGGAAGAGCTTTTTAATGGAATCGGTGTATGTGCAGAATAATGTTCAATCAGTGGAAGATTGAGAAAATATTAGGGGGAAATTTGCTGCTACTCTCATTATTAATTTGTAATGGGTCTTTAATACAGCAACAAAGGAAAACGTCTTTGACTACCTGTTAAGCCAATAGGAATAATGAGAGAAAATCAGTGTGCTAAACAGCATTTTAGAGACAATCACTGGAGTTGGATTCAGTGGTGAAAATTCTATCAGAAACAAACTGAAAACAAATAGTTTATCTTTAACAACGCATATGGCCTGACGTTAAAAGAATTAGTAGACCCAAAGGGAAGTTCTGATGATATGAAGTCAACGTGTGAGAAGTTTATCAGTTAATGAAGAGAACACAATCAATTCAGTGATGTAAAGTTTAATTGGTAATTGATTACAATTTTATAGATTGAAAAGAAAGGAGTCAGTAAGAAACACTGCATGGGAAGAAACAAGAATGGATAATTTGGTGATTTTGATGCGTATTTATATGGGAAAATGTCTCAGATCCTCTGAGATGATAAAATGTCTGTTGAAAGAAACATAAAAGGAAGATGATGGGAAATTTAATAAACCCAAATTATGGAATGTGTTTCTTTCCATAGCACAATTTGGTTGTGGTTACATACAATAGATAAAGAAAGATCAAGAAATGCGATAGTAAAAGAAGAAAAAGTTTAATCTTCCTGCTGAAAAATAGCTAGTAAACAGGCAGTAATGCTGACTTTTAAATGGTTACTCTCCTTCGCACGCACTCACTTTTTGTTACCCTCAAAGCCCACACAGGTCAAGCTAAGGAGTCAAGTGCATTTCATGAGAATGGAAACTGGTATTGGGGGTGGGCGGGCAGGGAAAGACCATGGGGTGTGGACGCGTTCCGTTTCTGTCCGCAAACCTATCGTTAAGTGACAGGTTCAGAGAACAAAACCGCTCTGCAGCTGGAGACAAGTTCAGCGGGTTTCTGGACCAAAGAGGGACCTCACGGAAATGCCAATCTATCCACAGTCAACTATTAGTAAAATGGTGTAGATGACAGATCTGGAAGGGCCCACTGAAAGCCCAGTTGAAATATTTAGTTGCAAAAGAAGACCAACAGAAAAGTACAGCTCGGGAGGTGAGGGGCACAAACTGTGGCCCCCTGACGGCCCGGGATCAGACATCAGAGATGGTCCGGAGCCCACTCCAGGGCCCACGCTGATGGGCCGGTGGGCTCCGCCTCCCCCACCATGTTTGCCTCAAAATGGAGTCTTCCCACAGCTGTTTGGACCAGCTTGTGGCACATTGTTGTGTCTGTTAAATATAATTAAGAACTGCTTGCTCTAGGGGAAATGAAGGATTTGATTAAGGGGGAGTGTTTCTTCTTCCTTTCTTCTTTCTTGTTTTTGTTCAGCCTTATCCAAATTTTTTTCACTGTTTTTTAAATCATGTCACGTTCTGGGGCAATCTTCGCTTTTTGTTATAGACAACCAAATGCCAAAGGCACATATTTATGGTGTGTGAGAAGTGTGTGTGTGTGTGTGTGTGTGTGTGTGTGTATGAACTAAAGGAGGCTTGGAGAGGGGAGCTCATCCCAAGTGGTTTATTTTGGACTCCCCCAAAAAAGCAACAAAAAAGAAACTCATAAAACCAAAACTGACTGAAGCAGATTATGAAGAACTCCGAGCAAATGCCAAGCGGAGTGTTCCCCAGGCTCTGAATGGCATTTGCACTCTGCAGCTATAATTTCTTTGTTAACAAGTCAACCCTCCCCGTCCTCTCTGTGGCTTCTGGTGTGTCACGATTATATACCACTATGGAACGACCGCGGAGGGTGGGCTGGGGAAGGAGGATACGTGACACCAGCCATCAATCTTTTACAAACCACAAGTTCTAAAAGAGCACCGGATTTATGAGCAAACAAGTCTGGGGAGCCCCAACCAAGGCGTGCAAGATGGAGGAGGGTTTGGGATGACTGTGAGCACATCAGAACAGAAGAACGAGGACGGGAAGATGGCATGACAAAATGGGTCTTCTTTGCGATGTCTGGGTGGCTCAGTCGGTTAAACGTCTGCCTTTGGCTCAGGTCATGGTCCCAAGGTCCTGGGATCGAGTCCCACATCAGGCTCCCTGCTAGGTGGGCAGCCTGTTTCACCCTCTGCCTGCAGCTTCCCCTACTTGTGCTCTCTCTCTCTCTCTCTGACAAATAAATAAATAAAATCTTTTTTTAAAAAAATAGATCTTCCTTGCAGACTAATCATTTCTGATTGTCATCCAACTGTCATCCAATGTCAAGAGTATTTTTCAGCTTTTTTGTCCTTTAAAAAAAAGCAAATAAATATGATGTGCCCATAAATGTGACTGATACTTGGAGTGTGTGTATAGTTAACTAATGTCCCAGTAAGGACGTTTGCATTCACTTGATTCTCGGTGGGGTTCCATTGTGTATTTGAGGGATCTGCTCTGTGGGTTGGGCAGGACCTTGAATGCAGTAGGCATTCAGTAAATATGAGGGTATTGAATTGGTGGCATTCTGCATAATTGTGGTTTCTTTTTCCATCATCCCTTTCCTTCTCCTCTATTGTCCCATCAATTATCTTGGTACATGCCCCCAAATATTTTTAAAACCGTTCTTCCTTTCCCATTGCCAGAACTGCACTCATTCCCAACAATCACCTCAAATATGTGATGCCTTGACTATTGCGATACCTACCTAGCCAGTCTCCCAGCTTCTAGTTTATCCAATTACTCCTCCTAAGCATTCCCAAGCTCAAAAGGCTTTCAATCACTTTCCAGTGCCTTTGGGATAAAGCTCAAATCCCTCTGGGGATGTTCTAGACCTGTCACAATTCCATCTCACCGTGCCGCTCCGAATGTTCAACACCTCCCAAAAGGAAGACTCTGCATCAAGCCAATGTCCTCATTGGTCTTTGTAGCAATCTGAGTATTTCTACTGCCATCACTTTGCTTTTGTGCTGTTCACCCATTGTGCCCCCCCTAGAATGGGTTCCATCCTCCCTCCTTTTCATCCTTCCATCCTCCCGGGCTTCAGCATCAGATACCACCTTTTCCATGGAACCGGACCTCCTCCCTTCATCCCGTAGACTCTCAAAATTCTAGGTGCTCTTTACTGTCTGTTTCACAATCACCACCCAGTCCAGGCCAACAGTAAGTATGTGCTCCTCTCCCAAGGATTGCCATGCCTTCTTGAGCTCTCTCCATTGATTCATTAATCTTTGTTTCCATTCCACAAACATTTTTTGAAGACCTATCAGGTGTCAGGCACCATGCAAGATCACATGTATAGAGAGATGACTGGGAAGAGTAGGTTTTCAAAGCTCTCTTAGTCAAGGAAGGAAAGTGTAATGCATTATGCTTTGTTCAGTACAGGATATTTACATGCATATGCAAATGATCTTTCTTACTGTTAGGCTCATAAATTCCTGAGGCCAGAGACTATACCATGGCCTTCTTTTGTGATCCCTACTAGCCTTATTAAACACCTACTTAGGCTTTGAAACATACCTGCTGTGCATTGTTGAATGTTTCGGTAACAGATTAGGACTCAAAATTATCTAGATAATTGTCTCAGCATCGCTCCATTCTGCCAGGAAAAAAAAAATCTAGTCTAAAATGAAATTTACATGCACCCAATATCTCTGAAAGGATCCACAAATACTTAGTCACCTCAGGAACGAAGTGGTTGGCCAGAAAAATTGGGTGAGAAGAATATTTGTCCACAGACACATTTTTGTACTTTTGAATTTTGTACCGTGTGCGTTATTTATTGAAAATTAAATGAGTCATTCTATTCAATACACTTTCAGAGGATCGATGGGGACACAACTCAAGACACTGACTTTTTCTGTTTCTATTGTCCTTTTGAGGATAGTTAGTAAAATGATAACTTAGAAAATCTTTACTATAGACACAGATGAGAAACATTAAAGGAAGAATGCAGGTGAATGCGTAATGCACCATGACATTTCGAACAAAATTCCTAACTCTCTTCTCTCTGATGGATTTGTTTCCCTTTCTTCCTGCATCTATTTCAAGCCTAGATGTTTGTTTGGCCCCAGAAAAAAAGGGGGGGACCCCACAGGTTTGGCTTAAGCCACCTCTGTTTTGCTGGCCCTGATGTCTTCTGGCCCATTCTGAAAATGACCAAGGGCAGAACCTGTGGGGTGTCCTGGAAGCTTTCCACCCCCTGCCAAGACCACCCGCCTGGGCCATGCCTATAGCAGAGTTCAGCACAGTAAGACCTAGACTGTCACCTGAACCCCACTCAGTGCCACTTCCGTCCTGTGTACCTTTATGAATCTGTTCACCTTTCCATCCTGTGAAGCAGGGGCTGCTTTCAGGATACTGACCATGACGTTAAGAGGGTCAGCGGACAAGCATTTAGTTAAATGATATCATACTGATTACATCCCTTTCTACACAACTACCCAACAGTTGATACTCTTACTTTGTCAAGAAACAAAAACGTTTTTAAATGAGTATTCCCTGTGCACACAACGGGAGGTTTTACAGGACACCCTTTTTAATAAAGCACCAGGTGCCCGGATTAGATGGAGTCCATCATCACGCTCTCAGAGCTGTTAATGAAAATTAAGAACTACCCAAACTCTATGGAATATCTATTAGCTGTCTGTTTCTCTCTCTCTTTTTTTTTTATTCTTTCTTTCCTTTGTGAAAATCACAGTCAACCCACTTGTGATCATGTTCCCACTGGCATGCCTGGAAACTATTAAAAACAGATGTCCAGACCCAGCTCCAGACATCTGGGGATGGAGCGATTCTGGTTGCATCATAAACATGTCTCTGTTCATGGAGGGGAAGCTCCCTTCAGGTGTCTTTTTTAGGGGGGTTTCTTATGATACCAAATACATAACCTCCAAATGATAAGCTAAAGGCAACTTCATTTTGTATTTGCTTTGTTCATTGCTTTGTTCTGTCATTTGCTTTAACTGGTTCTGAAGCCCGAGCTCTCATCTTGAGCTGTTGGGTCCTTCATACAGGTTGGAGTCAGACCATTTATACACTGAAACTAGAGATTTGTCTTGTGTACGTTATCCATCCTGGGAATGTCAGATCCTACTTTGTTTCATCCAATAAATATTCTATTATTAAGGAAAGGAAGAGGGGAAGAAGGATAACTATATTTAAAGCAAGTTTTATTTGCCTTCACTGTTACTGTGAATCTGGTATTTGGTTACTGTTTTTGGTTTTTTGTGTTTTTTTTAATTTAGTTACTGTTCCTCTGGTATTTGTAGTTTCTGAAATTATGTGAGCCAAAGCAACGTTTGTCCTTTTTTTTTTTTTTTTTTTTTTTGGTAATAGGGAAAGTATCTGATTTTATTCATAGTATCAGAACACAGGAGTAGGCTTCAGAAGTGAATAAAGCACAATGATTGGAGAATCCCAAAGAATTGAAATGTCTAAAGAAATATTTAAAACTGATACATGGCACTATTTTACTCCTAAATCATTGAATTTCAAGAACATTGCCACGCTGACAGTTTGTTTCCCAACTACATTATTGGAAAGGATTCTAACTCATCCCATTCTGGAAGGAATGGGTTTGAACTGGCAAGTGCTGAGATCTCCAGAGCAAGATAGAAATGAAAGATGAAATGAATGGCTTTCTCTTTGCTTCTCCCCTCCCCCAGCTGCCCCCACCCAGTCTCTCCCTCCCAGGAACCTACAACCATGAATGCCTCTGTCTGTTCCTCTCGGGCTGCAGATCTGGGAAGGAGGAAGCTAGAGGAAGCTCACGTGCAAAGAGATTTCGAGCCTCCAGAGTTTGTGTCAGGCTTACTGGGAACCACAGCTTTGCCCAGAGCTCAGGTGTGCCCAGGTAGTACCGAAGTTCGCAGCCAACAGATGACCTAATGTAACCGGAAGGCCCCACTGATGCCTGCTTTCATGGGTTAATTTCACAGTGACTCTCCAGGCTGCCACTAGGGAGACAGAGCACAATATAGAGGGCCCTTCCTCTACTTTTCTACAGGCCCAGGGAGTTATGTAGTTAGTAGGTTTATGACAATTAAGCCAAAAATCAAATCATCAGCTCCAAAAGCAATAGAAATGGATATGTGTGTGTGTACGTATCTCTGCATTATTATTTTTCTGTTTTCATGAGATCTATTAAAATTTAGAAAAAAAATCTTTAATTTTTTAAATACACTGATAATTGTTGATTATGGTGTTAATAACCTTATGATATTTCCAGATTTTTCTTTACTAAGATTGAAACCATCTTGACATACCATTTGGTATAAAGCATCACAGAGGAATAAGGACAAACTTTTTGGTTATTTTATAAGCTGAAAAAGTAAAAAAAGAATAATAATTATAAATAAACAAACACTTATTTTGAGACCATGCAAAAAGAGACAGCAGCTGAAGAAATAGATCGCCTCTTGGACAGCAGGATGAGGATGCGAAATATCGTTATGAGAATTTTTTTATAAAAATTGTTCAGAGTCTTCCAGATCAATATTTCTCAGCCACTATGACTCACAGAGGAGTTTGGTGCCTTTTCTTCCTTTTCCCGCACAGCCCTTTGTGCTTTGTTACCCACATTCCCAAACACTCGTTACATCAGAAGCAAGGACTGACTCCATGAATGGTAGGATTATACCAAAATGCACAGAGAAAGGACCCAATCACATTCAGGTCTGAGCTTCAAAATTGACCTACAAGACCCATAACGTAAGTAATAGTCATGCACACCAAAGGTTTTTATTTTAAGAGCTGGGTTTTTGAGTTTCAATAGACAAAGCCCATTGAAGCACATAAAGTTTATGACATAAACAAAAGATTGGAAAAAGCACAGCTGAAAACTGAATTATAGCTCCACTGACTAAGGTAGGAAATTAAGAAAGAAGAACAATAAAGTCAGATGGTAACGCAGATCTGCAAGAAAGTTCTCTATACCCTGCTCCGTGGCCACCCTGAAGCCAAATGCTGGAGGAGGAGAACTGATAGAAATTCCAGATAGGTATATGAGAGCAGGGGAGACTGGGATTCCTCAAAGAAGCCTGGGATGTTGAGAAACCTCAGGCAGAAGTCACCTTCGCCAGCACAGTGTGGCAGCCAAAGAGGGGAAATGGCAGCCCCCTGTATCTCAGCCCCGGAAAGGCGTGGGGGAGCTTCTAAAGATGTTCCCTTGCCCTCTTACTTCCCAAGAGAGCAAAAGACTGAGAAAGCCAGGGAGCCAGAAGGGGAGCTTCTAAATCAATTTGAGTTTAACTTGCCAGTGTGTGGACCAACAACCAGACACAATGGTGCGACTATATACAGCTGAAGCAATGCTTCAATGAATAGACAATGAACACGGAGGACCAGACGCCCCTCCCCTCCAATTCACTGACAATACCCAGCCCTTCCCTACGTGTTCAGATACAGCCCCAGGGAGAATTTACCCCCGGTTGACTAAATTTTAGTGCCTATCATTAAGTGGAATAAAGACTCAATTTAGAAATTAAGTGGAGTTTTTTTTAAAGTTATAGTTTGCACACTTAAGTTTGTGGATAGTGAAAATTATATATTTGCTATGCTATATTAACAGGAGAATCCTAATGGCCACATAATAGAGAATGTTTTAAAAATCTTAATATCCTGAGGAGCCTGGATGGGTTCTCCCTGGTAGGTCACTCTCCTGGTTGCATAAGAAATAAGCTTGATAAAATTTAAGTAGGTATGTAGACAACTCAATGTAATTTTTATTTTATTATTCTCTTTGTTTTGTAATGAAAAGGTCTTTGTTAATATGAAATTATTCTGGTCTGAGCATCAAAAAAATAGAAAATAGAAAACCCACAAAGTAGAAAAAATGAAAAGCAACTAGAATCATGGCGCAGTCGGGGAAGGAAAAAAGTAAGACATCCCAATCCAAAACTTGGAATAGCAGAAAGAATGAAAACCTCAAGAGATCTTGAGGACCTGAGAATAGTGAGCACTTGATAAACCTTTTTTAATAAATAGCTATGTTTCTAGGGTATACCCAAAATCACCCATGATTTTCCTCCTTCTCCTTCCTCTCTTTATTCCATGAAAAGAAAGCAACATTTGCGCCCTTTTAGTTATCACTTCAGGTTGTAGGTTCTCAATATTTCTACTTTTATCCATGGCCTAATTATTTCACTTATTCATCCAGCCACCTGACGACGATGCTCTGAACGCCTGCTAAGTGCCAAGCAGCATAGGGTAGGGAGACGCTGGAGGGAAAGCAACCATCTTAAGTGAAAGTATCTTGCCGAGCGGTGACATTTGAGGGGACCCCTGAAAAAGGCGAGGAAGTGATTTGGGGAAGAGCATTCCTGGTGGAGTAAACGTGAAGGGTAAATGCCTTGAGGAGGAAGCTCGCCTGGTGTGTTCGCGGAATGGCAAGGACACCAGTGTGGCCGAGGCAGAGAGAACGTTGGGGAGAGAGTAGTAGGAAATGAGGTCACAGAAGTAATGGGAACCAGATTGCAAGGCCTTCAGACCACTGTGAAGACTTTGGCTTTTCCTCCGGAGGACCGTACACAAAGGGGTGACATGATCTGAATTACATCTTAACAGGACCACCCTGGCTGCTGGGTTGAGAACAGATCGAAGGGGGGCAATGACAGAGACAGAGCATTAGGACGGCTGAAAGAATTCAGGCGAGAGATTCTGGTAGCGTGGATGAGACTGACAGTCATGGAGGTAATAAGAAATGATCAGAGTCTAGATATGCTTTAAAGATAAAACTAATATGATTTATTTATGGATTACATGTGGGGTGGGATAAAAAAAGAAAGAGTCAAAGATGACTCTGAATTAGAACTAAAAGCTTGCCATTACTATAAGCTAAAAGGAGGAAAACTGAAGAAGAAATCTGTCTGAGGGCAGAGATCAGACACTGTGAAGTATCCGAGGGGAAGAGTCAAGGAGGCAGTTGGACACGGACCCAGGCTGGGGATATAAATGGAGGCCAGATGGGTGTATTAATGGATTTAGACCCACAAGGCTAAGGAGGTGATCAAAAAAGTGAGTGTAGATAGAAAAGAATTTTAATATCTGAGCCTTAGGGAACTTCAAAGATAAAAGGTCAAGAAGATGAGAAAGAACAAGCAATGTGGCTTCATTTGACGTAGGAGTAAAACCAGAAGAGGGGATGATCCTGGAAACATAGGAAGGAAACTAATCACTTAGGAAATTACACTGATATTGGCTACTGGCTGCCCTTCGAGTATCTTCTGCTCTTTAGTGACCTTGAGTTTTCATCGGGATAGTCGTAAGAGGTGTGAGGAACCACCAGTAAAACCCAAGACCTAACTAAGCAGGTAAAACTGATAGGCGATCTCTGCATAAAAATGGAGGTCCAGGGGTGGGCGCCTGGGTGGCTCAGTCAGTTACGCGTCTGCCTTCGGCTCAGGTCAAAATCCCAGGGTCCTGGGATCAAGTCCCACATGGGGCTTCTTGCTCAGTGGGGAGCCTGCTTCTCTCTCTGCCTGCTGTTGCCCCTGCTTGTGCGCTCTCTCTCAAATAAATAAAATCTTTAAAAAAATAAAATATAAAAATAAAAAGTCACAGATTGAGAGTGACGCCAGGCTCCTGATAGGAGCAAATTCCTCTCTGGAGGAATGTTACTTCATCCAGGTTACAAAGAACTTCTGTAGATAAAATTCCACTGAATGTGATGCCATACTGAAAAATCTTGGAATACGTGACAAAAGAAGGACCCCTGAGCAGAAGTCAGTAGAAATGACAGACGGACTTAGAAAGACTTCAGACGTCCACATGTTTTGAAAATGCATACATTTAAAGAAATGTTTCATGGCTTACAAATGGTCCATTTTATATTTAAAGAAATAAAAAGGGGCATCAAGATTATGATTAAGAAGATAAAAAGCCTCTAAAAACAGCCAAGCAGTTTTGAAAAAGCACCAAGTAGAACATGTAGAAACGAACATGAACACAATCATAATTTTAAAACTACAATAGATTAAATAGAAAATTAGATACATTTGAAAAACAGATTCAACGTAGAGTTCTAATTATTACCCAGATGCAACAGAGAAGACAGGAGGGGGAAGAAATGACAGGGGTTAGGGGGCCAGAGAACATTTACTATGTATTTAATCAGAGTTCCAGAAAAGTAGAAGAGACTGAGAGAGAAGCAAAATTTGGAGACAAAATGGCTGAAAATGTCCAGCTCTGATGGACAAGATTCAGATTAGGAATTAAAATGAAATCTAAGTAGGATACATAAAAAGAAATCTGCACCTACACCATTATAGTGAAGTCACAGAATAACAAGGCAAAGGACAAGATCTTAGAAGAAGCCAGAGACAGAAAAGAATGTGTAGGTTAGAATGAACAGTTGTTACACAGACAGGGTACAATGGAAGCCAGAAAAGAGAGATTAGTGTCTGCTAGTGCTAAGGAAGAAAGAAAGAAAAAAGAAGAAAGTCTGCCAGCCCTAGAGTTATATAGCCTGTTTAAATTATATTTAGAACAAAGCCAAAATAAAGACATTTTTGGACAAACCAAAAAAAATGAGAAACTTCACTATCAAGTCCTTATTAAAGGAAATAAATCAATACACTGCAGAAGAACTTCAGACGGAATAAGGAAAATCCCAGAACAAAGATGAGATAGAACGTCATGCTAAGCAAAGAAACTGGTCAACATTTAACAAAATTGAAACCCTGACTGTACGAAACAAAAGACTTAAGTATTGGGTCCCCTGGCTGGCTCACATTGGTAGATCATATGACTCTTTTTTTTTTTTTTTAAGATTTTATTTATTTATTCGACAGAGACAGCCAGCAAGAGAGGGAACACAAGCAGGGGGAGTGGGAGAGGAAGAAGCAGGCTCATAGTGGAGGAGCCTGATGTGGGGCTCGATCCCACAACGCCGGGATCAGGCCCTGAGCCGAAGGCAGACGCCCAACTGCTGTGCCACCCAGGCGCCCCCAGGTCATATGACTCTTGATCTTGGAGTCGTGGGTTTGAGGTCCAGACTGGGCACAGAGCCT
This sequence comes from Ursus maritimus, assembly GCF_017311325.1. Classification (NCBI taxonomy): domain Eukaryota; kingdom Metazoa; phylum Chordata; class Mammalia; order Carnivora; family Ursidae; genus Ursus; species Ursus maritimus. The sequence goes on from NW_024425564.1 coordinate 21,537,789, forward strand.
ACTTAAAAATAAAATCTTGAAAATAAGTTGACAGACTCTTGTAAGATTAATCAAAAGAAAAGAGAGAACATATAACAAAACAGTAGGAGTGAATATAGGGCATAACTACATATGCTACAAGGGTCTAAAAGATATTATGAACAACAACAAGCCAATAAATTCAAATGTGATGAACTGGAGAAATTCACAGAAAGAAATTTAACTTATGAAAACTAACTTGGAAAGCCAAATTAGTTCTCTGACCATGAATATAATCAAAATCTTCTCACAAAGACTTGTTTTTATGGCAAGTTCAACAAACTTTTAAAGAACTTATTCCAACCTGGTCCAAAACGTCAAAAAGGAGAAAAAGTAGGAACACCGTATAGTTCATTTTTACGATGCTTGACACCAGTACCAGACAGGAAACTTACAAGAAAGGAATATTATTGGCAAATCTCAAATATGAATATAGATGCAAAATCTAAGCAAAATATTCACAAAACAAATGTAATTACATATTTAAAAGGCCAAATTAGGTTTAGCCCTGGAATGCAAAATTGGTTTATTATTGGAAAATTGATGTATTTAATTCACCACTTGAAAATATTAAAAGAGAAAACCACTTGATGTTCTCAATATTTGTGGGGAAAAAGAGTATTTTTAAAAGTTAGCAAATGAAAAATTGACAGGACCATCCTTAAACTCATAGCAGAATTTAAATAAACTAATACAAATATTTTGCAGAGAAACGTTGAAAGCATTGGCTTTAAAATCAGAAAAAAAGACACAGATGACGTCTTTTATTCGCCCTGGTACTAGAGGGCCCAACCAGGACAGTAAAAACATAAACAAGAAAAGTTTCAAAAGGAACATGATTTGGAAAAAACATCACCCCAGAGAATCCACATATAAATTACTGGCATTAAGGTTTAGCAAAGTTGCTGAGTTCAAAAATAACTTAAAAAGTTAATTACATTTGCATATACTGGCAGCAAATAATTAGGATATTTAATTTTAAAATAGTATTTACAATAGCAAAAATGGTGGGGGTGGGGGTGGCAGTCAATAGTGAGAGAGGCACTGAAGGTCTCAAAGAAAAGAGATTCAAGAGATAATTGACTGTTTTAAGCCATTCAATTTGTGGTAATTTGTTGCGGCAGCCCCAGGGAAATGAATGCACCCTGTTTGGCCACAGGATCAACCACCGGAAGTGAGGACTGAGCTGTATTCAGAATTCAGGATGGGACGGTCCCATGGTAACTGCCAGGGCGAGCGAACCCACCAGCTGGATCCAGCTGGTTCTCACCCACCATTAGCGACTCTGGTCTTGGCACAGTGGCTTCCCGGTGCGGGCTCACTAGTTAGGGAGAAGTAATGGGCATTACAAACAGTCTTGTTGGGCACAGGGAGACACTGAGGGCAGGAGGGGCCCCCTGCGCTGGTTCTCCTCCGGGTTCCCACCATTCTGCACTGTATGGTCGGAGGTCTGCCATTTGCCCCCCTGGGCACCATTGGTCCATGTGCGTGGGACCTCTTTGCGAAATGAGTTAGCAATTGGACCCTTAGAGAGAGAGAGAGAGAGAGAGAGAATTGACTTCATAGAGAGAAAGAAATCAGACTTCATCGTAATGATCAAAGGCTGCAGTCAAAGATGATGATTGGATTTAAGATTTCAGAGTTGAAGGTGCCCCCAGCTGCTGACACGAGCTAGGGTGTGTCATCAAGAAAAGCCAGTGGCTTGAAGGAACCTGAGGCAGCAGCACACTCACCGTTTCCTTGTAGCACCCAGAGGACTTGTCAAGAGATGTTTTGCCTGTTTTAATCTAGGTCAATAAATACAGCAAGATACTTTTCTTCCCATTTTACTGTAACAAATAAAAGCATGTTTGATTTGCATTTATTAAATTACAGCGCGGCTCAGGAGCGTGGCAGGTGGGGCAGGCGGGGCAGGCGGGGAAGGTTTAACCGCCACCTCCCACAGGCAGCTCCTAGAACATAACCACTGCGGTAACATCAGTGAGGGGGAAAAACAGGAAACATTTCCTTCCCAAACCCACATTTTTTGTAACAAATCAATATATCAGCTACGAACTTGTGTGTGCATACGTTTTGGCGAAACGCTGTGGGTCGCGACTATAGGAAATTGCCATTTTTGTGGTCAAATGAGTCAACGTCAGCAATTTCATGTGATGGAATCTAGCATTTTCTGGGTTTGCCAAATGCAAAATCACTGACCAAGCTGAAAAGTTTGGTTTTAAAGATAAAGGCGATGGCATGTTACAGACTACTTCAGGCTTTAACAGAGAAAACAAAAACAAGAAAGCTCGCTAAGTGCCAATTATATTTTGCTATTATTGCCAAGATGATTCTATTAACCATGTTAAGAAGCTATAAAGTGAAATATTTTGCAGGTTACTTCTTTAGTCAGCTGGGGTAGATATTATCTCTTGACTAACGAGCAAGGGTTCATTTGATTATAAAATGCAGTATGTAAGTGTGGTTTAAATGCCCATCATAGGCCATACAAAATCTAACTGGCATAGATTCTAATTCCAATGTTGTTCTGTAGACCTCGCTTCTCTATTAAAATTGAAAGTGTTAATTTGCCAGTAATCACTCCACTTTCTCCTACCGCCTCACTCAAAGGACGGGCCCTTACTGCATGGATAAAATGTAGTAATGCATTTAGTGCTAGGCCATGATTTTAGACCTCCAGCTGTTTTACTGGTTGTGTAACTAAAAATAAGATAATGTTATGCTGGGTAACCACGGCTATTGTAGGCATTCACATTTTACAAATCACTGCACAGTATGCAAACCGTGATATTTTTTTAAATGCTTAGATACCAGCCTTGGAGTGGAACACTTCCATTATTAAGGGAGAGACAAGTCTAGTCTGCTAGACTGTGAAGTGGATTGAATGCCGGACAGGGAAGCCACTGGGCTGCGCCTCTACCGTCCGAGTAATTCCTCGCTAATCCCCATCCCTGCAGCTCTGCTGGAAACAAGCATTCCTCACCATCAGGGATGTAGGGCAGGATCTGGAAAGGCTGGCAGGTTATTTTTGTTTTTAAGCTTTATGTGATTCGTAAACCTACTACTGGTTCAAATAATGCAAACCAGAGAACAATGTATTGAGCAAGAACAGGGCAGAGACATCGTATACCTCTCTAAACAGGCTTATATTAAAAATAAAGGGTCAGAGGAAAGAACTTTGCTGGTTCACATCATGCAAACACATAAAAGCCCTGTGATATTTATACTTCTGTGATCTAATCAGAAGCCCAAAGCATGCTGTCTTTGAGTGAATATTTGTTTTGCATGAAAGCATTGATAAATACATGGAGCTATTCTGAGCTGCATTTTTACAATAGCATCTTCTTTCAGAAACACCAGTCATTCAGAACAAATGCTCCCGGAGCATACCGCTCTGCGTCAACACAAATACTGGCGAGGATTGCTGAGACTTTGCAAAGTACTTGGAATTGCGTTCAAGGTTCTCTGATGATCTATCATTTCCGCCAAACACCGCATCCCAGGGAGGATGTCAGGTTTGTGTACAGGGCCTTCCGGCTCATAGAAATATGGCGGCAGGAAAGACCGGCTCCCTGGAGATCCCTAGGAGACGGCCAGTCAAGATCAGCCAAATATAAAACGAAACATCTATCATTAGAAGCACATAAATGTCCAAGCAATATGAACTGGTTTTTTAGATCCAGATTTTAAGTAACTCACTTATAATGACCAAATGAGTAGTAGGGAGGCTGCCTGGAGAGGCAGATAGGAGAAAATATACTGAAGTCTACAGTCTCTATTCAAACACTAATGGAGGGCTGAAGAAGGAGGAAAGGGCCTTGGGAGCATGGATTTGAAAAGCAAAACTTGATAAATAGGAAATGGAATTAAAAGCTCCATCTGTGTGTTTATTTTTTTGTGGGGGGAGAGAGAGCAAGGTGGAAGGGGGGGCAGAGGGAGAGGGAGAGAGAATCTTAAGCTGGCTCCACACCCAGCACAGAGCCCAACTTGGGGTTCGATCTCACAACCCTGAGATCATGACCAGAGCCAAAATCAAGAGTTAGATGCTTAACTGACTGAGCCAGCTGTGAAGTTTTAAGACTGGATTTCTACATGGGGTTGCTAGAAGAAGGATATATTTACTGATTCTGTGAAGAAAAAAATGTAGCTTCAAACAAGACCAGTCAAAAATCTAGAGTTCCAGGGAACTCAGAAGAATTAAAATGCATAAAACTCATTTTTTCCTTAATAAGTCTCTCATCCTCTCCAATGTAGAGGCTGGAACCCCTCTCTTCTCGTCCCCCATCTTTCCCTCTCCTGCTGGGTTTGGGTCAGGATCTTTAGAGCTGGAGGGAACTTCGAATCCACCTGATCCAAACCTCTGACTTCATACACAGCGACATGTGACACAGAGACGTTAGGTGACTTGCCTAAGGTCACAAAGCTAAGAGGCCATGAATTAAGCCGAGTCTTTTTGAGCCTAAGAGCTGTGGCCAAGCTGCCCGTCTGTATCTTCTGTTCTTACCACTTCTAAAAGGCAGTTAACTATGAATGAAACTCATTCTTTAAAATGGCGCATCTCCTTCTCACAATCAACAAAATGAAAGGACAGAAGCAACAATTATGTCAGCCATGCTTTGGCACGGGCAGCAAGCAGAGTCGGAGAGGCTGAGTGGACGGGAGGCCGTGGCACAGGCGTGGCCACACTGAGCAGTAGGGCGGCTGAGGCCTCGGCTCAGGAGCCAGACAAGCACAACCCCTTCTGTTTGACTCACTGGATCACTGAGTCACACCTCTCTTTTCTAGCTGACTCCAACCTCATCTGAAGGGTGTGGTGAATACTCCCAGCCCTCCACTGAGATTTAACCTTCTTTTTCTTCCTAGAGAAAGTGAAGGACCTAAGGGATTTCATTTGGGATTTGGTTGTTCTTTCAAACCTTTATGAATCCTACATGTTGGGGCAAACTTACAATATTTTACTACACATATGAAGTTAGTTTTTGATTTTGTTTTTGTTTTTCAATGTCCTAAGGAAGACCTAGGGCCTTTGCAAGCATTTTCAAATAATGCCAAGTTCTTAAGATTACTTTCTAAACTCTGGGTAATTCTGTTCTATGCAGTTTTGCCCATAATGTCTTCATATTTAAGAACATGACTTTCACTTTGTAAGAATGAGACAACAGACATGATCTGAAGTCATCAGGTGTGTTGATGCAATGTCTTCCCATCTCTACCAGCCCCTAGATATGGCCCCTTCACTAATGGCCAGTACAGTTCCTGGGATGCAATGTTCTCAAATGTACATGTTCATTTCCTGTTGTTTCCTGGCTCATTGAAAGCATGTCACGTCTGCTCTCTGTCCCCACCCCAGTTTCCTGGCTGTTCCATGTCTCTGCCTAATAACAACATATTAATTTATTTATTGTGTCAGTTCTGTTGCTGGAAAAATATCGCACAGGGTAGATAACTTACCAGGGAAGGCACAAAGCACCTCCTTTTCTCCAGCATGGTGACAATTACCAGTCACTCGGCCTGTCTGCACTCCGGTTCTCCTCTCTGGAAGATGCCCAGATGCTCTGAGACCCCTCCTCTCCTTCTTGCTTAACTATGCCAGACATTCTGGAAACAAGAAATGCCAGAATGATTTCTCCTTCCTCTTCCCCCACAAACTTATTTTCCTCAGGGGGGAAAAAAAGCCTTTGACAAAGAAAGTCCTCAATAAACAAATAAAGCAGGCTTTTTTTTTTTTTTTTTTTTTTTTTTTGGTAATTCTAAGTCATTAAGAAGTGGATTTCACATTCCAAAGGTAAATGAGAATTAGGATTTTTCCCCCCACTCTACCAAAAGCCATTAGTAGTTGCAAATCGATTAGGCTAAATTGTCTCATCACATTTTCTGTACCACATTCTAGGAAATACGAAGCTGTAGGGGTAGAGAGTGAGGACAGATGTGCCACGGGAGAGGATTCAGGCCTCCTTGGCTGGCAGGATTTTTCTGCTGGAAAAGGGGCAATTCGGTGGGCTTCTCAGAAGGGGTGACTAACCATTGGGTTTTGCATGAAACCTGTTTATGTGTGTAACTAACACTCCCACTTTTGCCAATTACATAAACCTGTTAGCCACTGCTGTTTCTTGACGACTTTACTCAGCATCTCCCATTTCCCATGTTAAAAACAGACAAATAAGTAAATGAAGTTGTGTTCAAACCCCTTTGTGGTTGTGTTGTGTTTGTGTCTGCTTTCTCTGAAGATACTGTGGAAAAGCCGCCCATTAACCCTGCCTTGTATAGACTAGAGAAACTCCAGTCTCCAGCCTTTGGCTCTTAAAAACATTTCTACTGCTTCAACATTTGAATACCTTATTATTGTTTATACAAATATTCCTTAAGTTGGAAATGCGACTCATTGTTTGCTGAACCCACAAGAAACTGCTGTGTTCTCTTGTTTCTGCTTCAGAAACAAGGAAATAAGAGACGAGGCAAGCAGGATTAATATTCTCTCTGAATCCTGTTTTACAGCTTCCTAAGAGAAAGCACAGACTGGAAAGAACATAGGCTTCTCTTTTTTGGAAACAGGTGCACCCGGGTCCCAGCCCAGTCTTGTCCAGGCTTTCACTGGCTGTGTGACCTTGGGCAAGTTACTTACCTCCTCTGAGCCTCCAGTATTGCTTTAACGTGTCCACCTTTTTAAAGTCAATAGGATTATTTGTGGAAAATAATTAGCATAATATTAACAGAAGACAGCAATTATTATTATTAGGCCCCTAAGAATAAAGGAGGCGGAGCTTCTAGTCACAGCTGGTTTAGTGACTCTGCTGGAATCGACTGGCCTTCCATGCTGTGTGGCATAAAAAGCTGGAGTCCCAACCAACCACTTTTAGTGAAAACATTTAGAGAGATGATTTTGACCCCATTCAAAGGCACTTCTCAACATCAAAAAAATAAACAATCCAGGGGCCCTTGGCTGGCTCCGTTGGAGAAGCATACAACTCTTGATCTCAAGGTGGTGAGTTCAAGCCCCAGGTGGGATGTAGAGATTCCTTAAGTAAGCAAAACTTTAAAAATAAAGTAAAAGAATGCTTAAAAAACAGAAAATCCAATTAAAAAATGGGCTGAGGATCTGAACAGACATTGCTCCCAAGAAGACAGAAATGGCCAACAGACACATGCAAAGATACTCAACATCACTCATCATCAGGGCACTGCAAATCTAAACCACAGCAAGATATCACTTCACACCTGTCAGAATGGCCAAAACCAAAAAGACAAATAACAAGTGTTGACTAGGATGCAGAGAAAACAGAACTCTCATGCACTGTTGGTGAGAATGTAAACTAGTCCAGCCACTGTGGGAAACAGTTTAGAGGTGTCTCAAAAAGTTAAAACTAGAACTACCATATGATCCAGTAATTCCACTACCAGATATTTACCAAAAGAAAGCAAAAATATGAGTTCAAAAAGATATATGCACCTCTATGTTTACTGCAGCATTATTTACGAAGACCAAGATATGGAAGCAACACGAGTGTCTGCCAATTAATGAATGGATAAAGAAGATGTGAGGTATTATATTACACAGCCATGAAAAAGGATGAGATCTAGCCATTTGCAACAACGTGGATGGAACTAGAGGGTCTTATGCTAAGTGAAACAAGACAGACTGAGAAAGAGAAATACCATATGATTTCACTCATTTGTGGAATCTAAAAAAAAAAAACAAATAAACACAAAACTACTTTGTGCTCCGTGTTTAAGTTGTCTCTATAAGTACAGAGAACAAACTAGTCATTGCCAGAGGAAAGGGGATGGACAAAATGGGTGAAGGCGAGTAGGAGACACAGGCTTCCAGCTATGGAATGAAGTCATGGGGATGAAAGGTACAGCAAAGGGAATATTGTCAATGAGACTGTAGTAGCATTGTGTGGTGACAGATGGTAGCTACACCTGCCGTGAGCATCGCACAACATATAGAGAAGTTAAATCAGGTGTTGTACACCTGAAACTAATGTAACATTGCATGTCAACTAAACTCAAATTTAAGTTATTTTTTTTAAATAAAGCACCCCTCATCATCCTCTATTAAAGTAGAAAATAGCAACACATCTGGAATACAATGTCTTGTTTATATAATAGAATAAAACATATTGCTTCTGTAATAGACATTGTTGATTTTTTTCAAAGCATCCATTCTACCTCATCCCAATTTCAGTCCTGAAAATTGGGTGTCACCCTACCCATTGTCAGGGTGGATCCTAGTTGCTCTGTGTCAGCCAGTTGAATTATTGGTTCAGGTACGAGTGTGTAACCCAAGCTCAATTAATCATAGAACAAAATCCTGGATTTTGTTTAGTGGCTAGAGGAAGAGGAATTTTCTCTTCCTCTGGAAAGGTGGGGCTTGCCTATGGAAAGCCAGGAGCTGCTGGAGCCATTCTCTCCTCTGGGAGAATCCAAGCTGAGAATGAAACCAACCACCAGAGAAGAGCAAAGCCAAAGTAATCTGAAAGAAGTGAAGCTGGGGAGCTGATCAAAGCACTCCTGAAACTTACTAGAATGTTGGACTCTTCAATTTCTTCAAGAAATGTCTTTAAGTCCATTTAGAATTGGGTTGTAAGATATGTGTGGCCTAACTTATAACTGTGAAGGCTTTACCAGGATTCACTATTATATCGCTACCTTCCATCAGGTGTTGATTTATAGAACCGCAGTAGAGATGCTTCCTTTTTTTTTAATTATTTATTTGACATAGAGAGAAAATGCACAAGTAGGGGAAGCAGCAGAGGGAGAGGGAAAAGCAGGCTCCCCGCCAAGCAGGGAGCCTGATGCAGGGCTTGATCCCAGGACCCCAAGATCATGACCTGAGCTGAAGGCAGATGCTTAACCAATGGAGACACCCAGGCATCCCCCCAGTATAGACGTTTCTGCAGCTTCTGAAAAACCGATCTTAAAGACATCACGTTACCATTGTCCTTTAAGCCTGAATCCACATAGCAAATTTACCCTTTGAATGGGACGTTGAAGAGGAACAACGCTCCCTTCTAGAAAATCTACATGCTATCATTTTTCAAACTATGAGACCTATAAACCAACATAATTTCTTTCTTACCCCAACTGTGTAGAAGAGCAAAGATAGATTATGTTGGCAGGTTTGGTGATGAGAACTGCAGGGACCTTGGCGATGCGTGGCAATAGGAAGACTGAGGATGCCAAGAACACCGGCAGAGTCTCTGACACCAGTGGGAGCAGCATGGGTCCGAGTCACGCATGAGAGGACAGAGGCTGAGATGGAGGGTGAGTGCACTCGAAGTTGTAAAACAGCTTGGACTGGATCAGGCATGGGCCTCAGTCTAGGCCTATTGAATCTGATTTGGGGTGGCCTTGGGAAATCTCCACATCTAATGAACTCCTCAACTGCATCTCATATGTTCCAAATTTCCTGAACTTGCCTGCCCATAAGACTGACCCAGAGTCCTTTGAAATAGACAGACCACAGAGTGCCCCAGTCCAGAACTCACGAATCAGAATCTCCAGGGGAAGGGTCTAGGAATATTCATATTTGACAAGCATCCCAGGAAATTCTTTTGATCGTAGTCATTTAGGAAAAGCTTCCCTAGACAATACTAGAAATCCATTGGCACTAGAGTCCGGGCTCTTCTACCCCAGATCTGCTGAGCAATAGAGAAGTCCAGGGGGATCATATGACATGGAAGACGCAGCCAGGTCTTCAGATCCAAGGTCCCTTAAGATGGTGAATATCCGTAAACTTCCCACTGCTGTCAGGTACAATCCCAGGACCATGGCGGTACCCAGCATTAGGGCCAACTGCCCAAAGCTGGCAAACCCAAGCCAGGTGATAGGAGACCCTTGCCTGCAGTGACCCTCAGGTCCCCATCTCCTCTCCCTCCCTCATCACTGGGTCTCAAGCCTGTCTGCTTTAAGTCGCCTGAGGATCTTTAAATAAAGTCGATGCAGGGCTCCAATTCAAACTAATTAAATCAGAATGGCAGGGGCTGGGGTGATTGGTGCTGTTTATGGCACCTCCTTCCCCCATCTAGCTGATTCTCCTGTGCAGGTTGGGAAACAAGGCAGAGTAGTTACCACTCTCTCTCTCTCTCTCTCTCTCTCTCTCTAATCTTCTCCGTCAAATGCCCTGCCTCAGCATTTTTATTTAAAAAGAACCTCTTTAACTGTTGTTGCACATGGGTGTGGGAATACATTAAAACGGCTTAATTGACTCATTAATTCAGTCAAACAACCAGTGAATTCATTTTTAAAATATCCAACATATAGGTGAGTAGCCTTTGTTTTTTTAATTCCTTCCTCAATGATGGAATATAAATCATAAGGATTTCTAGCTCCAGAATTATGCATGTGCTTACCTCTTTCATAGTCAGTATGTAGTATTCAGTGTTTATCACTCCCAGAGGATGGAAAAACAAATCTAAGGCATCGACCTTGGCCTTGCACCTGACCAAAGTCTTTGCCCTCTGCAGACTTTGGTCATGTATCTGACAAGCCACGCTTGCCCAGGAAGTGCTCCAGGCACCGTGGACCGAACAAGAGGGCAGTGCACTGGAGAGGGTTTGGAATCACCTTTCCCTCCCCACAAGAAAATATCCTTTCTAATTGGAAACAGTGCAAAGAACCCTAAAGGCCAAAGTTTTACATCGCCATGTGCATCATTAGGAGTAAAACTCTCGATCCGTAACATTGAGGTTACACTGAAGGGAAATTCAGTGGTTCCAGAAGCATCTCTCTGACGCCCTTCATTATGGGACACACTCAACAAGAGCCCAGGCTTTCACTAAAGTGGCTACTCAGCCCCAGCACACAGCGGTCAGAGTCCTGAAGGATCAGTGAGGCACGTGGAAGGGTTTGGTGCGAGGAAATTAATAAAACTATCTCAACTACAGTGGGGAAAAAAACACAAGTTCTTAGGAAGTAGAGCAGAAAACTCTTTAGATGACCATGTACTTTACAAATTGTTTATAAGCATGAGCCTGCATGGCGTGGAAAGAACGGTGGCATTTAGAGACCTGGATCTCTAGACTCCGCACCAGCCATAACTTGTACTGTCTCTGTGACCTCAGGCAAGTCTCTGAGTCCTTCAGAATCTCAGTGTCCTCATCTGAAAAAAAGAGGATGATTGGACCCAGCTCACTGGATTGTAATGCAGCTCACAGGAAATAACATGGAAGAGTCCCTTGAAAATCACCTTTGCTGTACAAATGTAAGATGTTATTATGATTTCATGGCATAACAGCACAGTTTAAAAGAAGGCAAGTCTTTTCTCGAGTACGGTAGGGTATCTAGAAATGGTATAGCTATACTCCATGTTGTGAAAACTTTTAGCTGAGAACTTTGAGCAATTAGGCACTTGAGAGTAAATTGAAGGACATGGTGAACTTGGAGAAGGTTCAGGAAAGAGCCACAGAGATGATTAAAGAGATGGAAAATCAAAACCATGCTCCAGAGAGGTTAAAAAAACCAAGTTCATTCTGCTTAGAGAAGACAAGTCTACAGGGTAATTTAATAATTGTTTACAAGCATATGCAGCCTGGTGTCCAGCTGTTTTTTCCAACGGACAGAGAAGAAAGTATCATAGACCCTCAGCTCTGGCAGATTTGACATGTGAGGTTTCAAATGATTTTGCATGACTCTGATGGTTCACGACATACAATAATTGATAATTTTTCTAAGCCACAAATTTTCTAACCACGGGTGTGTGAATGAAACCCATTAGCTCACCAGTGACTGAGTCTCTCCAACCACCGACATCGAAATTGCAATGGGAATGTGTTGTTCTCCACTAATTGTTGTCCACATTGTAATTCTCAAAACTAGCAATAATAATAGCTACCTTTGAGTGTTTACTGTGTACACAGCGGTTTGTGCTAAGAGTTTTATGGGAAGTATTCCATTTAATGGGTGGATAAGTTAAAAAATCTGCTTGAGGGGGTGCCTGGGTGGTGCAGTCATGAAGCGTCTGCCTTTGGCTCAGGGCGTGATCCCAGCGTTCTGGGATCGAGCCCCACGTCAGGCTCCACTGCTGAGAGCCTGCTTCTTCCTCTCCCATTCCCCCTGCTTGTGTTCCCTCTCTCCCTGGCTGTCTCTCTCTCTGTCAAATAAATAAATAAAATCTTTAAAAAAAAATCTGCTTGAGGTCACCCAGTTAGTAAATAGAAGAGGCAGGATTTAAACCCAGGTTTAAGCCAGAACTCAGAATCGTAGTCACTGTAGCAAATTTCAGTTGTGATAAATGGCCCCAAAATAAAGTTACCACCCAGTGCTGAGGAGAGCAATAAAGGCAAAATGAAGAAGTCAAATAAAGTGATGATTCTTACCAGAAACCAAAAGTTTCTCAATGTTTCTGGGAAAAAATCGGTTAAGGAACTCACACACACAAAAAAAAGGATATGAAATATAACAACATATATCTAAAATGTGGGGAGGAGAGGAGTAAAGAATGGGTTCAAACTTCAACCACCATCAACCTAATATAGACTGCTACATGCAGGAGAGTTATACACAAACCTACTAGTACCCGTATATCAAAAGCCACTAATAGGCGCACCTGGGTGGCTCAGTAGGTCAAGCGTCTGCCTTCAGCTCAGGTCATGATCCCAGGGTTCTGGGACTGAGTCCCACATCAGGCTCCCTGCTTAGCAGGGATTCTGCTTCTCCTTCTCCCTCTCCCTTTGTCCCTCCCCCCTGCTCATGATCTCTCTCTCTCTCTCTCAAATAAATTAATTAAAAATTACATTAAATTTAAAAACCACTAATAAATATACAAAGAATAAAGAGAAAGAAATCCAAACAAATCACTAAGGAAAATCAGCAAAACATGAAAGAAAGAAAGACACCAAAGGATCAGAGAAAATCTTCAGAAACAACCAGAAACCAAAAGCTGCACTGAACGTGGATTTGGCTGACATTTATGACACAGACTAGACCAGCTGAGATTTTGACATCCACTCACTATTGCGTTAGTACATTTGGAGATTCTCTACGTCTACGGCCTTTATCCAGCCTTCCAAGACCTATCCAAGTTGGACTCCAATCATTCCTGCCAGCGCTTGCCTGGGGAACTCTCCCTTTCTGCAGCAGCCTGTGCTTGCTGTCCGCACAACAAAACTAAATCAACATCACATACGATCCTGCTTTTTGTCTATTTCACACCTTCCCATATTCTCATCGTTTCTTCATAGTCTGATTACAGCACATGTGCTTTCTGGGTACATTTTCTAGTTCTTTTTCACAGTCTGAGATGAGCCAGGCCTGAGGGTTGTTAGTCTGTGGGCTGGTACTAAGAGCCAAGGCAATTCCTTACTAGTTTGAGCTGTTACCCAGAGGGACTGGGTGTAAATTCACTGGAAGTGGAAATTAGTAATCAGACCCAAGAGAAAATTAAGTCTGAGACCAGAAGCTCAATATCCAGATTTAGTCGGTGAGAAGCCATCCTGAGGAAATGAGGCAAGAAGCCAGAGCCAAGGAGAGGAAGAACGGAGGTTGGCAAGAAAGAGCACTAGGATTTGCTGCATAGACCTCAACAAAACAATGATAATAAGACTCACTCGTGTTGGGACACATGGCATGGAGGAAGTTTGCCAATTGGAAATACAGAATTGGGCTAGACTTATGTTCTTATTGTGTTCTGTTTGTCTGGAAGGGGAGATGATGACATAAGCCATCTCAACGCAACATGATCTCCTACGACAATGGTAAACCCAAGTGTGCTCTGGGATCACAGAGAAAGAGGCATCGGAGGGGCCTCGGTAGAGATGATGGGGCTTAGACTCAGTTTTTTATTTATTTATTTATTTATTTTGTGTGTGAGAGAGAGAGAGCTCACACATGCACACGAGAGGGGGGCGGGGGCAGGGGGAAAGAGAGAGAATTTTAAGCAGACTCCATGCCCAGCACGGAGCCTGACACAGGGCTCCATGCAAGGCTGGATCTCAAAATGCTGAGATTGTGATCTAAGACTAAATCAAGAGTGGGACACTTAACTGACTGAGTCACCCAGGTGCCCCTTAGACTCAGTTTTAAAGGAAAGCTAATGAGAAATAGGAGGAAAGGTATTCTAGGAAGAGGAACAGCATATGCAAAGACCGCTACCATTGGGTCTAAAGAAAGCCCAAAAAGCTAAAGGTCAGTGTGATAGAAGTTTTGGAGGAAGTAAATTTTGAAATAGGGCTGAGATTGGAACATGCGGGCTAAAAGCCCAAGCAGAAAAACAGAGGCAGGAATAAGTCGAGCTTGATTAACCAACATCCAAAATCAGACTGACATCAGGGGAAGATTCTGAATGTTCAAATGGGAACCTGACCAGAAGCAAGAAGGAGCCACTGAACGAAGGAATCTCATAGCCTGCAGGAGAATTGTCAGGTGAGCATACACACCATGGACATGCTGTCAGCAAAGAGGCCAACTAGCAAGTCAGTCACCCAGTCACTGGCCAGAGCAGGGACTGTGAAAAGGAAAAAAAAAAAAAAAAACTTCAACAGCAATTTGTCAAAACAACAACAACAGGACCTGGAAAGAGTTTGCAAAAAGTAAGAGTAAAAAAGTCAACCAAACCAAGCATGTTCACTGAGCTCCTAGGAGAATCAAATACAATGCTCTGGAGGGGAGAGCAGCACATGGGGCCCCGATATCTTCTGACTGGAGGGGATGAGATTGCTGAGGAGGAAATTACAGGTCTTCCCCGACCTAGAATACCAGGGTAGGCTGCCCCCACACAATCAGCGAGTAGTCCCATGGCCTCTAGCGTCATCTGCCCTCTTGGTTGGCTGCTTATAATATCATTAGAAAGCATTACCATCATTACATTTTCTAATTATTAGAAATGCAAGAGGCGGAAGAGGCTGGTGGTAGAACCCACATTTTGAAACTGCAGACCCAGGTTCAAGTACTAGCCTTGGAAGCACTAGCTGTGTGACTTGATCATGTGTTGGTCTCCTCATGGTAAAAGAGAGATAAGACCGCCACATGGGGTTGCTGAGAAGAGGAGCCAACATGAGGCATTTCAGACAACGACCACTGGCCCCCATCTGCACCTGGGTGGGGAGTCTGGGGAGGACAAAGGCCAAGCAACTAGACCAGAAACACTACACCAGTGAGGACACGCCACCCAGGCCAGTAGCCAGAGGCCACCTTAGATCTCAGGGGAAAGTCGTATGTGCTGAGTCTCCCGGGCACAAGCGAAGTTTTCTGTAGGACTAATATTTGGTAAGGGCGATCTACAAACAGCAGGGAAGTTCTGCAAGAAGCCAAATGGAGGACATGGAGGTGCTTCAGAGAAATCTTACAGGCCACAATTAGGCTGGATGGATTTTATTTGCTTTTCCTGGCAGGAAATAATTTTCAAATCAAACGAGTGTGACAGACACATGGAAATATCTATTTTATAGATGAGTTAATACATGATTAGGATTCCTTATTTAGAATACATCTACTTTGTGTCCTCATATTGAAAACAGTATTTGCCTTACGTTGAACGAATTTCTTCAAATATCAAGGTGCCGTGAAATCACTCTTGACCTTCAAAATCAGAATTAAAGAGCACGTCTCCTATCAATGACATGAAAATCCAGGCAAAGGGCCTAAGGAAATCCCCACCACTATTACTGACACCTCTCATTTATCCACTTAGGGATTATCTACTGTAAGATTTCTTCAAAGTCCTGTCCCAAACTTCTGGGCTATTTCCTGCCACCATGAGTTTACGTGCCATTGAGAAATATTAACATACTTGGCACATTTAACAAAACCTAATAAAGTTTTTCCTTAAAATTAGGTGCTGTCTTCTAAAGCCAAATTGAAATCATTGTTTAATGCCTATTTTTCTGATGACTTTGTCCTACCACTATGTGTAATTTAGAGCCCACCCATGAGGGCAACTGGGCCACGTGTTTTATTCACCGAGATAGCCACAGTCCCTAAGAGAGTACGTGATACACAGGGGACACTCAACAAATATTTGAGTGAATGAACGAATGCATGTTTGAATGAGAAGAAAATTCAGTGTCAGAGTGAAATCAGCAAGAAATTGCTAACGTGTCTTGGTTAGAGTTTCTTGGAGAAATTCCTTCCTTCCCGGGACCTGCGATGTGCCTACACACACAGCCAAGTAAATGCTATTGTGAAATGAGACTTTCTTTCTTAGGTCATCAGGCTGTTCCATAAAGTATTTAAAACCTTAGGCCTTTAGCGATAAAGCCTGATGATGCAACTTGATTATAATATGGCAGCTGGATTCAGGTACCAGTGATATGCTTGAAATGTAACTATGTGGTTGGTTTGTAAAGGATTTGTTGATGATATGTGAAATAACTCGTTGCCCCTGATATGATAAGGCCACCAGCCCCTGTGATCTAGCCTTCCTGATGAGAATGAGGATTACATGCAGCTGGTTCCATTAGGGAGCCTCTGGCTGTCTTGCTACAAAAGCCTAGGGCAATAATACAGGTAGCCATACTTGCACCTGTTGGGACTGGCTCCTAGAAGTGCTGTATCTTCTTCCATTGAGTAATAAAGGACTCTGCTTTCTCCAGGCCCAATGAGCTATGCATATGCTGCTCCAAACTGTCCCCAACTCTTATCTAGAATGAAAAGAAACCAAAACCCTTAACTCCCCTAGAGATCCTCAAAACCTTGCCACCATTTCCTCTATGAGTCTCAAGAAAGCCGATTTGTTTTTTTTCTGAAAGTCTGTGTCTCTATGCAAAACCCCTGTTCTCCTGGTAAGAAAAAAAAAAATGTTTCAATTCTGCTTCTGGAACTAGAAAATCAGTCTTTTGTTGAGCAAATTTACAAAGGGATATAGTCACAGTTGCCATGCCCTCAAAATATCATCTACAAATATTTACCGAGGATAAGACACTGGGCTAGCCACCATGAAGAAAGAAGGTTGGAATATGGGCACTTCTTCTACAGATCTTAAAAGAAATAGACTCGTTGTCTGTAGCAAAGCCTCATCTAACCCATTCTTCATGCCTGCCTGATAAACGTTGGAACCCAGAACAAGTTCATGACAGGACTCCAGTGCTCTTGGCTGAAATGGAAGTAAGACTTTAAGACTGACAGGCAGATAAAACCTAAGATATCAGAATAAAACTTTGTAACCAAAAAATGAAAGATGAATCCAGCCCCCAGGGAAAGTGGAGACAGGAGGAAGCTATGCAGCAGGGGGGACAACTCACCCTCAAGTCCAGGAGAGCCTGGAGACATGGGTCTCTCTCTGCGTGAGGACACAGCTTATGTTTGGTGGAAAATATTTTGAGTGGGATGCCAGGGAGTATCATTTAAATTAAGCCTCATCCTCTGGAACTTTCTGAACGTCTCACCCTCTTCATTTCCCATTCTCTAACCCTGACAGGGAGAGTGTCTTTTAATGGAATAAGATATTGAGGTTATGCAAAGCCATCAGTGTAAACAAGAAGCTTTGTCTTGTAGGAGCTCCCCTCTGAGAATGTGGGCACAGATACTGCCATGCTCCTGCGTAAGCCACAGCCACCGTGGTCACCACCAGAATGGACCTAAGGCCCTGGGGAAGAAAATGTGTGGTGTAAAAAGAGGAAGGGATATCAGAGGGAAAAAAAGAGCCCCACACTTTCATCTGAAGCAACTTTATGGGAAAAACAATAGATGCTTTACGTTACCCTCAGGTGTGCTCTAGATCAGGGATTGGCAAACTATGGCTCCCAACCAGTTTTTGTCAATAAAGTTTTATTAGAACACAGCCATGATAAGTTTTTGGGTATCATATATGACTCCTTTTGTGCTACAGGAAGAGCTGAGTAGTTGTGCTAGGGACCATATGGCCCAAAGAGCCAAACACATTTACTAACTGGCCCTTAACAGAGAAGGTTTGTTGAAAGAGAACTGTACCAGCCCATTTTGTACCTTTTGTTGGAAAAATAAGATTACTCTAGCGTTCTCTGGCTTTTTCCTTACTGCCTTTTCCCCCTTTTTGAAACTGCTTGTATCTCCCTGGTCTCTCTTCATTTCCATCAGGCCTAGGGATGGCCCGCCATGTGCTCCTAGAGCTGCACCCACCTGCAGGGATGGGTGACATGACGGAGAGATTCACCACTTTCTTCAGAAATGAAACCCAGTGTGAACATATTTTTTAAAAAAACAGCCCCCTCTGCTCTTCTGTCAACACTGAGAGTTTATCTTTTCCTCCAGTGTCCTGTGTGTTCCTTCAATAATCAAAATAATCTCCACAACATTGTGTCTCTGAACAATGGGGTTTTTTACTGAAATAAAAATAGCCAACATTTATTGAGCTCTTACTGGATGCCAGTAGCCATCCGACGAGCTTTACGTGAACTACCCCAGTAGCAGCTCATGTAGGCTCTGCAGTCTCCCAGCACCACCATTTTCCAGATGAGCAAACTGAGCAACTTGCCCAAGGTCAGAAACACAAACCACTCCAGAGCTACACCCTTGACCACTATATTAGACTACTTGCCTCAAGAACATGTGAAAATGAACTTAACTAGAAATTGAAACAAAAAATACATTTTCATCAGACCTTCAATGTTTAAGTATCTATCAAATGCTAACCGGGAAGGACAATATTGATTTTTGTCTACGTCAATCTATGACTCAGATAAATGCCTTCTCTGATACTTTTTCTAAAAGTATAACTTTTAGTAATTTTCATTCATTTCTGGACCTTCATTGGACTTTGACTTCTTTACTGGATTGGGAAGCATTTTGGAGTTATTCCTACCAAACTCATGAATATAAGACTATCATAAACTAATGACTTTTTCATTACATCTTCAATACAGACAGCAAAAGAAAGCAAGGCAACTATAGTTTTTTTTCCACCCTTTACTTAACTGTATTTGTTAAGAAACTCACAGACACTTTGGAGCTCTCAGGAACAACATCTCGGCATCAGCACGCTTCCAATTCTTACTCTTTAAGATCTGCTGACTCATCAGGGGCCTTCAAACAACAAGTCCTTCCTTGTTTATGGACACAGAAAATCAGCTAAAAGTATAATTCATTCATTAGAGTTAAATTAATGACTTTGGAAGGAACATTTTTTTAAGATTCCTAGAAGATCAGGGGAATCACCTCTGCTTCTGCCCCAAGTTCTCCTCCAGAGAATCAGACACAAAAGATTCCAGTACTTCGACCAGAGAATTTCCCCCCAGTTTTAACCAGCGACAGAGGGTCTCGATGCTATATGGTAGGTTCTTTTATATCTATGTTTGGTTTTACAACAGACACAATTTGGAAAAGATTTTTACAAAGACATAAACTTCTGGTTTCTGGTCCAGCACATGAGAAACTTGAAAGTCTTCACTCTATCCTAACAATGGGTAAGAACACAAACAAACTGAACAATCAATAACTATGTTTAGATCTGCCAGTGGAGTGAGGACACAGGGCAACCTGCTACCCTCAAAATTGGAGAGACAGACGGGCAAATACAGGGAGCCTCCACTTATCAAAGTGGAAATGGCCATGGGAACCAGTGCCAGAGTAGGAAAATTAGAACTGTAATTGAAGAATCTCTGGGGGTTCAGTGTGGACAATGCTGAGAGATAAAATTCCATGAGGACTCAGTCTTGGGGGACCCACAGTTTTGTGAGTTTTACCTCTAGGAGCTCCACCAGGTCCTCACAGTAATATTAGGGAAAAATGTTCTCTTGCTTCCAGCAGAGGAAGAAGAAAAAGAATCATTTTGAGATATTCCAGAGCATTCTGTTCTTCTTAACAAGATGTGCCCTGGAAAGAGGCTACTTTACCAGACCTCCACCTGCTGGGGTTTTATCAGAGGCTAACCTATGTAGAGTAAGGGAGATACCCAATTCTGACCAGTTCTAGCCTTTTATGTTGGGGAAGAGAAACACATGAGTCCAACCCCTTCCAGCCATCCTGTCCCACTTAAAGGGGGAAAAACATTCATAGTCCAGGAACACAGGTTCGCCAAAAGACTAAGACCTAATCATAGAACTATAGAGTACTTCTTCCTCCACCTACACCTTAACTCCACATTACTAAAAGCCTATACCACAGTTTCATTAGCACAGTACATTATACAGGCCTTTCAACAAAAAATTACAAGGTATACTAAAGGTGAAAAATACCATCCAAAGAAACTAAACAAATATCACAACCAGAATCAGACATGGCAAGATTATTGGAATTATAAGACCAGAAATTTTTAAAAACTGTGATTGATACCCTAAGAGCTTTAATGGGAAAAGTAAGCACATGTGAGAACAAACATAAGCAGAGAGATGGAAATTCTAAGAAAGAATCAAAAGGAAATGTTAGCAATCAAAATCACTAAAACAGAAATGGAGAACATCTCTGAAGGCTCATTGGTAGACTGAACACAGCTGAAGAAAGAAACTCTGAGCTTATGGTTATGACAATAGAAACTTCCAAACTGAAAAGCAAAGAGAAAAAAGACTAGAAAAAATAGAACAAAGTATCAAAGAACCATGGAATAAAAGATGCAATATATGGATAATGGGAATATCAGAAGAAGAGAGAGAGAAAGGAACAGAAGCAATACTTGAAGCAATTAACAACTGAAAAAATTTTCCCAAATGAATGTCTGACACCAAACCACAGATCCAGGAAGCTCAGAGAACACCAAGCAGGATGAACACACAGACACAGGTAAAAACAAAAACAAACAAAAACTACATCTAAGCATTGCATATTCAAACTAGAGAAAATCAAATTTAAAGAAAGAATCTTGAAAGAAGCCAGAAAGGGGGGGAGGGACAACCTTACCTCCTATAGAAGAGCAAAAATAAGAATTACATCTGACTTCCCCTTAGAAACATGCAAGCAAGTAGAGTGAGTCTTTAAATTGCTGAAAGGAGGGGTGCCTGGGTGGCTCAGTCAGTTAAGCATCTGCCTTCAGCTCAGGCCATGATCTCAGCGTCCTAGAATCAAGTCCTACATGGGACTTCATGCTCAGCAGGGAGTCTGCTTCTTCCTTTCCCTCTGCCTCTCCCCACTGCTCCTTCTCTCTCTCTCAAATGAATAAATAAAATTTTTAAAAATAATAATGAAGTGCTGAAAGGAAAAAAAACACCAATCTAGACTTCTGTAACCTGCAAAATTACTCTTCAGAAGTAAAAGAGAAATAAAGATTTTCTCAAACAAAAATTGAAGGAATTTGATACCAGTAGATGAACCTCGCAAAAAATATTAAAAGAAATCTTAAAAAAAAAACACTGTACATACATCAATTCAAAAATACTTTATTGCTGAAAAATACTAACCATCATCTGAGCTTTCAGCAAATTGCAATTCCTACAGACTACCATAACAAATATAATAATAATGAAAAAGTTTGAAATATTGTAAGAACCACCAGAATGTGACACAGAGACACAAAGTGAGCAAATGCTCTTGGAAAAATGGTGCCTATAAACCTTCAATATGTAAAAAAAAATCTGTATCTGCAAAGCACAGTAAAATGAGCTATAATTGTACATGAATACTTCTATATAAATGAAATAAATGACAGTAATGATACAAGGCATGGGAGGGAGTTATCAGGGATATTTTGTTGTTATAAAATACTTGCACTACCCACGAAGGGTACAGTGCTATTTGGAAGTGGACTTGGATTGGTTGTAAATGCATAATTCAAACTCTAGGGGAACAACTAAGAAACTCTAGGGGAACCACTAAACAAAGAAGTATAACTGATATGCTAAGAAGAGAAAGAAAATGGAATCATATAAAATACTCAGTTAAAACCATAAAAGTCAAAAAAAGAGGGTGGAAGACAAAAATAAGACCAAGCAGAGCAAGAAGTAGAAAACAGTAACAACAACTAGATATTAATCCAACTCTATCAATAGTCACCTTAAACAGCAATTGTCTAAATACACAAATAAAAAGACCGAGATATTTAGAGTAGATCAAAAAATAACACCTAACTCTACCTTGTTTACAAGAAACCCATCTTAAATACTAAGATACATATAGATTAAAGGAAAAGGATGGAGAAAGATACACCATATTCCTATGAATCAAATGAAAGTAGGAGTAGCTATGTTAATTTCAGACAGAGCTATATAACTTTCAGAGCAAGGAAAGTTGTCAGCGATGAAGGGGAATATTATGTAATGATAAAGGGATCAATGCTCCAAGAAGACTAATAATCATTAATATATATGCACCTAACAATAGAGTATCAAAACAACATGACACAAAAACTGATAGAACATCAAAGAAAAATCAATGAGTCCACTGTGATACTTGGGGAATGTAACTCCTCTCTTTTGCATAGGCAAAGCTTCCATGATACAAGCTTTGATTGGGGTGAATTAAGAAAACTCTACCATCATCATTATCTTGATCGCTAATATTCATTAAGCACTTACTACAACGTTTCGTGTAATCTAAGATTCTATTAGTCATAAGACTCACCATTATTTTATGAACCACCAAGAAAAAGAAAATGCTACCAATTAAATCATGGCGTCATTGATGGTTAAGACATATTTCAGAGATGAGAAAAAGTGTGAGTCTCTGAATCAATGAAAAATGGTATGTACCAAGTGCTCTATGTACCTTATCTCATTTAATTCTCAAACTTCTAAGGCAAGTACTACTATTCGGTCCATTTTCAGATGAGGTAATAAAGGCTTAAATTTTTCATAAGTGGCAGAGCTAAGAGTCAAATCCTACCTGCAGGGTCTGAGTCTGTGCCACCACACCTCTCTGAGAGCTTACGAGTATCTTGGAATAGAGCAGAAAAGGGACCATGGGACAGGCTCCATGGATCTCTGATACATCATCTCTTACTTCTCACACTTAAGAGTTTTTCATAACAACCACAACTACAGTGTCATCTCCTCCCCACCGTATAGGACTTGCCAGGATGTGCAACCCTCTGCTTGTGCCCTATAACTACTAGTGTTCCCAGAATAGACAACTCAACCCAGCCTCAACCTGCTGCCTTCCTCTTACAAAGAACATAATCTGAGAAGTAGTCAAATTTTCTGGGACTTAGAAGGTCATCATTCTATTTTCTCTATGTTTTTGTGTTTAAAATTTTTCATGATAAAATTTTTTTAATTAGTTGGAATACAATAGTATAATGGTAATAGAATCTATTAAGACTTGTCTATTTACCACAGCACAACCTTTTATTATTATTTTTTAAAGACTTTATTTTTATATATTCGAGGGAGAAAGAGAGAGAGCAGGGGGAGGAGCAGAGGGAGAGGGACAACCAGACACGGTGATCAGCACAGATCCCAATGTGGGGCTGATCTCAGGACGCAGAGATCATGACCTGAGCCGAAACCAAAACTTGGGTGCTCAACAAACTGAGCCACCCAGGCACCCCACCACAGCACTAACCTTAAGATCACTTAAGCTCACATATCTAACAAATGGGCTGAGCTCAGTCCTCAAATACGTCTACAAGATGCTGTACATGAACAGTGGAGAGGGTAGCTTACTCTTTCCGAGGCTTCGGAGGAGACAGGGTTTGATCACAGTCTTAAAGGGCAGTTAGTGCTCTGTGTTAGGGTGAGATAGAAGGAGAACCGCGGCTCCAAGATGAAAGGGATAAAAGACTACTTTTAGGAAAAAATTCCGGGAAACAACAAGTGGCAATTCCCTAGCACTATTCCACTGGTGACGAATGGCCTGTGTTTCTCCAAGGGCTCTACCTTTCCAATCCACGAACTCAGTATGCCTATTACGTATTTACCAATGGTTCTCTTGAGACAAAATAGAATTGACTCACATAGGGGATGAGTGTCTTATCCTGCCCACACTTGGAATGGTTTTCCAGGAAATCTGGGCGTGGTCCTCCTACACCTGCTCAGGAACAAGGGAATCCAACCTCCTGCAATTCCTCTTCCCAGCGGTCAGGGAGAATGGGAGGTTCGGCATGTCCATCAAACACAAAACTGAAAAAAAGGATTTGGAGGTTTGGCATTTGCATGAAGAGGCAAAAAAAAAAAAAAATTTAACTACTATACCTCAAAAAACAGAAAGTAAAGAGGAGAGCAGAGAAAAGGAAAGGAAAGGAAAAACGAAAGGGAAGGGAAGGGAAGGGAAGGGAAGGGAAGGGAAGGGAAGGGAAGGGAAGGGAAGAAATCCTGATTATTGCTGAAGCAGCAGCATCTTGACATTTCCATAGCAATGGAGCTGATGCTGCTGGGCCCCCATTGGGCCTGGCGTGCTGGGGCTGTGGGAGCCTCTCAAGTGGCTGACCCCAGAATGGCAGCAGAAGGGGCCGCTGAACTGGCACCTGGAGAAGGGGGCAGAGGATGGGGATGGGAAGGAAAAGAGAAAGAATGAGTCCAGGAAAAG
The DNA here is from genome assembly GCF_017311325.1 of Ursus maritimus. Lineage (NCBI taxonomy): Eukaryota > Metazoa > Chordata > Mammalia > Carnivora > Ursidae > Ursus > Ursus maritimus. Next base: position 21,562,110 of record NW_024425564.1, read on the forward strand.
TGTACTCAGCAAAAAGCAATATTCGTTGACAAATTGACAGATTAGCAAATTCTCTGATGGTCGAAGCTTTAAAGAACAAGGTTACTGAAAGGTAGAAGCCAAGTCCTAGAAACAGACGCTCAGTCCATAGAATCCTGGACACACTGGTCTCCCCCAAAATATTCTCTTTTTTCTTTCTTTTTAGATTTATTTATTGGATAGACAGAGAGAGAACACAAGCAGGGGAGCAGCAGAGGGCAGAGGAACAAGCAGGCTCTCCGCTAAGCAGAGAGCCCGACACACGGCTCGATCCCAGGACCCTGGGATCATGACCTGAGCCGAAGGCAGATGCTTAACTGACTGAGCCACCCAGGTGCCCCTCCCCCAAAATATTTTCAAATATTAAATTGAAATACTGTTGGATTAATTGTATTATTTTCAGGACAACCGGCTTTATTTCACACAAGTTTGCAATTCTTCTATCTCCTCAAATCCTTTCTCCCCCCATGGGAAAAACAAGCACCTATAACAATGTTTGGAAGTTACAACCCTCCAACTCTCTCTCTTTCCCATTTGGGGTATGGATTAGATACCTTGGAATATTTACCCTGGGGTGTCACCTATCCAGTCCTCCACTTTGATTATCTAAACTGCAAAATAAATAAAAATTTAAAAGTAAAATAATTACAAGGTTGCTGAGGAGGGTGAAGTTTGCAAATGAAACTGGTGAAGCTCATTAGTCCCAAGCAGAGGAAAAGAAAGGCCAGCCAATGGTTCGTTGGACTAGAAAAAGTTTTCCTGACAGTTAGAAATGGAATTAATTTTTATATAGTTAGAGATAACACCCTCATGGGGCACCCGGGTGGTTCAGTCAGTTAAGCATCTGCCTTCGGCTCAGGTCATGATCTCAGGGTCCAGGGATCGAGTCCCCCATCAGGCTCCCCGCTCAGCAGGGAGTCTGCTTCTCCCTCTCCCTCTGACCCTCTCTCCTGCTCATGCTCTCGCTGGCTCGCTCTCTCTCTCGCAAATGAATAAACAAAAAAAACTTAAAAAAAAAAAAAAGAGAAAGCTAACATCCTTGTTAAGGAGCACTGTTAACAGAAATTATTTTCAAACCCTCGGTCATGTGATAAAACACAGCATCTCAAATAGTTTCAATAAATTCTTTTATTTATCTGCTCACACTCGGTTTGGGCATTTCTTCACCACACAGAAGCCCCCATAGGTATCTGCAAGCCACGCAGCAGGGGACAACATTTTTCCTCTGGACTCGTAAAGTTTCTTAAATGGAGACACATTTATTGGGGCTGAGAAGCTAAATCTGAATTCTGGCTTTGAGGAACTTACATTCCTTCGAGAATCCGTTTGGCCACTTTGCCCCACTCAGGCCCGGGTGGGCTGACCAGCACACAAAGACCGCGGCCAGTGGACTAGTCTCTGATGAGCCGTGGCTCTCATGCAATCTGGTTAATTTCTTGCCTTTGTTCACACAGCTCTCCTAGGACCGTCATGCCAGGATCCTTGCTGCAAAAAACTGCCAAGTCACGAGAGCTGACTCAGAAAAAGTTGGATGCTCGACCTTTCTGGTTTGATAGGGGTGTGTGTGTGTGTGTGTGTGTGTGCGCGCGCGCGTGTGTGTTTGCTGACATGCAACATTCAAGACAATTGAGCTGCACGAATGACTCTTCCCTGACCTCAACTCCCAGGTTGAGAAGCCCTGTACTGTCCAGCTCTTCTCTTAGGACCAGACTTGTTTTCCCAGGCACTTCTGAGTCAGGAGGCCTGGCGAGGAAGAGAAAGGGCGGGCATGCACGCACAGGCGCACAAGTACCAAATCCCGCTTCCACTGAGGATTGCAGCCCGCTGCGCAGTGGGAACCGAGAGACACAAGGCTGCCCGTGTAACAGATGCAAGTTTCCCGTGCTCCCGTTCAGCTGGGAATGCAGGCTGTAAGGCAGAAATAAATCACATGGAACTTGCTGTCAGCTCTCTTACCTTCCTGCTAAACCCTCCAACGCTGCCGCACGACTGGCTGGAGTCGCTGTAGTTTTTAAATGAAGGCTGGAGACGCGTTGGCAGCGCTGCCTCATTTTTAGCTAATACCTTTGTGGGCTCTGCGTTCGCATCTGGCCAGTGCCATCATGCTGGGTATGATTATAATAGGCTGCTGCTCTTTCCCAAGCAGGAAGCTGGAGTCCTGTTACTGACAGCCTAAACAGAGGCTTGTTCCAAACACAACGGCACATCACAGCCAGGGAAGGGTCTGCGGCGCGGGACTTCTCCCAAGGCATAAAAAAGAGAGAGAGAGAGAGAAATGTGTTAACTGTGCTAACAGTGCCAAGTAATATGCTTCGTTAAAAATTTAATCACCTACAAGTGCAAAACAAGTGCAAAGCAATCATGTTGTAATTAGCACAGCAATTAACACCTCCCTTTCCGATAGCACATGCGTCCTAGGAAGTGCAGTATTGCAAGTGTCTATGCTGCTGACAGCTCGGTTCCTAGAGAGAGGGGGAAAAAATGCTTAAATAGAATTTTTGGTTTTTGGCATTTGGGCTGTGATGTGTTCGTGAAATCCCAGAACCAGCTGCCATTTTGGTTTTATGCAAAAGTTGTTCTGCTGTGTGGTGTAACTCACCAACTTCCCCACTCTGTGTTCTCTGAACCTTCGATTTAGCATTGCCTTCCCCTTTTCTAACGTTAAAGTACTAATAAATCAGCATAGGGACCAAATATGCATGCAGAAATGGTGCTTCCTACCAAAAAAAAAAAATTACGTAAATCACTGTCTCCCTCAGACTGTTATCGGAAATAAAATACCCCATGGCAAGGTAAATGACTACTGGGGAAAAAATGGTGCTAAAAGTATTCACTCTGTCATTTCAGACAATTTAGGTCTCCTCTGTGCCACCAAGCTTGGTTATGGATGCAAAGATCTTCTTAGGGACAAGAGCCAGTTCTCGCACTCCCCCACACCAAGCACAAGCCTAGGGACAGGTGGAGAACGTGACACGGGAGCTGTCTGCCATTGCCTGGGAGACTCCGATGCTGGCATACACTGCCTATTGAGCTGATTTATAGGGACCCCTGCACTCACCTCGATGCATAGAGATCTGTGGGTGAAACAACTAGAGAGAACAAGTAGTCTTCAATTCCCCACTGAACGAAGAGTTTTATCTTTAAAGAGAAAGATCTTTACCTTCCCGATCTGTTCCATGTCCCCAAACAGACAAAAGTGTGACAGAGCGAACAGTCTAAGATGCCACCTATTGGAAATTTTTCCAAGGCCCCAAAGTTCTTGGCATGGTTTAGAAATTACTATAAGAATGGAACCTAGCGAGTGACGCTAAAACTTTAAATGTGTTTGAAAGGAGTTTCATAAGGAATTAAAAAAAATGAATGAAACACTCAGGGATTTCAGAATTTAATAAGCAGCATGAGGGCAAAGCAAATTAAACCTTTAGACTGAATTTGTTTTACTCTTGTTGCCCATTGATAATGGAAGGAGTGTGATCTGAGAAGATGACGCAATATTGGGAGGCGGATATTTGGGCAACAGAAAAGCAGTTGCCCAGACTACCATGCCTACCATTGACTTTGTAACAACACTAAGACAGGACGGGTGACAAGCAAGAGCCAGTGAGAACTGGCTACCACTCAGATATTCCTCCGTCTCTGGAAAGTGTAAACGGTCACAGAGGCTACTCACTTTCCTGCTTTGCTATTTCGTTTTCCCAGCAATCTTTTTGTTCCAGCTCCGAAGCCAATCCGGTCTGCAGAACAGAGGAAAGAAGCCTCAGTGAGATAGAAGACATGCTTCACACACAGGGCTAGCTGTGACAGAAACTTCACACTGGAAAGCTCAGTAGGAAGCAAAATGAAACCCCTGTCTCAAATACAAAGAGGACAAATGTCTTATTACGCTAAGAGGCCTCCAATTAAGGATGGAGAGCCAGTTGGAATAGACAGTTTCCATAGTCATAGTTTTTATTCATTCTTACAAAAATACGTCTTTTGAGACCGATGTTCTTTAAATATTGCTATCATTTGTAAAACTGGTTGAAAATGTCTGCCGTATCATAGCCGTCATCCAAAGACCCAGATGATATATCCCTGCATTTGCATTTATTTCTAATAAATATTTTGTCTCTGCTCTTCCGTTTTTATTTTCTCTTTCATCAGAGAGGCTTAAATGACAGAAAGTTTAAAAACAAAGTGGTTGTGCATCTTTGGTAATCTTACCTTAACATACTTGCTAGTGCACAAATTTATTTAATAAGAAGTACCTTCTGGGGGCACCTGGGTGGCTCAGTGGGTTAAGCATCTGCCTTTGGCTCAGGTCATGATGTCACTGCCCGGGATCGAGCCCAACATGAGGCTCCTTGGGAGCCTGCTTCTCCCTCTCCCTCTGCCTGCCGCTCCCTCTTCTTGTGCTCTCTCTCACTATCTCTCTCTCTGTCAAATAAATAATAAATAAAATCTTTAAAAAAAAAAAAACATAAACAAAAGCAAAAGAAGTACCTACTAAATACCCCAGCCATTGACCGAGGACCATGCCAGCCATTGGCTTAGAACTATTCCAGTCATTGACCTAGGGCAAGGCATTCTTTACAATATACAAACAAACTAACAACAACTAAGAATAAAGACCTCAAGGCTAGAAATAACATAAGGAACTTTTTTGACTGTCATATCCCCACTGCCTTACCCACAACCCAAGAAGCCTTTAGAAATCTGTTGAATGAATCAATTGATGAATCATTGAACGATCATCCAACCTCACTCTAAGCTGACAGCCTAGTAGAGGTAATTTCAGGATATAAATATCCCTAACACAGCTTCTGAAATAAGGAGTACTCTAAGAAAGGCACATATTAAGTGTTAGGAGAAGATGGAGAGAATAACTTCCCTTTTTCGTGCTGGAGGAGGAGAGGAGAGCGAGCAGGACTGAACAATGGGTATTTTGGTTTTGCAGGAGCGTGGTGTCCCTCAGTGGGAATCCTGTTGGAATAATGCTGGAAAGGTAGGTGGAGGCAGAGCACAGAAGGCTTGGATGCCTGCCAAACAAAATTAAGTTCGAAAAGAGAAGCCATTAAAGGGAGATTAATCTGGCCACAATGTATAAAACTGATTACACTGGAAATGGACTGGCAGCAGGAACACCAATTAGGGAGCTACTGGAATAGTCTAAGCAAAAGTTAAAGTTCATCTGAACTGGGCAAACTGGGGATGAGAAGGGAGCACAAGCAAGAAATGGGTGCATTTCTAGTGGAAGCTGTCACGTGAAAGCTGGGCCACGTCAAGCAGCACACTGAAGTTTCAATGCTTGGTGACAGGGATGGGACTGCTTCCATTCACAGAAACTGGAAACATAGCAACATGAGCATTTGGGGGACATAAGATGAAGATTTGGGTTGTAGACATACTGTATTTGAAGGATTGGCGAGACCTTTGGTGACCAAGGAAAGGTACTGAAAAATGGCAAACGAAAGCCCAAGAAAGAAGTCAGAAGGGGAGGGAAAAATTTAAGGTCCTCTGCATATTGTTTTAGAATCAGCCATATAGCCCAAAGCAAGGAACTGAATGAGAGAGAAAAGAAAAGTGGGGATAAAACCTTGAAGGCAAGACAAGTGTTGCAGGGATAGGGGTCTTTCAGAGCCATGAAGCCCAAGGAGAAAGGAATTTCCAAATGTTTGTGATGCTGACCATTGCCGGGAAATCAAAGTGATGTGAACTGAGGAAAGGCCATTGGATTTGGCTTCCAGGAATTGATGGGTGACCTTTGGGAATGCAGTCTCAATAGATTGGTGAGGTCAGTAGAAAGATTGCAAAGGATTAAGGGTGGAGAGGGTGGCAAATCAGTGGGAACAGAGAGTACAGATAACGCTTTCAAGAAGACTGGCATTTAAGGGAAGGAAAAAAATAGAGGACTATCTTAGGAAAGAACATGTCAAAGGTCAGTTTCTTTAAGACGAGTGTGCCTGAAACTGAAGGGGGGTATTTATCAAGTAAGGCTCAAGATACAAACAGGAAGGGATAATTGGTGGAGCAAATTTTTAGAGCAGACAAGAGGAAATGTGATGGCTGGGGAGACTATAACCCCACACAGCCAAGTAGCATTTCTTCCTCTGAGGCAGTTAGAAATGAGAAAGAACTTAATGAAAAGAAATACTGAAGTGAAAAATTCTGATGGACTCAACAGATGAATAAGTAGGTGTACTTTTCCCTATTTCTTCTGCTAGATACCACTAAAGACTTACATATGAAGGCATTATATGTAAAACAAACATGAGAAGACTTAGAAAGGTAGAGAGCAGAAAGCAGACAAGCTAGGGAATCTCTGAACCCAAAAAAGGATATAGAAATTTCTGTGAGTTTTCTTTTTGCCTCCTATATCCAAGATTTGGAGCTAAGAAAGAAGTCAACCTGGAAACTCTAACACGCATAGACTAAAACAAACAAAAACCTGAGCATCAGGAAAGGGGCAGTTTGGCAAGGTGGAAAAACTTTCAGACAATAATTGTCCTACTCTAGAAATAAGCACTACAAAATCCTGTGGCCCCACCCACACTGATGTCAGCAAAAGCCCAGTGGAGATTCTAGACTTCTACCTTTGCAAGGCTGTAACAAGGTGCCCAAACACACTGCCAGAGCTGGCAGTCCTCAAAGAAGGCCAAATGGAGAGCTGGAGCTTTCATCTTCCCCCTAGGAGACAGTCTCAGTGAAGGCCATAAGATGAGTACAAATACAGCACTCCTACACCCCCAGCCACAGAGCTATCAGTGGAGGCCTAGTGGAGAACTGAAACTCCCAGCCCCTTTCAGCTCTAATGAGAAGACCCTTGACTTGTACCCCTACTTGACAGTAATGAGGACGTACCACCACCACCCCTTTGATGCCACAGAGCACCAACAGAAGCCAGCTAAAATGAAAGGTTTAAATTAGATTCAAAATCTCATAACATAATACCACAAATGTCCAGGTTTCAACTGAAAAATCACTCATCAGACGAACAGCCAGGAAGATCTCAAACTGAATGAAGAAAAAAAGACAACCAATAGATACCAACACTGTGGTGACAGAAACATTAGATTATCTGACAAAGACTTTAAAGCAATAATCATAAAAAATGCTCTAATAAGCAATTACAAATACACTTGGAACAAATGAAAACATACAAAATCTCAGAAGAGAAACAGAAATTCTCAGCAAATAGAAGTTATAAAGAAAACCCAAATGGAAATTTTAGAACTGAGAAAGGTAATAACCAAAATAGAAAACTCATTGCACAGGCTCAATAACAGAAGGAAAGGGACAAAGGAAAGGATCAGTCAACTGAGATAGAACAAGGGAAATAAAAATGAACAGCTTCAGAGACCTGTGGAACTATAACCAAAGATTTAACATTTATGTCATTGAAGTCCCAGAAAGAGAGGACAAAGAGGACAGAGCTGGAGGTGGGGAGGGGAAACAAAGCCTGAAACATTTTTCAGCTTTGGAAGACATACAGGTTTAAGAAGTGCGGTAAATCCACCAAATAGAATAAACTCAAAAGAAATTCACAGCAAGGCAAATCAAAGTCAAACTTCAGAAAACTAAAGGCAAACACATTTGAACAGAATTGAAATCACACAGCACGCATTCACAAACAACACACTTCTAAATAGTCCATGAGCCAAAGAAGATGTCTCAAGGAAATTTTTTAAAAATATTGAACTAGGGGCGCCTGGGTGCCTCAGTTGTTAAGCGTCTGCCTTCGGCTCAGGGCGTGATCCCGGCATTCTGGGATCGAGCCCCACATCAGGCTCCTCCACTGGAAGCCTGCTTCTTCCTGTCCCATTCCCCCTGCTTGTGTTCCCTCTCTCCCTGGCTGTCTCTCTCTGTCAAATAAATAAATAAAAAATCTTAAAAAAAAAAAAAAAACATTGAACTGAATGAAAATGAAAATAAAATATACCAAAATTTGTGGAACACAGCTAAAGAAGTGCTAAGAAATTTACAGCACTAAATGCATAGATTAGAAAAGAAAAAAGGGGCTCCTGGGTGGCTCAGTCAGTTAAGTGTCCAACTCTTGGTTTCTGCTCAGGTCATGGTCTCAGTCAAGGTCATGAGACCCAGGCCAGCACTGGGCTCTGTGCTTAGCACGGAGTCCACTTGAGATTCTTTCCCTCTCCCTCACCCTCCCCTTCTGCTCCTCCCCCTACTTATGCTCTCTCTCTTTCTCAGATAAATAAATAAAGTATTTTTATAAAAAAAAAGAAGAAAGTCTCAAGTGAATTTTCTAAGCTCCCACCTCAAGAATGTAGAAAAAGAACAGAATAAAGACAAAGCAAGAAGGGAACACTAACGAATTGAACAGAAATCAATGAAATTGAAAACAGAAACAATAGAGAGAAGGGATCAAAACATCAATAAATTTGACAAAATTCTAGCAAGACTGACAAGACAGAAAGAAGATACAAACTACCAGTATTAGGAATGAAGCAAGGAACACCACTATGAACCCCACAGACATCAAAAGTATAAGAAAAGAATACCAACAACAAGTTTACACATGTAAATTTGATAACTTCGGTGAAACGGACCAGTTTTTTAAAAATACAAGCTACTAAAACTCACCTAATATGAAACAGATCACTCACATGATCTTATAACTATTAGGGACTTCGAATTTGTAATTTAAGAAAAGAAATCCCTAGGCTCAAATGATTTTACTGGTGAATTCTACCAGATGTTTAAAAAAGAATTAATACCAATTACTCAAGTCACTTGCAGAAAATAGAAGAGTAGGGAACACTTTTCCATGCATAAAACACAGACCATTAAAAAAAAAAGAAAGCCCTACAGAACAGTAGCCCTCATTAATATAGATACAAAAATCAATAACAATATACAACAGTAGCAAGTAGAATTTAGCAATATTTAAAAGAATTCTATACCATGACCAAGCAGATTTCATTTCAGAGATGCAAGGCTGGTTCAATATTGAAAATCAATCAGTGCAATCCAGCCTATTATGGGGCACCTGGTTGGCTAAATTGGTAGAGCATGTGACTCTTGATCTCAGGGTTGTGAGTTCAAGCCCCACATTGGATGTAGAGATTACTTAAAAATAAAATCTTAAAAAAAAAAAAACAGGCTAAAGAAGAAAAACTGCATTATCATATAATTGATGCAGAAAAAGTCTTGTCAAAATTAAACACTCATGATAAAAGAAAACTCTCAGAAGAAATAGGAAATATTTTAAATATTATATATAATATATAATAAAAATTATATATTTTGTTATAACAATAAAAATAGATTGGAACTTCCTCAAACTGACAAAAGATATATACAAAAAAAGCTACAACTAATGTTATACTTTCTGGTAAAAAACAATGTTTTCCTCCTCAGAGTTACAACAAAGCAAGGATGTCCACTCTCTTCATTCTTATTCAACATAGTGCCAGAAGTTCTAACCAATGCAACAAGGCAAGAAAAGGAAGTGAAGTACGTATTGGAAGAAAGAAGTGAAACTGCAGAATAAAACTTACAGAAGACGTGACTATAGAGAAAATCCTAAGAAATCTACAAAGATCTTATACAGTAAATAAAAGTTCAGTAAGGCTACACAATATAAGATAAATATACAAAGTCAATTGCATTTCTACATACTGGCAGTGAACACATGCACATCGAAATTAAAAATTATAAGAACATTTATAATTGCTCAAAAATAAAAAAAAAATACTTAGGAATAAATCTAACCCTACAGGTACAGAAGTTGTATGTTGAAAACCATAAAATTCTGAAGCAAGAAATAAAAGAAAACATAAATAAATGGAAATATATATGCTACTCATAGGTTGGATTAGAAATCTCAACATAGGGGCGCCTGGGTGGCACAGCGGTTAAGCATCTGCCTTCGGCTCAGGGTGTGATCCCGGCGTTATGGGATCGAGCCCCACATCAGGCTCCTCTGCTATGAGCCTGCTTCTTCCTCTCCCACTCCCCCTGCTTGTGTTCCCTCTCTCGCTGGCTGTCTCTATCTCTGTCAAATAAATAAATAAAATCTTTAAAAAAAAAAAAAGAAAAAGAAATCTCAACATAATAAAGATGTCAACTCTCCCCAAATCGAATATGCAAGTTTCCTAAGGCTGTCATAACAAATTACCACAAACTAAGTAGTTTAAAACAAAAGAAATTTTTTTCCTCTCACAGGTTGAAGGCCAGAGTCTGAACTAAAGGGGTTGGCAGGGTTCACTTCTTCTAGGGTCCTCGAGAGAGATCCGTTACATGACTCTCCCACCTTCTAGTAGTTCCAGCAATCCTTGGCATTCCTTGGCTTGTGACAACATAACTTCAATCTCTTCCTCCATCTTCTTATGGCCTTCTTCCCTGTGTGTCTCTGTGTCTCTGTGTGTCCTCTCCTTCTCCTATAAGGACACCAGTCAATGAAGTTAGTACCCACCCTAATCTACTATGACTTCATCTTAATTAATTACATCCACAAAGATCCTTACTTCTAAATAACATCACATTCTGGTGTTCCAAATGAAAATGTTTAGGGGGGAAAGGAGGGGAACACTATTCAGCCCCCTACAAAGTTTAACTTAATTCCTATCAAAATCCCAGCAAGATGTTTTTGGCAGATATAGACAAGGTTATGCTAAAATTCATATGAAAAGGCAAAAGAACTAGAACAATTAAAATAAATTTGAAAAAGAACAATTAAGTTAGAGGAATCATTCTACCTGCCTTCAAGACTTATTATATAGCTACGGTAATCAACACTATGTAGGATTGGTGGACACATGGGTCAATGGGATGGAATCGAGAAGCCAGAAATAGCTCACGCAAATATACTCAAGTGATTTTTTACATGGGTGTAAAAGCAAGTCTATGGAGGGAAGATAACCTTTCAACAAATTGTGCCGGAGCGGTGAATACTCATCCGTAAGGAAAAAAAAAAAAACCTCAATCGAAACCTCACATCCTCTATCAACATTAACTCCAAATGAGTCACAGGCTTAAATGCAAAATGTCAAACTATAAATCTCTTAGAAAAAAGTAGGAGAGATTCTTCAGTAGCTAGGGTTAGGCAAAGAGCTCCTAGACTTGACACCAAGAACACAACCCGTAACTAGAAAAAAATAATAAATTAGATTTCATCAAAATTTACAACTTTGCTCTGTAGAAGACCCTGTTAAGAGGACAGGAGAAAAAAACAAGGGGCAGACTGAAAATATTTGCAAACTGCATGTCTGACAAAAGTTTAGTATCTAGAATAATAAAAAATTCTCTAAATTCAACACTAAAAAAACTAACAATCCAATTAGAAAATGGGCAAAAGGCATGCAGAGACATTTCACCAAAGAGGATATACAGATGGCAAATAAGCCCAGGAAAAGATGTTCACCACCAATGGTGGTTAGGGAAACGCCATTTAAAACCCTAAGGAGAAGGGCATCTGGGTGGCTCAGTGGGTTAAGCACTCGACCCTTGATTTCAGCTCAGGTCATGATCTCAGGGTTGTGAAATCGAGCCCCACGTCAGTCTCCAAGCTGATGGTGGAGCCTGCTTAAGATTCTCTCGCTCCCTCTGTCCCTCCCTGCCGCTGCTCACGCTCACGCGCGCTCACTCTCTGTCTCAAGTAAATAAATAAATATTTAAAAGATAAACCCATAATGAGATATCACTACACACCTATCAGAATGGCTAAAATAAAAAAAAAATAGTGACCACAGCAAACTTCGGCAAAAATGTGGAGAAACTGGAGACATTGTGGGTGGAAATGGGATAGTTGCTCTGGAAAGCAAATTTGAGTTTCTTTAAAATCTAAACATGCAAATACCACACAACCTAGCAATTGAACTCTGAATGTTTTTCCAGAGAAATGAAGAGAAAAAAAATAATAACCTGTGCACAAATCTTTATAGTAGCTGTATGCATAGCAGCCAAAACCTGGACTGCGGGGAGGGGGGAGGGGGGTGTCTTTCAACAGATAAATAATTAAACAAACAGGGAAATTCATACCATGGATTACTACCCATATATACTCATATATGTAAATACAAATGTGTGTGTTGATCAACACAGCAGCCTCCAAAGAATTATGCTGAGTGGAAAAAAAAATCCTAAAAGGTCACATACTGTATGATCTGATTTGTTATAATTTTGCCAGAATTATACAAACTCCAGGGGTTACAGAGAAAGAGGTGTGGGAGAGAAGAGAGACTGGCTACAGAAGGACAACCTGAGGTACTTTGGGTGATAGAAATGTTTTGCATCCCTAGGGGTGCCTGGGTGGCACAGCAGTTGAGCATCTGCCTTCGGCTCAGGGCGTGATCCCAGCGTTCTGGGATCGAGCCCCACATTGGGCTCCTCCGCTGGGAGCCTGCTTCTTCCTCTCCCACTCCCCCTGCTTGTGTTCCCTCTCTCGCTGGTTGTCTCTATCTCATAAATAAATAAAAAATCTTTAAAAAAAAAAAAAAAGAAAGAAATGTTTTGCATCCCGACTGTACCACTATGGATCCCCCGGTTATAAGAGCATACTACAGTTTTGCAAGATGGCGCCATGAGGGCAAAGGGTACGTTGGGATCTCTGTACTCTTACACCTGCGTGTGAATCTACAATTACCTTTTCTTTTTTAGCAATCTTTTTTTTTTTTAAGATTTTATTTATTTGAGAGAAAGAGAGACCACGCATGAGCGAGGGGGAGCAGCAGAGGGAGTGGGAGAAGCAGGCTCCCCACTGAGCAGGGAGCCCCAGACGGGGCTCGATCCCAGGACCCTGAGATCATGACTTGAACCAAAGGCGGACGCTTAACCGACTGAGCCATCCAGGCGCCCCAGAATCTACAATTATCTTAAAATAAAAAACTTATTTTAGAAAGTCAGAACTGTGCCTGATACATAACAAGTGGTGTATCTGAGTATTTGTTAAGTAAAATTAATTATTAAACTAAAACATAAAGCAGGAGAAGTCCTGGCAGGAGAGGGGAGTAGAAAGACTTTGAATAGGTGCTGTATTTCTTTTTGATAGGAAATCAGAGATTAATTAGAATTGGTTATGCACCCATTTCCATATCAGTCATAGAAATGCTTCAAAATAGAAATGCCCTGGTGGCTCCGTGGGTTAAGCCTCTGCCTTTGGCTCAGGTTATGATCCCAGCATCCTGGGATCGAGTCCTGCATCAGGCCCCTGCTCAGGGGGGAGCCTGCTTCTCCCTCTGCCCATTCTGCCTACTTGTGCTCTCTTTCTCCCACTCTCTGACAAATAAATAAAGTCTTTAAAATAAAAAAAAGAAATGCATCAAAATATTAAAATGTGCCTACTCACATATACGCAAATACCCTTATGTCCCAAAAGAAAAGCAGAAGGTCACAAAAAAAAAAAAAAAAAAAAACCTAAAAAGAAGAAAAATGTGGTAAGGAAAGAAAGGCGTACCACTTCGGTGAGATGGCGGTGGTGGGGGGAGGATTATGGTAGTTCCACCAACCACTTACTGAACACACGGTAACAGCCCGCTATGAAGAGCTTTCCATACATTACCTCACTTGGTCATTTTCAAGTTAATTTCACCAATATTCCAATTTTACAGATGAAGAAATTGAGTCCCTGCAGAAGTCGGTCACGCAGCTCGGAAATAGCCAAGCGTCTGATAAAACCTGACTTGAGAGCTCACGGTCCTCCCCGCTGCATTGTCCCAAGAACAGAAAAGAACTTCATGAGAGGCCATGTGGCATTGACCTTGAGGTGCCCCATACCCGGAAACAGGAAGAGACAGTAACTCAGGGATGCCGGGGCTGGAGCCAAGGAGCCCAGCCTTCCAAATGTAAACATTCACAGAGTGTGAAAAACTCAGGCCCAATTCTGACAACCGTGGTTTCCAACGTTTTTCCTCACGTGATTTCCAAAATCCATTTGAAGTCTGGCGCTGTTTATGTAAGGACGGAATTAAAATGAGAACGCCCTTAAAGTGTTAATTTGTTAGGCTTTGTTATGACTGTTAGTGATGGCAATTATTTAAATGATACTGGTTAATTTGTTTTATTGTTTCACATAGTTTGATTTATTTGCTATTTATCGGTTCACTTATATAATGAGTAGGGTTAGATTAATAGATTTTAGAACGTAAATTCATTTCCACTAATGTTTATGAGCTACATTTGTAGATTGGTTTAAATAAAAACACAACCAGGAATCAGGATTACAGTACATTTTTGAAGTAATAAAGTAAGGATTCAAATATGTTCCAGGAATAAATAAGAGATGCAGATTCACAAAGAAAACTGCCCGCCAGAGACGGAAGGCATAGCCCAAAGCTGTCACGTGGTACATATGCCTCAGTTTCTCTCTGCCCACCACCTCCCCCCAAAAAATGAAAATTACAAAACAATAATCCCAGGGTCAGGAATCCTCAGGTGTGAGGCCTCGCTGAGAAAGGCTGCCTCGCTGTCCTGCTCCGAGCTAGGATTTGTGGCATCCTGACAGAGCACCTCTGAGACAGGAGCGTTGGGTTTGTCTCTGTCCTCTCATGCCCTTCCAGATCTTGCTGTTGCCCTACTGAACGGGGCGCATGAGGGAGAGTGAAGGGAACAAGGGAGACGCTGGAGTTCCCTGCAAAATCCTCTGCCTGCCCAAAACTGAGCAAGCTCCTCGGGGTTGATCTTATGGAAGTAAACTGACTGGGAACAAGTCACTCGCGGGCTTGCAAAGGGTGAACCTTTTCTAAGCACCAGGGTAGCACTAAGCGCGCCAGAAGAATCCATTGGTAAAGAGGGCTCTGGTGCCCAGGATGAACCGATTCATCTCACTTGGAAGAGCAGCAGATGTATCTGTTTACTGATCAGAGAAACAGCCAGAACAGTCATGAAGTATCTGCCGTGGCCTGAGCTCGCCAGCCCAGTTCTTAAAAGTCCAGATGCCCCTGCCCAAACCAGTTAACTCTGCGTAAAGCAGCTGTGTTGGCTCTAGGGGCAGGTTGAAAAAACAGAAAGGTTAAGTAGATGGCCCAACTTCTCCAAGCATTAGTGATTTTTTTTTTAAGATTTTTTGCAGGAAGGGGGGTGCGTGGCCCCTGGGTGGCTCAGTCAGTTAAGCATCTGCCTTCAGCTCAGGTCATGATCTCGGGGTCCTGGGATCGAGCCCCACACTGGGCTCCCTGCTCAGCGGGGAGTCCGCTTTTTCCTCTCCCTCTGCCCCTCCCCCTGCTCATGCTCTCTCTCTCTCTCTCTCTCTCTCAAATAAATAAAATCTTAAAAAAAAAAAAAGATTTTTTTTTAAGTAATCTCTACATCCAACATGGGGCTCAAACCCATAACCCCGAGATCAAGAGTCATAGGCTTCACCAACTGAGCCAGCCAGGCGCCCCACATTAGTGATTGTTATGGCTTGAGCTGCATAACCACCCCACCCCCGCAATTCATATGTTGAAGTCCTAATTCCTGGTACCTCAGAATGTGACTGTTTGGGGAGTTAGGGTCTTTAAAGAGCTAATTAAGGTAAAATGAGGTCATCACGTGGACCTTAATCCAATAGGACTGGTGTCCTTATCAGAAGAGGAGATTAGGACACACCCATGTACAGAGGGACAGCGGCTCGAGGACACAGGAGGAAGGCAGCCTCTGGAAGGTAGGAAGAGAAGCCTCAGAAGAAACCAGCCCTGCGGACCCCCCAGATGGCCCCTGGGGGTGGGAGAAAGTACCTGTCTGTTGATGAAGGCCCCCAGTCTGCTGTACTTGGCTATGGCAGCCGACAAAGACTAAGAGTGACCCAGCTGACAGGTCACAGTCCTCCTGTGAGAGTGGGAGAGTGCAGCCCGTTGGCACAGCAGCGCACGGACGCGGTGTTGTCATAATTTAAGTACTGGAGGCTGGGATTTTTTTTTAACCTTCTAGACCAAGGAAGAGCCTGGGTTGCTCCCATTACAATGTCACTCTTTTTTGGTGTGGTGTTTCCTTGAATGGAGAGAAAGGGGGACAATCACGGCTAGCGAGAAGCAGACTTCCCACTGAGCAGGGAGCCTGATGTGGGGCTCGAGCCCAGGACCCTGAGATCATGACCTGAGCCAAAGGCAGGTGCTTAACTGACTAAGCCACCCAGGAGCTCCATTAGAGGGGATTTTTCTTTGCTTTTCCTTTCTTTTTTTTTTTTTTTTTTTTTTTTTTTTTTTTGATGTTAAGTCATCTCTACACCCAATGTGGGGCTCGAACTTACAACTTGAGATCAAGAGTCACGCGCTCTACCGACTGAGCCATCCAGGCATCCCCTGTTTTCTTTGAAATTTATTTTAAATTTTAAATTTCT
The DNA here is from genome assembly GCF_017311325.1 of Ursus maritimus. NCBI lineage: Eukaryota > Metazoa > Chordata > Mammalia > Carnivora > Ursidae > Ursus > Ursus maritimus. The sequence continues at coordinate 21,578,383 of NW_024425564.1, forward strand.
TTTCGATTTCTTCTGTAGATAAATGTTTTATAAGAAAATGGCAAGGAGAGATGAAGAAACTGCTCTGTGTATGAGAAATTGAGAGTGGTCAGAATCTCGGTTTGCCTTCAGAGACGTATATGTGCACCGTTCACTTACAGAAACTATTTACAGGTTTTGAACTACGTAAGGACAAGCCTCCAAGTTAATTACTGTTTGGGAAGTAGGAGGAAGTTGAAGAGTGGATAGGTGACTGTATAGTTCCAGCCTTAGATTAAGGAGCTAAAATCTCAAAGCTGGTGTTTATGACTGTTAGAAGCATAGGCTGGGGAGGCAACAGGCATCGCCTCCACTCCCCTACCCCGCTACC
>NW_024425564.1:21578741-21624546 GCF_017311325.1 Ursus maritimus
ACAGGGCACTGGGCAGCGGTCCTCGGAAGGGCGTCAGTGGTGGGGGAGACTAGCCCCACACTAGAGGCTAGAGACTAGCGTCTGGTCCCGTCTGCAAAGTTGAAAAGTCAGCCTCGCAAGGAACAAACTGTTTCTGAGTAGCTGAACTGCATCTCCACACGAAGCTCAAAAATATTTAACATAATAGAGGAATATCCAGACCCAACAAGATAGCATCCGCAACATCAGGGGTCCAGTCAAAAACTACCAGCCATGTGAAGAAGCAGGAAACTACGACCTGTGATAGGAAGAAAAATCAATCAGTACCGACCCAGATAGAATGCAGAGTATAAAATTAGTAGGACAAGGACGTGAAAACAGTTGTCAAAACTAGATTCTGTGCATTCATGAAGGTAGGGAAAGCAAAAGCATGCCAAAGAGAAATATGTACACTATTTAAATATGAAATATGTACACTATTTAAATATGAAATATGTACACTATTTAAATATGAAATATGTACACTATTTAAATATGAAATATGTACACTATTTAAATATGAAATATGTACACTATTTAAATATGAAATATGTACACTATTTAAATATGAAATATGTACACTATTTAAATATGAAATATGTACACTATTTAAATATGAAATATGTACACTATTTAAATATGAAATATGTACACTATTTAAATATGAAATATGTACACTATTTAAATATGAAATATGTACACTATTTAAATATGAAATATGTACACTATTTAAATATGAAATATGTACACTATTTAAATATGAAATATGTACACTATTTAAATATGAAATATGTACACTATTTAAATATGAAATATGTACACTATTTAAATATGAAATATGTACACTATTTAAATATGAAATATGTACACTATTTAAATATGAAATATGTACACTATTTAAATATGAAATATGTACACTATTTAAATATGAAATATGTACACTATTTAAATATGAAATATGTACACTATTTAAATATGAAATATGTACACTATTTAAATATGAAATATGTACACTATTTAAATATGAAATATGTACACTATTTAAATATGAAATATGTACACTATTTAAATATGAAATATGTACACTATTTAAAAGGCCCAAATCTGGGGCACCTGGGCGGCTCAGTTGGTTAAGCATCTGCCTTCAGCTCAGGTCATGATCAGGGTCCTGGGATTGAGCCCCAAGTTGGGCTCCCCGCTCAGCGGGGAATCTGCTTCTCCCTCTCCCTCTGCCGCTCCCCCTGCTTGTGCTCTCTCTATCAAATAAATGAATAAAATCTTAAAATAAAATAAAAGGCCCAAATGAAACTTCTAGAAATTAAAAAAAAGTCTGAAATAAAAATATATTGGATAAAATTTTAAATGAAGCCTCATACTATTGTTATTAGGATTACAGTAACAAATTTAAAATGCTTAGAATCATGCCTGGCATTTCATTTGTGGCGATAATTGAGAACAAATGATATGGGTTGGTTTTAAATTCAGATTGGCATAATAATAATAAATTATTGTATTTATACTATATTATACTTATTAATTATATATTATAGTAATCTATTTAGTATCTATTTAGTTTCTGCACCGTGCTAAGGACTGCAATTTAAATATCTCTAAGCCATACAAGTAAATTTTAGATACTAATAAATATGAAGGGCTTTTTTCTTGTTATGACTAAGGATCGATTTCCAAATTTGGCATTCTGATTGATTTCTCTCTCTTTTTACATTCTGCTTTCCTCATTTTTTACAATATGTTTACATTGCAGTTAAAAACAGCATTAAACTATGTGACAAGTTGAAAGCCTTACCATGACATAGGTAACAAAGGTGTCTGTGGGACGCCTGGGTGGCTCAGTCGTTAAGCATCTGCCTTCAGCTCAGGTCATGATCCCAGGGTCCTGGGATTGAACCCTACATCCGGGCTTCCTGCTCAGCAAGGAACCTGTCTCTCCCTCTCCCTCTACCCTCCCCCCTATTTGTGCTCTCTCTTTCACTCTCTCTCTCTCTCTTTCTCAAATAAATAAATAAGATTCTTTTTTAAAAAGATATCTGAAAGACTATTCCAGGTATTTAAATTCCATTAGGCACTTTTAAAAAGTCAAATAGAGAAATGGATATTTTACATAATTCTGGCTCTATCCTAGTATTAATTACACTCCTATAGCACTTTCTAGTCTACGTGTTTATCATATACATCCCCTAATTTAATTCTACAACACGTGAGGTCATTATCATTACCCACATTTAAAAGAAAGGAAACTGAGGCACAGGAAGATGAATTAGCCCAAGTTTACAAAGCTACAGGGTATGGAACGGGGATTCAGATTCGGGCCTCCTGCCACCTGTGAGCTGTCCCACCTTCCAAGCCCCCAAGCCCAGCAAGCCCAGGTGTCAGTTGGCCATTTTCCCCTAGTGACAGGAAAAAACAGACCCTCTAAGAATCTTTCAGCTCCTTGGCATCTTCATTCTGAAACTTAGACGTGAATTCGTCGACGCTTGTCCAGTTCCTTCTGGACATTGCCAGGTTTCGAGTCCTGCTGTTCTACTTAACAGCTGTGGGAGCAAAAGCAAGTCACTTAACTTCTACACTCCTCAGCTTCCCAACTTACAAAATAAAAATACCATCAACTGTACCTATCTCATAAATTTAAAGATTTTATGAGTCAACATCTTTGTCACAATTTCAACCGTGCCTGCCTTATGGCAAATGCCATAAGGAGTTACTATTATTATTGTTATTCCTGTATAGAGATTCAGCTAAGGAATGCCCAGATAGCTGGTCAAATGTTATTTCTGAACATGTCTGTAAGACTCTCTCTGCAAAAGAATAGCATTTGAACCAGTAGACTGAGTAAAGATTATCCTCACCAGTGGGGCAGGCATCATCCAATCCAGTAAGGGCTTGAATAGAACAAAATGGCGGAGAAGGAAGATTTCCATGTCTGATAGAGCTGGACAATCACCTTCTCCCGCCCTCAGACGTCAGTACTCCTCGCTCCTGGGTCTTTGGACTTGGACTGGGACTTATATCATTGACTCCCCTGATTCTCAGGCCTTTGGGCTCCACCTGAACTACACTACTTGCTTTCCTCGTTCTCCAACATGTAGATAGCAGACCCTAGGACTTCGGGCCTTCATAATCTTGTGACGTAATTCTTATAATAAATATATATGTCTCTTATTGGTTTTGTTTCTCCGGCACATCCTGACAAGTACACAAGTCCTAGCCATTTTCAACTCATTTCTTTCTTTTTTTTTTTTTTAAGATTTTATTTATTTATTTTCAGAGAGAGAGAGAGAAAGCACAAACGGTGGGAGAAGGGTCAGAGGGAGAAGGAAAAGCAGAGTCCCACTAAGCAGGGAACCTGATACAGGGCTTGATCCCAGGACCCTGGGATCATGACCTGAGCTGAAGGCAGACGCTTAACTGACTGAGCCACCCAGGCACCCCTCAACCCATTTCTTAACATTAGATATATGGAAATTGGTCCTGGGCTAAATCGCTGGATTTGACTATTCTGATGACTATTCCACTCATGGCAGAAATTTTCAGTTAGGGATATGCCAACAAAGGGATTTCCATGTGTTTTGTGTCAAAAGCTAACCACTCTGTTTGGGAACACAAATGGAAATTTAAGTGCCATAACTCTGTAGTGTGCAGGGACACACAAACACACACACACGCACACACACACACACACACACTCCGAGTTTCTGCCAGGCTAGACTGATTTCTCCCTGAAAGTGCAATGAAATCAGTTCTGGCCCAACCACAGTGCTGACTTCTTCAGTCGTCGGCAAGCTGCCCCACGGGAGGTAAAGAGCACAGGGCGAATGTGGACCCTTGCCAGGGACTATCGGCATTATTATCAGAGTGAAATATTGTAATTAATGTGATTTCTACTCATTCCTAGTTTGTTGACTTTCGCAACAGGCGGGATGAGGGCAGTTATAAGGGGAAAGAATTCAGGAGCCCTTCAACTGTGACACTTTGAGAAGGATGGTTTTCAGAGACTTTGGACCCCAAAGATCACTCGGATCCATTAACAGATAAATAATCTTCACCTAGGCTCTCATCCCAGCAGGGAACAAGGATTTTGTTACCCCAGGGTTTAGTCACATGTCCCTTGAAAAATTAATACAGGGAATCTCTGAGTCTAATAGAGGTGGCAAACACACGCTCCTTTTTCTCACAGAGTGGCAGTGACTTTGAATTGTCTCTCCTCAAGTTTCCGGTAATTACTCCGAACAATACCACATCAGGGCCCACCCTAATGGGACTCCATGTGTAATTTGTGGATGGTCAGGGTAACAAGACCAAGCCTATACCACTCAAGCTCTAGACCATCACCTCGGGAGACGGGCTCCTTACTCACTGTCTGCTCTTTGCTACCAAGGATTTCCGTTCTGCCATGCCACACGCAATCAAGAATCCATTTCCAGGCAATCCTCCATTGCACGTTCTCGATGAAAGATGGCGGGCAGCACCACACTGCAGACTGAAAACCCTTGCCGCAGACACACACCCTGCCACGTTACTGCCACTTCATTGATTTAGGACAGGCATTTACTGGACCTCTTCTTCAAGATACAGCAGACAGAACACCGTTTCCCTCAACCATTGTCTTACCAGGGCTGGTCATTTGCAACGCTCATTTTCCCCATTGGGTTGGCATGAGAAGCATAAGCAAAGCGAGAGGCAGTGCTGTCTGTTATTTTGTTTTTATTGCCTTCTGCATATACAGAGGGGTCCCTGGTGTCCCTTTCCATATCTAAGTTCAATATTTTGGGCATGGAACTCAAATTCAGTAACACACAGTTATGGAATAAACAAGGAAATGAATCACAACAGCTTGGATGAAGACAGAGCTCTGGAGCCAAGTAACCCACAGAGTGCCCACATTTATAGGCATGGTCGATGTTGCTGCTGCTTTTATTTAAAGCTGGGGAATGCCGGACTCAGGCTGAAACAGGGAAAGGCCATTTCAAGGCAAATGCATGTTTTGCAGCAGAAGCTGGTGCTGTTCGTAAGCCTGGGATTGGTGAGCCTTGTGCAAAAAGACATACTTTCCAACCAGGCCCATAATTCCTGGCAAGATGAGATCCACCAGCCAGAGACACTTGCAAGAATGTTATGGCAGCCCCAGTTCATCCGCATTGCCGCAGACCTCTGGAATGTCTGAGCGTTAAACTGAGCTGACAGAGAAAGGGAAAGGCAGACCGGGAAGAAATACTTTCCCATCCGCCCAAATATGCTTAATGCTCCTCTGCATTCTGGAGACACAGAAACTCTTCGGCCTCGCTTCGTATTTTTGGGATACCAGCACGCGTCTTCTCCTTATCAGTGAAATACCCCAGATAGCCAAGCGCTCTGCGCTGTCCCAATATGGCACCTGCCATTTAAAACACCAGTTCATCATGGCCCCTTCCTCGTGCTGTCATTTCATTGGCAGAAATGTCATTTACTTCGTGCCGATAATTATTAGAGAACCAAGTAAACTGTGGAAATTTGTAAACTCTTGCATGGCTAAATTAAATGCTATTTTAACTAACAGTTAATAGTGTTTACTGCTGTGTAATAGTAATTTTCATTTTTTACTGTATCTAATGACATTCTGATGACTGGAATTCTCTGTAGGGATACCAAATCATTACATTAAGGATGAGTGATTTTAGTATGCAATGACTGATCAGTATAATAATATGTAGACTAATGCTTGAGCTAGTAAATTAAATCATTTGCACCACAGTGTTTGTCAACTAGACTAGGGATTCCATTACGCCATTAAATTATAATGTAGAGCCTGCTTAAAGTAAAATAACAAATGAGCATCTTAAATTGGTGATGCATTGGTAGAACACTTTCTTAAGAGGTATGAGAAAGACAGAAATACTCCTAGTCAGCCCAAACAGTTCATCACTTCCTTATCGTAGGTGGCCTAGCCATTGAACTAAATTATAAAGGAAACCCTACAGACATTTACCCGCGTGAGGACAAGAGAAGATTTGCCTGTTGGAGGAAGAGAAAGGAAATAGGACCTCAGGGAAGGTTTGGATAATCAACCATGTGAAGAGTTGGGTTTTTGTTCCATGCAAGATGTAATGAAAAAACACAAGTGGAAGGAGAAAAAAAGAACTCTCTTCCAAGCGGTGATCAGCCACGCCTGGGACCATGATCAAAGCCTAGCAGTCCCCTGGGCAAGACGCCTGCTTCCAGGCCACAATCAGGGATGTACCTCCCGAGCCTGAAAGTCATCAAGGCTTCCCTAGCTCTCAGAAAGACCAGACCGCACCTCACAAACAGGAGTCCCTTTTTAAGTCAGCCTCTCCAAAAGCTAAAGCAAGCTCAGTGCCTAAGATATGAGACCAAACTCAAGAGACTACAACACTCAAAGGAAAAAGTCATCCAAGTTTCTAGATCCCTTCCTTAGAGCTCCATGGTTCTCGGTCATCAGATCAGGTTTTGGAAGCAATAATATTAAGGAAAGCTCTGGAGAATAGAATCGATAAAGTAAAATACAGGAAGGAGAGAAGCAGTACTATGATTCTCTTCTTCCTCAAATCGAGGTTTGAGGGCAAAGTGAGAAGGGGAGTAAGGTTTACTTTAAAACCTCAGTAACTTTTGAAGAGGAACCTTTAGGAAAAAGGTCTTCTCCACTGGATTCCATTTAAAGTTATTTTTGAGCAGCTATTATGAGTCAGACATGTTGAGAGTCATAGAGATGAGGACCCTGAGTCACTGTCTTCAAGAAGCCCACAGTAGAGTAAGTGAAACACCATGGAACCAAGAGTTACCACATAGGACCCTCCAGGCACCCTAAGAGAGACCCCAACTCTGAACAGAAAGTTAGGATGGCTTCGCAAAGACTGCACCCTTGGCGTCAAGTAGGAGTTGACCAAACAAAGAAAAGGAGAAAGGGCTTACCATCCTATGAAAAGGCCTAGAGGTTTAAGAAAATGTGTGGTATTAACCAAGATTCAAGAGTAGAGCAAGGATAACTCTTGGATGTCAACAGGAGATTCGATCCTGAAGAGTTCTTGCATAGATCTCTATAGGGCTTAGGTGTCATTTTGAAGGCAATGGTGTTGCTAAAGAATTTAAGTTCAAGTGATATGACCAATGATCAGATTTGTATTCCGGAAAGGTCATTCAGGTGGTGACATAGAGATGCTTTGAAGAAAGGGGAAGGTACAAATGGAGATATCAGTCAGAAAATCATGATGGTAATTATTACAACAGATGATAAAAGCGTGTGAATGACAGCAAGAGTAGAAAGGCAGAAACATAAATCTAGAAAGTCAGAATATTAACTGGGACAGGGGACTGACCTAGAATAAGGTGGCAAAGTAAATTAGTACTAGGTATGATACAAGGAGCTCATTCATTTGTTGCATTGATTCAGTGTTAAACCGTATACTTAAATGGCCTCCCTCTGATAAACACAAGCACCATTTATATTAGATGATTATGCATTTCAGTTTCTTTCCCAGGGTTTCCAAAAAGAAAGTTCTCATATAACATAATTAGGTATTTTCTTATAAATTAAGTCACTTTACCCAAGACATAATCCAAAGCAAAACGTGACTCTTGAAGATTACGTTATTCATGATTGTATTCAGTGGACGAATTCTCTACCAGGGTTTGTGGCATTCATGCCATGGACAGTGTTGATTGGTTTAGGAATGGCCTCCCGGCTCCTCTGAGCTAATAAGCTGCCCTGGACACTATCCCTACCAATGGCAACTTGCCAAACCCACCAAATTCTCTTTCAGAGAGTTTAAAGACAGAGAGATAGAATTACTAAGTCGATGAAGACAGGTGAAGAAAGGGAGGGAGAGAGAAAGCAGCTAAGTCACCAAAGTGGAAGATCCCTCAAGCAAGGAGGAACACATGCCTGCCATCAAGAGTGAAACAAACTTTGTGGTTTTGCTAAAGCTTTATTGTGTCCTAAAAGATGGGATGTGCAGGTTGGGCACTGCACAAGAGCCTCTGGATGAGGGGACAAGCAGGAACTGAAACACAGGTTGCCCCCCACCTGCCAGGCCAAGCACACTTGCTCAGCAAGGCAACTACCCAAAAAGGTTGCCTTTTCTAAACGGCACGAAGGTCCGGTAGAAGACCGTCTAGCTTCCTGTGATGTGTGGTATGCAAAACTGAGACATTCTCATGCCCTGCTTTCTTCCCCAGGCATCTTTGTGGTAAACGGCCATTAAACAGTCCTCCAGAACACAGAGCTTTACCCTGCCCAGCTGCCGATGTGTTTTGGTTTAACCTACATCACACTTTTTAAAACTTTCAGTGCACATACTTTCAGGCAGAGGGAGAAAATGGGAATAAGGGGAGAAAAACCTAGATGTACAAAGACAAAACAATAGCAATACCGCAAAAACTACCCAATTCGTGAAGCATTTACGCACGCCCTATTCCTGGAGAGCCGTTTTACAAGGCTCGGAGGCTGCAACCATAATTACCTTTAGTCTAGTCTCAAGGCTGAAGCGAGAGGAATCTTTTAAAAAGCTAAGTTAGATCCTGAAATTCTGTGCAGGCCCTGCACAGTGAATGTTAAAGTCCTTACAGTGGTTTTTGAGGCCCCGTGTGATCGTGACTTCTTTAACTTCGTCTCCTATAGCTCTCCTAGCTTACTGAGCTCTAACTGTGGGATTGACACAAAAGGGGACTAAGTGACTTGCTGTCCCCCAAACATCAGGCATTAGGTCCTTCGCATTAGCTGCTACCCTGGTCTAGAACATTCTCTGCCCAGATACACACATGGTTAAAACCTTCATCTCTGCCATGTCTTTGTCCAAACATCACCTCCTCTAAAAAGCCTTCTAGCACCATCCTATTTAAAAATTGCAATCCACATTTGCACACTCTGGCTCCCTCCATCCCCCTTATTCTGCATCTTTTTGGCATTTCTCCCTTCAACTGCTAACATTCTTCATCTTTTTTTAAAAGATGTATTTATTTATTTTAAGAGAGAGAGAGAAAGCGTGCAAGGGAAGGAGCAGAGAGAGAATCTCAAGCAGACTCCCCGCTGAGTGGGGAGCCTGACATGGGGCTCGATCTCATGACTGCGAGATCATGACCTGAGCTACAACCAAGAGTCAGACACTTAAACGACTGAGCCATCCAGGTGCCCCTAACATTTTCCATCTTATGTTCATGGTTCATGGTCCGTTTCACCCCATTGGAATGTCAGCAACACAAGGGCAGGACTCTTTGTCTCTGTCACTCACTGATGGGTCCCAAGTGCCCTGAAACATTGCCTAGCACTTAGCGGACCCTTAATAAATATTGTTGAATAGATAAATCAAGTGCTTGCTCTGGCAGTGTGCTATAATTTGAGCCTTACCCAGAGCTTCTCACGTGTTAGTGGAATTACCACACTTAACAATTCTGTGAAGTAGGAGCCATCACTACACTCATTTTTCAGATGAAAAAACTGAGACACAGAGAAATTCCAAACAAGCCTATGATCACACAGCCAGTAAAGTGGCAGAACCCAGATTCAAAGTCAGATGCTTTTATTACAGAGTCCTCAACTTACCTATGATAAGCTACACGCATTCTTTCGGTCACTGGTGTATCGTCAAGTCCCTCAGCGGAATCCAGCCAACAATTTCTCTGGATTCCTTCACCCTAATCAAAGAGAAGGAATTACAAGGGAAAAGCAAGGTGCAGATGAAAGTGAGCTAAAGAATATATTGGAAAGAAGGGCAGACGATACAGAATACCGTTTACCCCCAACAAAGAATGTCCATAAAGAAAAACAATCGAGGAATATTTTAAGTATTTTGAGAGTATGCACAATTCTTAACTCAGAGCTCAGATACGCTATCAGGTAAAATTATTATGGTAAAATTATCAGGTAAAATTATTCAAAATTATTATTTTGAATGTCTTTTACTATAACTTTCATAGGAAACTCATTTCATGAAAGAAGCGGCCATGAGTTCTTTGTACTTTTGTTCTCTCAAGAAGCTTCTATACATACTGTTATTCGGTGGTGGTAATCAATGCTCATTGATTCAGACATTAAACGATACACTTTTCAAATACTACCTGCCAAAAATGTATGAAGAAAGAAAGATGGGTTGTTTTTTGTGGGGGTTTTTTCTGTTCTATGCACTGAATGTTTTTTTAAAAAGCAATTCATTTTCAAGCAATTTCTACATCCAACATGGGGCTCAAACTCACAACCCTGAGATCAAGAGTCACATGATTTACTGACTGAGCCTGCCAAGCGACCCCTGGATATCTTTCAAGATATCAAGAAAAGATTCTTCTTTTAAAAATCCATGCATGGGGCACCTGGGTGGCTCAGTGGGTCAAGTGTCTGCCTTCAGCTCAGGTCATGATTCCAGGGTCCTGGGATCAAGCCCCACATCAGACTCCCTGCTTCTCCCTCTCTCTGCCACTCCCACAGCTTGTGCTCTCTCGTGCTCTTTTTCTCAAATAAATAAATAAAATCTTAAAAAAAAAAATCCAGGTATGTTCTTAGCACAAAGACATATATTATATTTAAAAGAAAAAAAAACTTTTTGTAAACTCAAAACTGCCAAGTGCAGGATAGTGTTTTATCAACACACTAAAATTTATTTTCATTTTATAGTAATTTAGTTTTGGTTTCAGTTAGTACTGTGATTTTCAAAACATAAAAGCAGTTTTCTCAAAACTGATCCAAAATGTTTTCTTCACATCTACTAACACATTCTACTAACTAAAACGTTGTAAGTGTCTCTCTGGATTTGCTGTCCTCCTCAAAGTGATCTCATGACTACACTTTCTTAGCTGTAAACCGTTTCCTGCCAACGACATCACTGCTCTAATATATAACTGCGAATGAGGCCCTGACCAGATTACTTTAAGTAAATAAGTATGTGTAACGAGATTAGCTAGCATTGTAATTTATTTTCGTCCTTATTTTATAAACCCGTTGTTTTGAAAGGAACAACAATCTCATCGGTTGCCTGAAATAAAAGCCCTTTGCCACATGCCACCTTGCATAATGGCTCAAAGATGATCAGATATGATTTTGGAAAGGAAGTTAAATAACATTATGGAAAGAATTTTTAAAATTCGAACTGAGATATTTTAAAAATTCAGGGTATTTTCGGGGATATCTGATCTCCTGAAACAAGTTATTAAAACACATGATTTTTTTGACGTTGCATTTAAAAGCTCTACTGTAAACCAGGAACTATGGATTTGAAATAGGGACTTGTCTTGGTGCTTAGTATGAAAAAAGCAGAGGAGATGAGGAGACAGCATTTCCTTCCCCTGCTGTTGTCACTAATTTGTGTTATTGGGTGATCAGAAATCCTTACTCAAGGGATTAGCCACTGTTGTACTGTTTTATCCCAGTGTTCCAAGAATTCCTTTGGAGACTAAAAACAAATCCTTGGAAAAAGGATCCAATTTTTTTAGTCCAAAATTACTTCTCGGGACACCAGTGCAAAACATCAGAAATGAGCTAATCCCTTAAGAAAGGGATATTTGATAACTCAATAGCACAAATTAATTGTGAGAATGCTCAGGGAATCCAAATGCATTATGATTAATTTAATTCTTAAGAAATACATTGAATAATGTAGTTAATCCCCATAAATGTAACCTAGTGGAGGGAAGGTGGGAGTTGGTGTTCTTGCCCTTCTTTGATTTTATAAGCCAATAATCAGCCTGGAGTTCAGGAAGCCTACTTTGCTCGGCAGCTCTACGGTCTACACGTTCCGATGTAAAAGATTGTGTAAGCTGCATTGCGAAGACACACACCATTTTCAGGGTGGAAATAGATGGAACCAGGTATGCACTGATGACTCTACTACCCAGTGTAATACTCTCGCCTGTAATAGGATGATTACGTTCTTCTGATAAAGGAAAAACCTCACTTCCCAGAGAAAAGAGCCTGTTTGGTGAACACATTTAAAGCTGAATGCCTATATTGTCTTTCGCGGACTTAATGACTCATTTTATTTTTTCCCCAAGAGGTCCAGAGTTACAAAAGCGTTATATTTTAAGTTGCGAATTCCTCATTACAGAAATGTTTTATGTACTGCAGCATTCAGATTAAGCTTCTCTAGCGATACGGAAAAAAAAAAATCAGTTATCATGTTTAGTTGGCATGCTTCAGTGAGAGACATTTAACAAATAAGATAGGTAGTTTGTCAACTATCCTAAATAATACCTTACCTCCTTATGTCATGCAGCTTCTTTTCAAAAGAAGACCGTCAATGTTCTCAAGCCCTTTTTCCTAAAATCATTAGCAGCCCAGTTAAGTGTTAAGCAGTCTAGAACGGCCCTGGAGGTGAGATATTGCTCAACCACACCATAAAACCAAATATTCATCTGGTCAACAGCTGAGTATTCCAGATAAGTGACTTTTGAGGATATGGACAACTCTCATGGCTTTTCCACATAACGGTGACCTCATAAGGATCAGGGACCATTGCATATCTTGTCATCTGCGAGCGGCTCAGACATGATTTTTTTCTGGAACAGTTACAACCGAGTGCTAGCTGGGAAAAGTAAAGCCCTACTCTCTTGTCCTGCTACCACCTCAGTCTATGTGACCTCATGTGACTAAGTTGAAGTCATTGTCCCTCCATTTGTCCTCCCATGAACAGCCATTGTTCGTTTAATATGGATGTCCTGAATGCCCACCCTGTGCTAAGTTACACAAATATGTAACTCGCGGTCCCGTCCCAATTCCAGAGGAAGTGACCATCGAGTTGAGGGAGCGATAGTGAATCACAAGAGGTTAAAAGACAATGCAGATTAAAATAAGCACTGAAGGCAACTGCAAATGACAACCAAGCAAGCGGGTGACTAAATGACAGATGCGTGGGTCAGACAAGAAGCTTTTATGCAGGCGGTGACTTGGAGGTGGGCAGGACTGAGGGAGACAGAAGAGACAGAGAAGATTAAGACATTTCCGTGTTTGCGTGCCCACATACCACGCATGCGCATAAAGCAAGCCCTGGATTAAACACTCAGGTCCTGCTCTCCTGTATCTCCTATCATTGTTCCCCTTTTTGTTTGCCCAAAAGGAAGGGAGAAGGTAGATATGGTATATGGTCAGAGCCTGGAACAGAAAGGAGATCAACAGGGTCAGAGCCCAGAACAGAAACTGTGTAAAAGGGTCAAGCCTGGGGCCCGTTTCCACTGGCAGCTGCAAGGGAACTAGAGCAAGGGTGAGGGCAGGTTCAGAAATCTAGCCTTCCTTCTGCTCATCCCTGCTTCCCCAGAAGCATCTGCCCATAGGCAGGAGGTAGACCAGCAGACTGGCACACCACACCTCCTGGGGGGGGAAGGAAAGAAGAGCAGGGCTGGCTGAAGAGACGGCCTTGAGCTGACCGTTGTTGAGTTTCCTTCAACAAATGGAAAAAGAGCCTCGTATGTGACCAGCACGGAGCATTCTTCATTCTCTGAGAAAAGAGACCATGCCTCGGAATAGAACACACATTAAGATGGCAGAGGTAGCCATGGCAGAGCCAAAGGAAGGGTCCCGTGCTGTGGCTCGCTTTGTGTTTTTTCGGGTGTCGACTGATTTTGCTCACATGTACCTTCTTTTTTTTTTTTAAGATTTTATTTATTTATTTGACACAGAGACAGCCAGTGAGAGAGACAGCCAGTGAGACAGAGACAAGCAGGGGTACTAGGAGAGGAAGAAGCAGGCTCCCAGCAGAGGAGCACAATGTGGGACTCGATCCCAGAACGCCGGGATCACACCCTGAGCCGAAGGCAGATGCTTAACAACTGAGCCACTCAGGCACCCCTCACATGTACCTTCTTTACTTGTCAATAGGAAAAGTAACTGGGGCTTTGCAAGCTTTCCGAGGTATTTTGAAGATGAAGTAGCTAATTCCAAAAGGACTTGGGATTCTTGAGAGAAACACGCTTTAGATTCTGAGTATGATCCTACTATATCATGGGCACTTGACGCCTCAGCTCATCTATCTTCTGTATCCACAGAAAACATACCATTAAGTATTAGAAAAATGTCTGATCTTAGGATGCATTTAGTGTATCATGCAGGGGGGTCAATGCCTACGCATTACGCAGATGCAAAATTCCACAAATCAACACGTTTAAGATAAGTATCCCGGGCTTGTGATTTTAAGCTACTAAAGGCAAAGCACTGGCTTATATTCTTCGTGCTGTGACCCATGGCTTTGGGAGGAGAAAAGAAGACTCTCTCCTGGAATTAGTTCATTAATATCCTTCCAAATAAACAAGTCAAAAGCAAACGATAATACTTACTAGGGAGGAGATATTTAAACCAGAGACGTAAAAATTTTCTTAGTACGTTCTTACTAAATGAACAAAGAGGTTATAACAGAAGGCACAGCCTTAAAAGGGAAGGAAATTTTGGCACATGTTCCAACGTGGATGAACCTTGATGACATTGTGCTAAGGAAAATAAGCCGTCCACAAAAGACAAATATTGTATCATTCCACTCACATGAGATACCGAGAGTAGGCAGAGAAACTCATAGAGACAGAAAGTAGAATGGTGGCTGCCAGGGGCTGGGAAGGAGAACTGGGGAGATAATGTTTAACAGGAAATGAGATGATGAAAACGTTTGGGGGATGGATAGTGGTGATATACTTAATGCCATTGAACTATACACTTAAAAATGGGTAAAATGGCAGATTTTAGGGGCATCTGGCTGGCTCAGTCCGTGGAACATACAACTCCTGAGCTCAGGGTTGTCAGTTTGAGCTCCAGGTCAGGCATAGAGATTACTTAAAAATAGGGGCTCCTGGGTGACTCAGTCGGCTAAACATCTGACTTCAGCTCAAGTCATGATCTCGGGGGGGGGGGGGGGGGGCTGGGATCGAGCCCTGCGTAGGACTCACACTCAACAGGGAGTCTGCTTGTCCCTCTCCCTCTCCCTCTGCCCCTCCCCTCACTTGCGCTCTCTCTCTCTCAGATAAATAGTTAAAATCTTTTAAAAAATAAAAAACGAAAGAAATCTTTAAAAAATGATAAATTTTATGATAGACATATTTTACCACAATTTTATAAAACAATGCAATGGAAATGTACAGAATGAGATGATAAATGTCTGGTATCTTCCCCCGAATAATAAAGTGAGAAGGGGAGTAAGTATAGACAAAATGAGGTTGCTATCAGTTGCTAATCGCTGAAGCTGGGTGATGGGTACATGGAGGGCGTATACCATTTGTCTTCTTTTACTTATGCTTGAAATGTTCCCATGTAAAAAGAAAAGAAAGAAAAGCCAGAATGCAGAGCATGATCACAATTTTGTTTTCTTTGAAGGATTACCTGCACATAAATGCATAGGACTGCATTTTTTTTTAAAAAGTATGTATTGCTTTTGAAAAAAAGTGTAATATACTTTAAAAGAGAAAGAGTTACACAAGTAATGGGATAACGTCTGATTGCATAGAATTCTAGTACCTTTGGAAAAAGCAGCCTGGGCTCTGTCTCTAGTCCTGAGCTCATGTATGGAGACATGGTTCTGGGGTTCTGGGGAGAAATGTCTAAACCCTGGAATTCACCCTGCTGCTGCCCCTTGTTCCTGTCATCCTGCACTTCCAGACAAGACAGACAGACAGACAGACAGACACACACACACACACACACACACACATTCTTCTGTTAGTCCCCCTTCCCCAGGTTAGATTGATGAGGAGATGTTCCTAAATCCTGGGTCGACCCCCGGGAGCAAGGCCAGTGACAGCAATCAGCAGGGCTCTGCCCCAGGCCATCTCTCAGCCAAGACCCCAGACACTGAGGCTGGGAACAGCCTCCTCCATCCACCCCAAGCCAGGCCCCTTTAAAAGGAGCCGAAGAAGAGGCTTCCACTGTGGTTCTTTGCATTATAATCAGCCGAAGGCAAAGAGCATGAAATGGTCTTGATGTGCAAATTTCACGTTTAACAATGAATATTGCACACGGACGTCTTCTCTGTACACACACGCATAATTTTAAGTCTTCTGCCCTACTATTTATTTATTTCATGGTCTCCCACAAAATAACAATGTGTTGGTCATCCAAAAGAATCCTCTGTTTATAAAACTGTCCACACACCACACGTGGGAACCCCTGCTCTGCTCACGAGATAGGTGCGCTTACCTCTGAGGTGGAATAGATGGGAGGGTGTAGTGCAGCCATTATGTCACAAAGAAGCTCAAAATTGCACAACATTCCCTCCAAGGAGAAGCAAAAGACTATACAATAAAGTCATTTCGAAGTTCCAAATAAGATCATCCCAAAGGCAATAAACCCCAACTGGAAATTGCCCGGGACACCCTGGCCCCTGGGGACACAGCAGAGTAGTCCTGAGGATCGTGAGTGATCCCCGTCTTTGGTTTCCAAACTCTAGTGGGTGATCCCGCTTGGACAAAATGACCAGAGAGAGATGCAGCTAAGCAGAGCAGGGATTCGAACTGTGC
The DNA here is from genome assembly GCF_017311325.1 of Ursus maritimus. Classification (NCBI taxonomy): domain Eukaryota; kingdom Metazoa; phylum Chordata; class Mammalia; order Carnivora; family Ursidae; genus Ursus; species Ursus maritimus. The sequence continues at coordinate 21,595,185 of NW_024425564.1, forward strand.
CCCGAGTGCCTCCCAATTTGCCATCTTTGGTGCCTCGTTGTACTGCTTCAAACATGGCCGTTGAGCCCTGGGCATAGGGAAGAATCACAATGCCATTCCCAGAAGCGGGGAATCATCAAGGAGAAAAACAGGTCAGTAGGCATGGGCACGATAAGTGGGGTGAGACAGGCGTATGTTCAGCAGAAATTTCTTGAGTATCTGGGGACTGGACCTGCCATGCCGATTTGAGTAGCAGAGGTTAGAGGCTGATGCCGACTTCTCAAGGAAAACAAGTAGAGTCAGAAGAGGAGGGCACTGGGGGCCGGGGAGCAGGGTTGCCCACAAATAGGAGAGGTACAAGGCCAGGAGAAACGACAGGTGACAGCAAAAGAGATGGAGAAGCTCAATTACACCCGAGGGAAAATATGGCGCCATGATCCGAGACTCTCCACACAGAAGACATGTAAGGAAGGTTCTGAATCCAGCGTGCCTAGCCAGCCGGCTGTCGGGTTCACTGCAGCCTGCCCAGGCTGCTTCCATGATGTTTTGAATCATGTCACATTCATAAAGAATATATTACATTCCGTTAAACAAGCAAAATCCACAAAGGACAAATGAAGACTTCTACTCTTCTGGGCACCCACTGCTTTCAGTGGTAAATGCCTTGTTTTCAAAGCAACTCCCCTAAAATGGGGTATTGTTTTCCAATAAAGTATTTGCTGAATATTTACATACAAACAAATAGAAAATAATAATAGTGTATATTCCTCTGAACATTATAGGAAAGTGTAGGCTTCATTTAATGAGGTTTGGAAACATGCAATTTTTGATGTCCGTCAAGCTTGTTAAATTGCGACATTCTAACAGGATTTTACATTGAGCCAGAACCAGCACATCCCAGGGGTATAAATTAGGTATATCGATAAGTGCACCGATCTTTCGGTGACTGGGATAAATTTAATGCTATAATTGAATAAATGATGCAGCAATACGCCGCACCAAACCGAAGTATTGAAGTTACGCATTGCCCAAGACATAATCCAAAGCAAAACGTGACTCTTGAAGATTACGTTATTCATGATTGCATTCAGTGGACTAATTCTCTACCAGGGTTTGTGGCATCTTTATGCCATGGACAGTGTTGATTGGTTTAGGAATGGCCTCCTCCCGGCTCCTTCCCAGAGCTAATAAGCTGCCCTGACACTATCCCTACCAATGGCAACTTGCCAAACTCCACCAAATTCTCTTTCAGAGAGTTTAAAAGACAGAGAGATAGAATTACTAAGTCGATGAAGACAGGTGAAGAAAGGGGAGGGAGAGAGAGAAAGCAGCTAAGTCACCAAAGTGGAAGATCCCTCAAGCAAGGAGGAACACATGCCTGCCATCAAGAGTGAAACAAACTTTGTGGTTTTGCTAAAGCTTTATTGTGTCCTAAGATGGGATGTGCAGGTTGGGCACTGCACAAGAGCCTCTGGATGAGGGGGACAAGCAGGAACTGGAAACACAGGTTGCTCCCCACCTGCCAGGCCAAGCACACTTGCTCAGCAAGCGCAACTACTCCAAAAAGGTTGCCTTTTCTAAACGGGCACGAAGGTCCGTAGAAGACCGTCTAGCTCCTGTGATGTGTGGTATGCAAAACTGAGACATTCTCATGCCCTGCTTTCTTCCCCAGGCATCTTTGTGGTAAACGGCCATTAAACAGTCCTCCAGAACACAGAGCTTTACCCTGCTCAGGCCAACATGTGTTTTGGCTTAACCTACATCACACTTTAAAAACTTTCAGTGCACATACTTTCAGGCAGAGGGAGAAATGGAATAAGGAGAAAAACCTAGATGTACAAAGACAAACAATAGCAATACCGCAAAACTACCCACCTGTGAAGCATTGCCAAGACGCCTCTATTCCTGGAGAGCCGTTTTACAAGGCCCGGAGGCTGCAACCATAATTACCTTAGTCTGGTCTCAAGGCTGAAGCGAGAGGAATCTTTTAAAAGCTAAGTTAGATCTCTGAAATTCTGTGCAGGCCCCACAGTGAATGCGTTAAAGTCCTTACAGTGGCTTTTGAGGCCCCGCGGTGATCGTGACTCTTTAACTTCTCGTCTCCTATAGCTCTCCTCCTAGCTTACTGAGCTCTAACTGTGGGATTGACACAAAGGGGACTAAGTGACTTGCTGTCCCCAAACATCAGGCATTAGTCCTTTCAGCAGATTAGCTGCCTACCCTGGTCTAGAACACTCTGCCCAGATACACATGGTTGGAAACCTTCATCTCTGCCATGTCTTTGTCCAAACATCACCTCCTCTAAAAGCCTTCTAGCACCATCCTATTTAAAAATTGCAACTATTTGCACACTCTTGGCTCCTCTCCATCCCCTTATTCTGCATCTTTTTGGCATTTCTCCCTTCAACTGCTAACATTCTTCATCTTTTTTAAAAGATGTATTTATTTATTTTAAGCCAGAAAGCGCAAGGGAAGGAGCAGAGAGAGAATCTCGCGCAGACTTCGAGTGGGGAGCCTGACATGGGCTCCGATCTCATGACTGCGGTAGATCATGACCTGAGCTACAACCAAGAGTCAGACACTTAAACGACTGAGCCATCCAGGTGCCCCTAACATTTTCCATCTATGTTCATGGTTCATGGTCCGTTTCACCCCATTGGAATGTCAAACACAAGGCAGGACTCTTGTCTCTGTCACTACTGATGGGTCCCAAGTGCCTGAAACATTGCCTAGCACTACGGACTTAATAAATATTGTTGAATAGATAAACCAAGTGCTTGCTCTGGCAGTGTACATAATTTTGAGCCTTACCCAGAGCTTCACGTGTTAGTGGAATTACCACACTTATCAATTCTGTGAAGTAGGAGCCATCACTACACTCATTTTTCAGATGAAAAACTGGAGACACAGAGAAATTCCAAACAAGCCTATGATCACACAGCCAGTAAAGTGGCAGAACCCAGATTCAAAGTCAGATGCTTTTATTACAGAGTCCTCAACTTACCTATGATAAGCTACACGCGCATTCTTTCGGTCACTGGTGTATCGTTTAGTCCTCAGCGAATCCAGCCAACACCTCTCTGATTCCTTCACCCTAATCAAAGAGAAGGAATTACAAGGAAAAGCAAGGTGCAGATGAAAGTGAGCTTAAAGAATATATTGGAAAGAAGGGCAGACGCATAAGAGAATACCGTTTACTCTCAACAAAGAATGTCCATAAAGAAAACAATCGAGGAATATTTTTAAGTATTTTGAGAGTATGCACAATTCTTAACTCAGAGCCGGATACGCTATCAGGTAAAATTATTATGGTAAAATTATCAGGTGCAAAATTATTCAAAATTATTATTTTGAATGTCTTTTACTATAACTTTCATAGGAAACTCATTTCATGAAAGAAGCGGCCATGAGTTCTTTGTACTTTTGTTCTCTCAAGAAGCTTCTATACATACTGTTATTCGGTGGTGGTAATCAATGCTCATTGATTCAGACATTAAACGATACACTTTTCAAATACTACCTGCCAAAATGTATGAAGAAAGAAAGATGGGTTGTTTTTTGTGGTTTTTTCTGTTCTATGCACTGAATGTTTTTTAAAAGCACCATTTTCAAGCAATTTCTACATCCAACATGGGGCTCAAACTCACAACCCTGAGATCAAGAGTCACATGATTTACTGACTGAGCCTGCTGTTTACCCTGGATATCTTTCTCAAGATATCAAGAAAAGATTCTTCTTTTAAAATCCATGCATGTGGGGCACCTGGGTGGCTCAGTGGGTCAAGTGTCTGCTCAGCTCAGGTCATGATTCCAGGGTCCTGGGATCAAGCCCCACATCAGACTCCCTGCTTCTCCCTCTCTGCCACCTCCCACAGCTTGTGCTCTCTCGCAGTTTTTCTCAAATAAATAAATAAAATCTAAAAAAAAAATCCAGGTATGTTCTTAGCACAAAGACATATATTATATTTAAAAGAAAAAACTTTGTAAACTCAAAACTGCCATGCAGGATAGTGTTTTATCAACACACTAAAATTTATTTTCATTTTATAGTAATTTAAGTTTGGTTTCAGTTAGTACTGTGATTTTCAAAATATAAAAGCAGTTTTCTCAAAACTGATCCAAAATGTTTTCTTCACATCTACTAACACATTCTACTAACTAAAACGTTGTAAGTGTCTCTCTGATTTGCTGTCCTCCTCAAAGTGATCTCATGACTACACTTGCTTTAGCTGTAAACCGCTCCCGCCAACGACATCACTGCTCTAATATATAACTGCGAATGAGGCCCTGACCAGATTACTTTTTAAGTAACAAGTATGTGTAACGAGATTAGCTAGCATTGTAATTTATTTTCGGCTCTTATTTTATAAACCCGTTGTTTTGAAAGGAACAATCTCAATGGTTGCCTGAAATAAGTTCTTTGCCACATGCCACCTTGGTATACGGCTCAAAGATGATCAGATATGATTTTTGGAAAGGAAGTTAAATAACATTATGGAAAGAATTTTTAAAAATTGAACTGAGATATTTTAAAAATTCAGGGTATTTTCGGGATATCTGACTTCCTGAAACAAGTTATTAAAACACATGATTTTTTTTTGACGTGCTGCATTTAAAAGCTCTACGTAAAACTAGAACTATGGATTGAACGCTAACCCAGTCCCACCCTGTTACCAGCTCACACACTACACGTCAATTCACTTGTGTTATTGGGTGATCAGAAATCCTTACCAAGGGATTAGCCACTGTTGTACTGTTTTTATCCCCAGTGTTCCAAGAATTCCTTTTGGAGACTAAAACAAATCCTTGGAAAAAGGATCCAATTTTTTAGTCCAAAAATTACTTCTCGACACCAGTGCAAAACATCAGAAATGAGCTAATCCCTTTAAGAAAGGGATATTTGATAACTCAATAGCACAAATTAATTGTGAGAATGCTCAGGGAATCCAAATGCATTATGATTAATTAATTCTTAAGAAATACATTGAGTAATGTGGAAGTTAACTCCCATAAATGTAACTCAGTGGAGGGAAGGTGGAGTTGGTGTTCTTGCCCTCTTGATTTTATAAGCCAATAATCAGCCTGGAGTTCAGGAAGCCTACTTGCTCGGCAGCTCTACGGTCTACACGCTCCGATGTAAAAGATTGTGTAAGCTGCATTGCGAAGACACACACCATTTTCAGGGTGGAAATAGATGGAACCAGGTATGCACTGATGACTCTACTACTCCAGTGTAATACTCTCGCCTGTAATAGGATGATTACGTTTCTGATAAAGGAAAACCTCACTTCCCAGAGAAAAAGAGCCTTGCTTGTGAACATTTAAAGCTGAATGTCATATTGTCTTTCATGACTTAATGACTCATTTTATTTTTTTCCTCAAGAGGTCCAGAGTTACAAAAGCGTTATATTTTAAGTTGCGACTCCTCATTACAGAAATGTTTTATGTACTGCAGCATTCAGATTAAGCTTCTCTAGCGATACGGAAAAAATCAGTTATCATGTTTAGCTGGCATGCTTTCAGTGAGAGACATTTAACAAATAAGATAGGTAGTTTGTCAACTATCCTAAATAATACCTACCTCCTTATGTCATGCAGCTTCAAAAGAAGAATCGTCAATGTTCTCGCAAGCCCTTTTTCCTAAAATCATTAGCAGCCCAGTTATGTTAAGCAGTCTAGAACGGCCCTGGAGGTGAGATATTGCTCAACCACACCATAAAACCAAATATTCATCTGGTCAACAGCTGAGTATTCCAGATAAGTGACTCTTGAGAGCAAGTGGACAACTCTCATGGCTTTTCCACATAACGGTGACCTCATAAGGATCAGGGACCATTGCATATCTTGGTCATCTGCGAGCGGCTCAGACATGATTTTTTTCTGAACAAAAGTTACAACCGGAAAGGCTGGGAAAGTAAAGTCTCTACTCTTGTCCTGCTACCACCTCAGTCTATGTGACCTCATGTGACTAAGTTAGTCATTGTCCTCCATTTGTCCTCCCATGAACAGCCATTGTTCGCTTACTATGGATGTCCTGAATGCCCACCCTGTGCTAAGTTACACAAATATGTGGACCATGTCCTGGCCCCACGCAGAGGAAGTGACCATCGAGCTGAGGGAGCGATAGTGAATCACAAGAGGTTAAAAGACAATGCAGATTAAAAATAAGCACTGAAAGTGCAACTGCAATGACAACCAAGCAAGCGGGTGACTAAATGACAGATGCGTGGTCAGACAAGAAGCTTTTATGCAGGCGGTGACTTGAGGTGGGCAGGACTGAGGAGACAGAAGAGACAGAGAAGATTAAGACATTTGCAGGTTTGGCGTGCTCCACATACCACGCATGCGCATAAAGCAAGCCCTGGATTAAACACTCAGGTCCTGCTCTCCTGTATCTCCTCCTATCATTGTTCCCCTTTGTTTGCCCAAAAGGAAGGGAGAAGGTAGATATGGTATATGGTCAGAGCCTGAACAGAAAGGAGATCAACAGGGTCAGAGCCTGTAGAACAGAAACTGTGTAAAAGCGGTCAAGCCTGGGGCCCTGTTTCCACTGGCAGCTGCAAGGGAACTAGAGCAAGGGTGAGGGCAGGTTCAGAAATCTAGCCTTCCTTCTGCTCATATCCCCTCTTCCCAGAAGCATCTGCCCAGTAGGCAGGAGGTAGACCAGCAGACTGGCACACCACACCTCCTGGGGAAGGGAAAGAAGAGAGGGGCTGGCTGAAGAGACGCCTGAGCTGACCGTTTGGAGCTTCTCTTCAACAAATGGAAAAAGAGCCTCGTATGTGACCAGCACGGAGCATTCTTCATTCTGCGAGAAAAGAGACCATGCCTCGAATAGAACACACATTAAGATGGCAGAGGTGGAGCCATGGCAGAGCCAAAGGAAGGGATCCCTGCTGTGGCTCGCTTTTGTGTTTTTTTTGGTGCGACTGATTTTTGCTCTTCACATGTACCTTCTTTTTTTTTTTTTAAGATTTTATTTATTTATTTGACACAGAGACAGCCAGTGAGAGAGACAGCCAGACAGAGACAAGCGGTACTAGGAGAGGAAGAAGCAGGCTCCCAGCAGAGGGAGCACACAGGGGACTCGATCCCAGAACGCCGGATCCACACCCTGAGCCGAAGGCAGATGCTTAACAACTGAGCCACTCAGGCACCCCCTCACATGTACCTTTTTACTTGTCAATAGGGAAAAGTAACTGGGGCTTTGCAAGCTTCCGAGGTTTTGAAGATGAAGATAGCATCTCCAAAGGACTTGGGATTCTTGAGAAAACACGCTTTAGATTCTGAGTATGATCCTACTATATCATGGGCACTTGACGCCTCAGCTCATCTATCTCTGTATCCACAGAAAACATACCATTAAGTATTAGAAAAATGTCTGATCTTAGATGCATTTAGTGTATCATGCAGGGGGTCAATGCCTACGCACTACGCAGATGCAAAAATTCCACAAATCAACACGTTAAGATAAGTATCCCGGCTTGTGGATTTGTTAGCTACAAAGGCAAAAAGCACTGGCTTTATATTCTTCGTGCTGTGACCCATGGCTTTGGGAGGTGAAAAGAAGCATCTCTCCGAGATCTAGTTCATTAATATCCTTCCAATAAATAAACAAGTCAAAGCAAACGATAATACTTACTAGGAGGAGATATTTAAACCAGAGACGTAAAATTTTCTTAGCACGCTCTTACTAAATGAACAAAGAGGTGTTATAACAGAAGGCACAGCCTTAAAAGGAAGGGGAAATTTTGGCACATGTTCCAATGCTGGATGAACCTTGGATTGACATTGTGCTAAGGAAAATAAGTCATCACAAAGACAATATTGTATCATTCCACTTCACATGAGATACCGAGAGTAGGCAGAGAAACTCATAGAGACAGAAAGTAGAATGGGTGGGCTGCCAGGGCTGGAAGGAGAACTGGGGAGAGTAATGTTTAACAGGAAATGAGATGATGAAAACGTTTGGGGGATGGATAGTGGTGATATACTTAATGCCATTGAACTATACACTTAAAAATGGGTAAAATGGCAGATTTTAGGGGCATCTGGCTGGTTTCAGTCCGTGAACATACAACTCCTGAGCCAGGGTTGTCAGTTTGAGCTCCAGGTCAGGCATAGAGATTCTTAAAAATAGGGGCTCCTGGGTGACTCAGTCGGCTAAACATCTGACTTCAGCTTGCAGTCCATGATCTCGGGCTGATCGAGCCCCCGTTAGGACTCGCTACCACTCAACAGGGAGTCTGCTTGTCCCTCTCCCTCTCCCTCTGCCCCTCCCCTCACTTGCGCTCTCTCAGATAAATAGTTAAAATCTTTTAAAAAATAAAAACGAAAAGAAATCTTTAAAAATGATAAATTTTATGATAGACATATTTTACCACAATTTTATAAAACAATGCAATGGAAATGTACAGAATGAGATGATAAATGTCTGTATCTTCCGAATAAAAGTGAGAAGGGGAGAAGTATAGACAAAATGAGGTCTTATCAGTTGCTAATCGCTGAAGCTGGGTGATGGGTACATGGAGGCGTATACCATTTGTCTTTTACTTATGCTTGAAATGTTCCCATGTAAAGAAAAGAAAGAAAAGCCAGAATGCAGAGCATGATCACAATTTTGTTTTCTTTGAAGGATTACCTGCACATAAATGCATAGGACTGCATTTTTTTTTTTAAAAGTATGTATTGCTTTTGAAAAAGTGTAATATACTTTAAAAGAGAAAGAGTTACACAAGTAATGGATAACGTCTGATTGCATAGAATTCTAGTACCTTTGGAAAAAGCAGCCTGGGCTCTGTCTCTAGTCCTGAGCTCATGTATGGAGACATGGTTCTGGGGTTCTGGGGAGAAATGTCTAAAACCCTGAATTCAATTCTGCTGCTGCCCCTTGTTCCTGTCATCCTGCACTTCCAGACAAGACAGACAGACAGACAGACACACACACACACACACACACACACACACACATCATTCTGTTAGTCCCCCTTCCCCAGGTTAGATTGATGAGGAGATGTTCCTAAATCCCGGTCGACCCCCGAGCAAGGCCAGTGACAGCAATCAGCAGGGCTCTGCCCCAGGCCATCTCTCAGCCAAGACCCCAGACACTGAGGCTGGGAACAGCCTCCTCATCCACTCCAAGCCAGGCCCTTTAAAAGGAGCCGAAGAAGAGGCTTCCACTGTGGTTCTTTGCATTATAATCAGCCGAAGGCAAAGAGCATGAAATGGTCTTGATGTGCAAATTTCATGCTTAACAATGAATATGCACACGGACGTCTCTCTGTACACACACGCATAATTTTAAGTCTTCTGCCCTACTATTTATTTATTTCATGGTCTCCCACAAAATAACAATGTGTTGGTCATCCAAAAGAATCCTCTGTTTATAAAACTGTCCACACACCACACGTGGGAACCCCTGCTCTGCTCACGAGATAGGTGCGCTTACCTCTGAGGTGGAATAGATGGGAGGGTGTAGTGCAGCCATTATGATCCCGCTTGGACAAAATGACCAGAGAGAGATGCAGCTATGTGGGTGGGTATTTCCCCAAAATACTGAGAAGGTAACATGTGTCTTTCATGTTACATGTAGGCTTACTATTTCCTCTTCAAGGAAGAAAGGCACGCTGGACTTGTCCCCTGAGTGCCCTTTTGTAGTGGTTCCTGATTTGGGATCAAAGAGCCAAACCTCGCCCATCTTTATCCTATGGGGGAGCAAGCAGAGATGCACCAAATAGCCCTTGCTCGTGAAGAAGGCTCCTCCTGCCTGTAATAGCCTCTCCATTTGCTGTCCTTCAGGAACCCAAGATGATCTGATGGGCAGATGAGATGGACCGTTGACCTCCAAGAAATTCTAGAGAAAATAGTGCTTGGGAGCTAATTCTTATGTCCCTGAATCTGGCCTGCCGAAACTCTTAAATGATCCTAAAAATCTTAGGAAAGCTTTTCAAATAAAAAGGAAAAGGCTGTTAACAACCATCACAGATTTTCCCCTCATATTCTGGTCATATTTTAACAATTTTATTGGATTATGAGATTTGCCTTAAATGCCCCAGGGCAGTTACTGTCATCAGTGGCCCCTCTTTTATGTATGAGGCTGAGAGTAAATTTGCCAATCACTGACCACACTTCTGTGATTCTGAGATCATTCCAATGGACGCTACCTTGTGGCCCTGTAAGGAGTTGGTTGGGGTCCCATCTTCATTCAGAGCTCTGCTCACTGGAGAAAAGTACTGTGGGCCAGATCACTTCACCTCTCCAGGCTGATAATTTCACATCCGTAAAACAAAGATGCCAGTAATTTCCGAGTCCTTCCCTTATTCCCTTCCCCCTCCTACGATTCCATAAATAAATATTAGATGTAACTTGGTGTTCCTGAGAAGGAGAAATCTGAGCCAACAATTTAGCCTACAGAGACAATGACCTGAGCCAGAGTCAGACTTTGAAATGAGAAATATGCAAAACCACAGGGGAAGACAGAACCAAAGCCCTTGGCTGCATGGAGCTGACCCGAGCCTCTCTGTCTTTCCACCGGTCCTTCTTTACCTGGCCTTCTTCTAGATTCCCTAAGACCTTCCCTTTTCCTCTCCCAGCTGGTAGGTCCACTTTCCAAATACCCCGAGACGACACACACACTATCCCTGGGACAGCACACCATGTGTCATTTTGCTAGGTTTCCGTTTTTTAATAAGCTCCCTTATCATTAAATCTCTTCCATTTGAACGTCTTTGCATCCTTCCCACAACTGTGTAATGAGGATGCAGTAAAACAGAAGCACATAATAAGAGCAAATGACTCCTTTTAAAAAGCTGACCTGAAGTTCTAATGAACTAAACCAAAACGACGTGACTCGGGCATATTAGCCCTTTCCCCTCTCTATTTCGTATGTACGTGAAAACAATTAAAGCTGGGTTTTTTTCCCCAGCGTATCATGATTTTGTCTTCCCCCTTGGCCTTTTTCCATCACATTTCGAAGAATGTACAGAATATCAACTGCAGGGTCTCTCCTGTTTCCATTCTCTTCCCCCTCTTTCCTCTTAACAACTGTCATCCTTTTAGGGTTAGCCAAGCATGGGCCATCATTATACACCAGCAGTGCCGTGAGGTCAGGGCCCCACCACAAACGAGAAGAAAAAAGGACAGGAAAAAAAAAAAAAAAAAGGAGAAAAGTTGGGGGGGGGGAGGCGTTTAAAGCTCCTCATAAAATTAAATCTTAGATTTCAATTCTCCCTCATATTTTATTGTCTTTTCTTTTCTTTTTCCTGTGGTAAATGGTAATTAGAGTCAATAATCTTTTGCTGAGAGAGCACCTTGTCTTCACAGTGTTTATACCGTCATCATCAAAGATCTGCCTTAAGGCCCTGGCGTGTTAATAATTTAAGGTGTGCACAGCCTAGTTATAGCAGGAAGCCTAGTTATTGAGTTTGTAAACCAGCCGATGATTTATGGGAACACCTTGCATGAGTCATGCTCATTAAATAAAATACTTCAGTTTAATAAGGAACATGGGGTAAACAGTTCTTCCCGCTACGGGGTGAGCGTGCAATTGGAAATTGTTGAGTTTTGTCACCGAGTTCACCAATGTCATTTTGTCTTAATTGTGTTAGCAGGGGGAGGGAGGGAGGGCTGTGCGTCCCGTGCGCATCTGTACACACCTATGGTGTCGACCCTGTCCCTCCTAGAACTTTCCCCTGAGAAGCTGCATCACAGAAGCCAAATCCTCTGATAGAGAGAATGTTAAATCTCTCTCTAAAAGGCTACTAATTAAGAAACCAGAAATGCTCGTGGAAATAAAATTACAAGAAAAAATCAATATACGGTTGTTAAATGTAGCCGGCATTTAAGAGCCATAACCATATTTTACTGTTAAACACTATGGTTTACTCATTAGGAATTCCTAAGCAGACTGAGACAGCGAAAGCCAAACATAGCATTCCGGTCTGTTCAAAGAAAAAGGGTACACAGGGTCACTTTTTCTTTTTAATGTCCCCTATCTGCTGCTTTGGGAGGAAAAAAAGAAAAGATCTGCAGAGTTTTGTTGGAGGTCGGGGCGTCCTGCTTCCTAACTGACACCAGCCCCATGACCACTTGCATTTCTTTCACACTGAATTAGGCGATATGAGCCTGAAGTTGGCACTGAGATGAGCAACTCAGCTGGTTGGTTTCACAGACTTCTATATAAAGCGAACTTTGATCTTTGGTTGTGCTGATTATCGCATGATCTCTTGGGTGCTTCAAAAACTGTCAAAGAGAAAAAAAAAATGAGGGAAGACACCCTGAACTTGTATCTCTTTCACATGCTTAAAAAACCCCTCCAGGGACACCTGGATGGCTCAGTTGGTTAAGCGTCTGCCTTTGGCTTAAGTCATGATCCCAGGGTGGTGGGATCGAGCCTGCATCAGGGCTCCTGGCTCAGCGGGGAGCCTTCTTCTCCCCCTCCTCCCCGCACACGCTCTCTCTATCTCTCTTTCAAATAAATAAATGAAATCTTAAAAAAAAAAAAAAAAAAAAACCTCCTCCAATCTCTGTATCCTGTTTGTCAAGCTTTTGGGGCAATTCCTAAGCAATACTCAAAAAATGTTTTTTTATTTTTGAATCACTAAAAAATCCATTGCATTCATTTAAGACACCAAGCAGAGTCAGTGGTTTTTATCAGCTTTCTTGAGAAAATAAACCTATCCCGAAAAAGAGAGGCCACTGTGAGGTGGTTTGATGAGTGAGTAGGTGTACTTTGTGGTTTCTGTCTCACCACAGAGAGAATGGCTAATCTGAGTTTCAAATTACAGTGTTTCCCTCCCTGGAGCCCTGCCTGGTTTTAGTTTGATGTTCAGTTTGCACTCACTGTCGACACTGTCTGGGGATGTGACTTCCCTATCCAGAAACTCCGGGCGTGCTAGCCTGAACTTCCTCCAGATAGCAGAGCACCCACCAGCCTTCCGCTTAAGCAGAGCCTGTCCTGATTCCAACCAAGTTTTGCATTTGGCTTTTACAGTAGGTAACACTACATCCTCTTTATGATGAAAGAGAAATTACAGGACAGTGCCACAAAGAATGCACGACGAACACTTCCGGGGGGAGATGTCCGAAAAGGGATTTCACCTCCATAGAGATGTGTCAGTGGACCTTTCCTTATGCCCTGGATTATAAATGACCCAGTTTCCCAAGTATACTCGATTTTATTCAGCCGCCACAAATTCACAAGTCCTGCCTTACACGTTTCTCTTCTAAGATTTATTTTAGACCGCCCCTCTCTGTGCGGAGAAATCTTATATAGAAAAGTAGTTCCGAGTAGAAACCCTTTATTCGAAACATTTTAAATTCCAAGTAGCTTCATGGGCATTTTAATAAGTAACATTTATAATACAAATCAGACTGCAAGCTTCCAGCAGACCAAAAATAGGTATTTGTATTATTTTCCATATTATATTTAGCGGTGTCGTGTAATTAAGTTCTTACTAACTAATGATTGCGTTAACAGGACCCATGCTATTATCTTATGCCCCCAGGTTTGGTAGTGTTTCCCTTTACTCTAATGGCATGCAGCTCTGGTTTATACATAAGTTTTACAAATTCTGCTTTGATTTCAGAAATGTATTTTTTTAAGAAAAATTAAGTAGCTGTGAGTCCATTTAAAAATCTCCGTGTGGTGTGATCTATAATCTCACTTGAAGATAGGGAGACTGAGCCCATTGAGATATTAATAAATATATCCAGGGTTATATAATTATTGACTATTTGGGTTCTTTTGAAAAAGAGTGAAAATATAACTCTCGTTCTCTGTGTCCCTACGAGCCTTTTCCCTCCCTCCAGGCCCTCAAAGCCCTTTTGCCATTTTGCTTCCGAACTGCTTCACCCTCAGCCTCTGTAGAGAAGCAGATCCCTCAAAGTGAACAGTGTCAGGGGGCGAGGTCCCTCCACCCCGCTGCTCCTCCGAGGAGGACTTGGGGAACAAAGCCACCTCTTACGCAACTAGCCCTCCAGGTAAACAGAATCCAAGGTCAGTCTCTTTTACCACCAACTTCACCGTTAAGATTTGCTTCCTGGAAAGATCTCCTAATTTTCTGTTCTTGCACGGCCATGGGTAAGTATCCCAAAATAAGGGCAAAGCACAAGCACCCTGGAAAGCATATCTTCCTCGAGCTGGTGCTGAGTTTTTCACTATGAAGCATCTGACATGCGGGCTCAGGCCCGCACCCTCCCACAGGCCACCTGCCTTTGACGTCAGTGGGAGCTGGGCCTTCTTGGAGACGGAGGCAAAGATAGTATTTGCAGAGTCCGCAGAGAGGATGATAAGCCAGAGAGCCAGAGAGCCAATGCTCTCACAGGACATTCTTCGGCCAAATCCACCTAAATCTGTCTTTAAGAAAACCAGGGGAACTGCTCATTATGGTCCTGTCCACCACACCTATCTGATAGCATCTCAGCTACTCCCTTCAAAGACAACACCAGGCAGTCTTTCTTTCTTTCTTTTTTTTTTTAAGGCCTCCCACCCCATCCATTCTATTTTACTCCCAGTGCCAAAATGTAAGCACAATTGAACACAGATCGTTTATCCGTACCCAAAGAAAAATATTTAGTAGCCGGCAAATGCGAGCCCTAGAGAGTCAACTGGTCCAACCGCAATCTTCAAAGAGAGAGACCCATTTATTAAGGGTGTGTCTTCAGTGTTTCCTGACCTCATTGACTTTGCAAGGGGACACTTAGGGACAGCGGGGCTGAAAAGAATCCACGGTTTCATGTGCTAAAAGGTAGGGACTACTCTGCGGGGAATCTTGTCCATCGTTCCGGAAGCTGAAACTGAGCTTTTCTCTCTAGAAATGAAATCAGAGATAGTCCAGGGCAAAACAGTGGTGAGGAGATAAAATCTTGAAAATGCTGGATGAGGAGTTCTCTTTTGCCTCCCTCCACTTTGTGTGTGGACAGTGACTGCTGAGAGCGCTCTCTCAGCCACCCTGAATGTGGAGCTGCCTTTAGTGCCCGAGGGCCAGAGGAGATTTCTTTACTGGAGATGCAATCAGCTCTAACCAATCAGTAAGAAGGGTTAATCAGCTGATCGATTGGTCCCCGAGCAGCCGGGACCTGGCTCCTCTCTGACTGGCTCTAGCCTGGCCTTGGGGCAAGAGGTTGGGAACTTTTAATTATCCGCTGCAGCTACCGCCCTGATTGAATGGTCAATGGGTTTACTACTGAGCCGGCACTGCTTGAATAATAATAGAAAACAATGTGAATGCTGGCGAGCGCAAACAGAGGGCCAGAAAAGGCACTTGGATACCCAGAATGCACGTTAAAACGGGTTAATTGCCTGGCAGAAACCAAATTTCAAAGGTCTGGAAGATGTTTTATCCAAGGGTGCTAGGTGTTAGGAAAGAGCCGTGAGATGGCATTTTCTTGTGTGACTCTTCAGTCTGGGACCATTACCGGCTACACATTGCTGCCTCAGGACAAAGGAAAACTTGCTTGCCCCGGTGGTTAAAAAATGATCACTGGAGGAAATTTGTATTTTGACATTTGCAGGCACTGTCAGGGTTTAATTATTTTTCATTGTGAACTTCCTTTAAAAGAAATCATCTTCCCCCCTCTACTATGCAGGATGTGCTCATTGGGGGGGGGGGGGGGGAGTGTTTAGAAAAACAAGGTTACATCATACCAAAAATATACTGTTCTGTTCACACCCAGGTGTTTTTTGGTTTTTTTTTTTTTAAGCCTTCCTCAACTTTGTGGTGTGGAGATCCTTTCACTTTGCGTTCCCCGAACAGGATAAATCATTAATCCAATAATGCACTATAGAATTCTGCTCCCTCCTTTCTCTGATAAAAACAGTTCATTCATGGTGGTTCCTTTTTCCCTTAAGATAAAACCAACAAGTGCCTTAGAATAAAAATGATATCTGTGTTCCGATCCTCTGAGGGTGTAACAGTGGAAGCAAATGCCCCAGAAAGAGCAAACCAACCAGCCAACAACCCTATGTGCTGGCAGGGAGGTCCGCAAAAGATGTGAGCAGTTGCACAGAGCTGCTGAAAAGGATACGTTTGGGGTCATTTAAAAAAAGAGAGAAAAAAAGAAAAGAACAATCCATTTGGCATGGAGACCAGCGTTGGCAGGGGTTTCAAATAAAAGTCAACTAGAATCCCTTTTGAAGGTGTCAACCAGAATTTTAATCAAAACCCTCAAATTGTTCAAGATCAGAAATCGTCCTATTTAAGCAGATTCCATGCAAAAAAATTTGCCTTTCTCCAGTGATCTCACATAAACATGGAGCGTTCATCAGGCTCCACCGGAGTCATTACTATTTATATTACCATACCCTGGCCGTGTGCAGTCAATTCATAATTGTCCAGTTTTTCTAATTAATCACAAAAGATTTTTGTTTTGCCTGCAGCTAGTTCTGGGGTGACTCACGATGGCAAGCCAAAGCTCATACATCAAACACAGGCCCTTTTTCACTCTGGCCTTCTGCTGGGGAATGCTGCTCCGCGCTTCTCGACCAAAGAGGCGCGCACTGGGCATGCGCAGCCCCGGGCAGGGGAGAAGCCGGAGATCTGTCCTCTACTGTGTGACTTGTTATTTTTATCTGATGCTTGCATTCTGGGGCCAAATCAGATCCAGATAGCAAAGCAAGGTTTCTAAATTCAGAGCACTGCCGCTCTTGGTTCTTTCTCGCCGCTCTTCTGTCTTCCTCCTCTTCTCCTGTCCTCAAATTGTTCAAGACTGCGATATTTTCAAACGAGAGATCTAGATACCATTTTTCATATCCTTCAGTCCTTTCGAGGGTGCCCTTCCATGGAGGCTGTAATAACAAAAGAATGGCACCAGGAGAAAAAAAAAAGAAAAAAAGAAAGAAACCCAGTTTCTGAATTTTATCCTTCCCAATCCGCGGAATGACGGAGCAGCAGGAAGTTATGTTTAATATGCAGTTTATCTCACTGAAGGCACCCGGGGGTGTTTCAGCAGGTGACCCGCTGGAAAGGTGTCTGGTGCAAATAACCTGTGGGATTGCTAGGCAGGGGGCCATTGCCACAGCTTGTCTGAGTCAGGACGGTGAGGACACGTTAGACGATCAGAGGACCTACTTTCCCGGGAGGCGGGCGGAGACCGTTCTGCGTAACCTGCGTTGCAGGTGAGGCATTTCAAGGTGAGATCAGTCACTTTAGAAGCTCTCTTTTGTCTGCACTGGCACGGGGTCAGCACAGCGAGAGGAGGAAAGCATGCTGCTTGGCAACCCTAAGCGGCCTTCAGGACTCCATTGGATGCTGAGGAGGTGTTCCACAGCTCCCAGCCACTGAGTTTATTTATTGATCAATGTTGCTGGTATCCTATATGCACAAATGCTGGATGTATTGTCGGGCTGGCTAGATCCCAGGCAGCACCGGAGATCGCATTTCCTTGTGGAGGACACTGTCCACAAGGCCACAGTGCCTCCTTGGTGGGCC
Organism: Ursus maritimus; assembly: GCF_017311325.1. NCBI lineage: Eukaryota > Metazoa > Chordata > Mammalia > Carnivora > Ursidae > Ursus > Ursus maritimus. Next base: position 21,612,592 of record NW_024425564.1, read on the forward strand.
CCACATACCCTTTAAGGTCTGACTAGGTATCACCTCCTCTGAGAAGTCTCACTGGCCAGTTGCCTCCACGCCCCCTGCCACCTGTGCCCACCAGGCTTAGATGCAACTTTTCTGCACCCCCATAAAAGCTTGAATTGCCTCTATCCTAGCATCTATCATGATTGCCTGGGGACGTGCCTGATTCCCCACATCACTAGGAGCACCACGAGAGGGGGAACCGCCGTGTGCACACTCAGCTGTGTACATGTACAGGTCTGGGAGACAGATCCCTCGGAACAGACGAGATTTACCATCAGATGGAAGGGTCATGGCAACCATGCACGGTGATGAAGACTACATATAACTTTCTCCATTTATTTTCCAAGTTATTTACCTTTCCAGGGTCCTGCTAACCTACCTACTCTCTCACTGGAGCCCTCCTGTGTGTGCCCAGGGGCGTTCTTCAGCCTGCTGGAATCAGTGCTGAGGGTGAGTTCATTTTAAATCACAATAACAATAAAAATAAAGAACTCTGTTATTATCTCCTGATTAGGGAAGGCCAAACAAACCTGGATTTGTGTTTTGCCTTTTGGCTTTTTCCCTTTTGGAACCTATTTGCATATAGGGGGTGGGGGCTGGGCATCAAAGGAATGACTGCTTGTTTGATCTAATTAGTCTAATTCTCATTCTTTACTGAGAAAACACAGGGGAAGGGGAATTCCAGATCAACCTGGGGTCTCTGAGAGGTAAAATCCTCTTTCAGATGGAAAGAACTGGATCTTCTTTAACATAAAGGAAGACGAATAATAGGTTCTTCATATTATTTCATACATTTTTACTCGGCTTGTGCTACACACCAGCACATAATGGGTACTTGCCCTGATTCACAAGCAATCAACACTGAGGTCTTCTGGGCAGACAAACCTACACAGGCTGTGACAAGTCTGATGGGAATCATAAAAGGACAATCACGGGGCACCATGGAAACTTGCACCTGAAGGAACTACCATGGCCTGAGGTGGGAATATCCTCCAAGACTTGGGTGCAGTAGTCGCTTTGAGCTGAGTCATGAAGGACAACTAAGCAAGGAGTGCTCGCGGCAGATGAAATGAGTGGGCTGTGCTCCTTTCTCAAGGATGCGGAAGGGTAGTCAGAGTCAGACCTTGGGAGTAAATGGAAGACCCGTTCCCAGAGCCTGGAGAGTCACTGGGCCACCAAATGAAATGCCTTATCAACTGTAGTAGAGATTTAAAGGTTTGTCCTAAGGGCAATGAGGAACTATCAAAAAAGGGTTTAAAACAGGTGCATTAAGGACTCCGATGTGTTGTCTACAGGGCGCTCTGGTTGCGGCTGTGGAGCACAAGAGAGAGGCAAGGTGGAAATGGGGAGTCCCCAGGCAGCCCCCACAGAGGTGCTAGTGAGAAGTGATGGCGGCCCGGACTGGAGAGGTGCCCGTGGGCATGGAGGGAAGGATGGGTTGTACGGATTCTGAGGAGTTAAGAGAAGCTGAGGGAAAATGAATGGTGGAAATTCCTGAGGAACAACTCACATTAGTTTCCTCTGCCTTTCAGGCTTTCAACTCTGCCCTTACCTAGTCCCTAAAACCAACAATCTGAAACATAAAGCAATGAGTTTAGGAAAAATCAGTGTGTGAAACTAACCCCCTTGGTGCTCCCTGGAACACAAGGCCCAGCTAAGAACACTTTCCTTTACCTAACATCTCTCCTGCACTCTCTCTCTCCACACTTATTTGGAACCAAAAGGGACTTTATCCGGCAATCCAGATTCCCACCATAGTCCTGACCCATTGCCCACTGGGACCCAAATGCAGGATGATCTCCCTGGCTTTACCCCTCACTTCGGTTTACAAGGTATCAGAGTGGCCTTGCAAAAAATCATTCTCTTCTCCAGGTTTATAGTTTCTCTCTTGTTCAAGTGGAGAAAAGTGGAAATGATAAAGTTTCCGGCAGGAAGAGGATAAACCAAACTGAACTGCTCAGAAGACCAAAGCCCTCTAACCACAGAAAGTTCTTATCAGAGAGTGGGTCTGTGGTTCTATTCTCCTCCCTCCCACCCCCCAACACTCCAACAACAGACATTTGAACCCAGGAAATTACTGTAGCAGAGAATTACTGATTACAGATGGCCCTCAGAATATGGTCACCCAGAAAGGGAATTTGGAATCTATTTGAAAAATCTCAAATCAAAAATTGTATAATCTCAGACCAAAAGTTAGAAATTAAAAATGTCAACAGCAAGAACATTTCATATGAATGACCCAAATCATTCTAAGTACGGCTAGGTATCGTATCAGGTTTCAGACTGCATTATTTCCCTTGTTTATAATATCCCACACAGACAATTTCTCCTTCCCCAGAAAGGATTCTGAATTCTCAACATGAGGCTTTTTTCTTTTTCTAATGAAGAATAGCTACACAGTGGCTTTTTCTCTCATGCTAGCATAATAGAGGTCTGGATGCTAATAAGACGCAGTCTCTCAGGTAAGCTGCCTAAAAGAGCAAGTCCCCTTCGTATCCTTCTGAAGCAGTTTCAAAAATAAAAGAATAGCTTCATCTAGAAAATGAAATACCATTTGCGATGAGAAAACAAAGTTGGTAAGTAAGAGATTCCCAAACACGAGCCATCCGTCCTTTATTTAATTGAGCAAGTGTTGTATGAAATAACAAATTCCAAATCCACAGAAGAATGTGCATGGAGGCCTAGAGCCGACTGAAAAAAAAAAATGTAAATTCCAGGGTGAATACAGTGCCCACTCATGGCTGGCTTGGGAGGATGATCCAGAAGCGTCTCCTTAGCTTTACTATTGGGCACTGGACCAAAACTTGGAAAAGAAGGAAGGATAAGGAAACATTTAGGATTTCATTAGAGAGAAGTTTTTGTAGGAGCAAAGGGGTCCCTCCTTTCCAGTCACTGAAAGGTTTCCTTGTTTTCCTTCTATCTCCGACGCCAGTTCTGCCTCTTACACAGGACCTGCTTCCAGTTTCATCCCTGGGACTGGGAATCTGACCTGGGAAGTGACCTTCTCCTCAGGAAATTTCTCACTTGCCCTGGATGCAAAAAGCCCTGGAAGGCCTTAAACGTAGCTGCTGATCTGAACCGCCTACGGGGCTCCACTGAGTCCTGGGCTCTGGATTCTAGTTCTAGACCCGGTTCTAAACGGAGAGCTCCAGAAGGAGCTGGCCATAGTTTCCCCAGCTTCCCTTGATGAACAAGGATCTAGGCCTCTTTCCTGCAGCCCAATGGACAGGACAGCAGAGCGAGAGCTGGGAGAGGCCTCTCCCTGGCTTCCCTGCCCCGTTCACGGTGTCCAGGGACACGAGGTCCGTGCTGGCCTAGAAGTCATCGTGCGTTCTGTGGGCACGTTTGTCTCTCTGCCTTTCAGTGCGGGTAAGCACAGCTTTCTAAGAGGGTTGTAACAATGAAGCCACACCTTTCAGCTGAAGGAAAGAAAGGTATCCTCTTCCCATCCTCCCTCCTCTCTCCCCTTCGTGGCCATACCTGTCTTCAGTTTTGCTTCCAGATTTGTCCTCAAAGGTAAGATAATCTCATGGATTTAAGTACTTGATCTATTTATAAAAACCCTCCCCATAAAAACCCAAGGCAAAAGCGACTTCGAACCTTCCAGTTGTTTCCTGGAAAAGACAGAAATGAAGACCGTTAACATTTGACCTCTCCTGCAACTCTTGGAGAGTTAACAGATGAGGCAGGATAAGGCAGAAACCTGAACATTCAAGTCACTTTCGGTCAGACCCCGTGATTTTTCATCCTTCAGCTCAAGCCACAGTGACTGAGAAGGCTCTCAATCACCAGTGTTCTGGAAGGGAGTCCCCGGATGAACTGTGAACGGCGTTATTACTGAGCGTCTGCTCTTCAGAGACTCAGAGGAGTGGATTGAGGCGGAGTTTCTGCTGATTTATAAGCATTAAATCAGATGAGGATAATGGCAAATACGCCTATCTTTCTTATAACACCGTATGAACAGCGATCATTCTCCAATACCTAGAGGAGTATCTCACAACACACAGGTAATATAAGCAGCAGGAAAGGAGGTTGAAAGTGACTTCCTGTCATCCCCGCATTAGTGCAACAGTAAGATGAATGTTGCGTCTTGAAATGCCTCGCATTTTTTTGCCTGCTATTATTAACCTTGCATGCTTCTAAGCAGCACGGGGTCCTGGAGAAAAAGGTTATAACAAGTGGATATTTGAGAGCGGAGATTGCTATCCAGGGTAGGCGGAATTGCATGTGCTTCCTTTAACCTTCCTTTGTGCTTGAAATCCACTATTTTAAGGCAGCTGTTCCTTCCCATTTATAACAACTTCACAAACGCAGCCGCTTAAACGTAGTTGCGTTCGGCACAATATTAGATTCAAATAAAGTGCCTTAAATGATGAAACGGACATTCCTCCAAGGCGGTCGGGAAGTTTCCGTCGAGAGAAGTGCTGACTGGCTTGTCCCCAGTGCCGACTCCAAATACCATAAGGGGCTCTGTGTTTTATAGCACCCTTCTCTCTTGGCATGGGTCCTGCGCTCCCATTTGCGCTTTTATCAGGCTAAAGAGGATATATTTTATCATAATGGCTTTATATCCGATGTGTACAGGCCAACACAAATAGGGTATTACAAGTTAAAGAACGGTACCTCAGGCACCGTTTTATTAGAACTAGTGTTTACATCGAACAATACATCATAAGTACTTTATATTAAGCGGGGACAAATCATTTGCCTGAGGATTAGGTGTTATGCCATTGAATTGCAATCCTTCTGTTGATTTTTTTCTTAACTGCCAAACCAAACATGGTCAAAGAAGTAACTGTAAAAAGCTAAACGGGAGCGCTCTTATCCCACATTTCAAGCATAAAATAAAAAACGAAGCGAAAACCCATGCGGTACAGCAATACACGCTCAAACATTTCACTGAGGGCCACCTGTCTCTGTGGCGTCTAAGATCTGCCCTTAAGTTTGCGCTCAGGCCTGGAGTGTACCCACGATACTGCCTTCTCAGAGCCTTTAAGGACGAGAAAAGAAAGCAGTGCCCGAGAGAAGCCAGCCAAGACCTCTCCCTCACATTACCATCAATCTGGTATGCTCCAAAGTAATCCACTTGACTCTTAGGCTCAACGAATCCCATCCCTAAAAGGCTGACAGCGAGGGAGAGGTCCTCATCTGTAAGAACATGGTGGAAGTGGATTTTAATTCTCTCACACCAGTGCCATATTCCTTAGGATACTGTTAAAATAGCTCATAAAAAGGCATCAGGGATATTTTCAGACTAGACATTTGTCATGCAATCTCTAAGATACTCTTCCCTGGGGTTTTTCTTAGAGACGAGGACACCTTTAAAAAAAAAAAAAAGTCCAAATGACTCATCCTATTCAAGGAAATATTTGCCATATTCCAAATTCTAGGAATGAAGATTTGCCAACTGAAGAGAACACGCACTAACATTCTTTGGTGGTTAAAAGTGGTTAAGAACGGAGTCAGACTTTCTGAGTTAGAATCTGGTCTGCCACCTGCCCACTGTTCAGTCTTGGCAATTTACTTGACATCTCTGGGCCTCTGTTTCCTGTAAAATGAGAATAATGACAATACCTACCCCATTGGTTTACATGAATATTAAATAAGATCACGGAGAAGAGTACTCTTGGGCCGGGGTCTCTGCTTCCTGCCTGCAGAGGTCTCTCTGTGTGCCTCCCAGCCTCTTTTTCCATCCAAGTGGGAAGAGGCTATGGAGGCAATACTTGAGCTGGCGGGAGCTCTTATTAGCTCATTACCTGAAAGTCCCAACATACTGACGTGTCTTCTAGCCTATGTGTAACACAGATGCTTCTCTCTGGATCTAGCTGCTAAAACCACGCCACCTCCGTGGGCGTGCCAAGCAGAATCCTGGGGCATTCCACATGGCTGCCACCAGTGGACCCTCTGCAGACCAGGAGTATAGAAAGAGGATGACAACTACGACTTGAAAAGTAATACATAAAAAATCATTTTAAAAATTATTTGAGCAAATCATGGAGCAAAGATAGCAATCCTAATAGATCGTTGTTAAGGGTTCCAAAGAATCGAATGGAATACTTAGGTCAATTACCGAATGCTTCCCGGGATTTCATTAACTCCCTAAACACAGCCTCTATTGATTGCCTTTGGCAGGCATCGTACTTGGTAGTGGGGTTATAAAACCTGAGGAAATAGGTAAGTCAGTGCACCCCATCATTCATGCACTCATTCCTGCAAAAAGTCATTCATTTAGCATTTATGTGCTGGCACTGTGCCAGACTCTGGGGACACACCAGTAGATGGGGACGGCTGCTGTTACTGCTCACAAATCCTTGGTCCGTGGGCTTCTGAAAATGACACACACAGTTTGGAAATACTCATTCAAATACTTACTGTTCGGGAGCCTCTTTAGCGGCAACTTTCAGATCTTATTTTTGTTGCGAGACTTTAACCAAGTCACAACCCAGAGTAATTAAACATGTTCAGAATGTTTGGACCCCCTTCTCTGTCTGCCGCTGACCAACTCAGTCTCCCAACTGCTTTGCAATTAAAAATACAAAGGGGAGGGGTTCTCATGTCAGATATTCTGGAAGCAGTCAAAAAGAACGGCGAAAAGGGGTGCCTGGGTGGTTCAGTCGTTAAGCGTCTGCCTTCGGCTCAGGGTGTGATCCCGGAGTCCTGGGATTGAGCCCCACATCAGGCTCCTCCACTGGGAGGCTGCTTCTTCCTCTCCCACTCCCCCTGCTTGTGTTCCCTCTCTCCCTGGCTGTCTATCTCTCTGTCAAATAAATAAATAAAATCTTAAAAAAAAAAAAAAGGCGAAGAAACTGGGCAGCTTCCATGGGCCCAGTCTTCTTGAGCGTATCTCTTATCACTGAAAAGAAAAAGAAGTATGCGAAAACTGCCGGTGATTCTTTCCCACAGAATTGCCTAGAAACATGAAAAGCCAAATTCCATTACCTGCATACTTTCCTGAACAAAGTGCAGGGAAATCTGATGGTCTGAGTGGTGTACAGGGAGTGGCGTGAGGGATCTTCCTTCTAAAGCTTAAGATGGGGAAAATTCTAGAGCACGCGGCTCCTTTCCCGCTTAAAGAATCGCCTTGTTTGTGGTCCTACGTGAGTTACTTCCTCTCTTGTGCCCCCTTTCAATCTAGGGTGAATTTAGGAGGACATTTTTCACCAGCTTCAGGGCATTTAGGACAGAAGATCTTGCACGTCTTTTCATGGACCAGTGTGTTGTATTGGTGTTCCAGGAGACTTTGCTCTGTGTGTGTGTGTGTGTGTGTGTGTGTGTACACATATACATTTTGTTACATATGTATTTTATATATAATGTATATTTTGTTATGTGTATTTTTGTTATATTTTTATATATAATGCACATTTTTGTTATATATTATATATTTATATATTTTTGTTGTATTATTATATTTATACATGTATATATTTTTTTAAAGGTCTCTAAGCTAGGACACACAGCAGCACTCATGGTTTTTATTTTCTCTCCACATTTATTTCTAAATGTAGAACTTACTCCTTTCATACTCAGTTTTCAACATCTTTTGCAGTAGCAGTTTCATAGTTTATTCAAATATTTCAACCATTAATATGTTAATCTCTCTACTTGGCACCATAAAAGAACCAGAAAGTCTTCAAATACTTGAAACTTTACTAAGCTGAATAAAAACTGGAAATATTACAGAGTTCTTTCCCAATACAAATCTTGCCCAACCACCTTCTCCACCATCTTGATTCTGTTGATAGACGAATTTCCTTAGGACAGCATCCGATGATTGATTGATTGATTGATTGATTCTGACAGAGAGAGAGAGAGAGAGAGAGCACGAGTGGGGGTGAGGGCAGAGGGAGAAGGAGACTCTTGAGCAGGCTCCATGCTCAGTGTGAAGCCCGAGGCGGGGCTTGATCTCAACAACCTTAAGATCACAACCATGAGATCATGACCTGAGCCGAAACCAAGACTTAGACGCTTAACCGTCTGAGCCACCAAGGCTCCCCTGAGAGAGAGAGAGAGAGAGAGAGAGCACGAGTGGGGGTGAGGGCAGAGGGAGAAGGAGACTCTTGAGCAGGCTCCATGCTCAGTGTGAAGCCCGAGGCGGGGCTTGATCTCAACAACCTTAAGATCACAACCATGAGATCATGACCTGAGCCGAAACCAAGACTTAGACGCTTAACCGTCTGAGCCACCAAGGCTCCCCTTGACATTTTAACACAGAGAACATCTGTTGTTCTCAACCTCAGATTTCCCCAACTATTTTCTACAAGAGAAACATTATGATAATTAACATGATATAATGTTTATCTTCTACACAGATAAGAGAATTTTCCAGTATTAATCTCCCACAGAGTTCTCCTAAATGTCACAAGTCATTTAGGAAATATTTAGGAAGTGGATTTGTATATGTAATTCTCACATATACACCTCATTATGCAGAAATCTGATACACTGATATTGCTATTACAGAATTTAGGATCTGGAAAACTAACTCAATACACATAATCCCAAAGCTTCTTTTACATAATTTTCAAGTCGGTTCAGTCATATATTCCAGTAAACATGCTCTACCCCCTTGCTTCATTTACTGAGACAATTAGACACAACGTCTGCTGTATTTCTGCATTTTCTCCAGACTAGAGGTGTGTGCTCGTTCTAACACGGCTGTCTCCTTATTCCGGGTAACCAGCTGTGGGTAAGCAAAAGGAATTGCACATTTGCTCCCGATGGAAAATAATGAAGTGCCAATTTGTTAGAAACAGATGACTCTTCAATCCAATGCAACTATTCAGTTAAGAACATTTTTTAACTTTAGTTAAAAAAAAAAAAAAGGGAAAACACTAGTAGGTAATTTAATGGTTTGAAATATCAAATGTGATTTTAATGTACATATATTCAGTTTTATAATGAAACCATATATGCTTTGATACATGCAAATTGATGTTAGAGAAAAGGTTAGGAGCCCATCTGTTTTAAAAGCGGCTTGCACCTGCAATCCATCAGACACTGCGGACTTCGAAGGTTTATTCTAGTACAGCTTTCGAGTTAATCACTCCCCCCTCTACACTACTTTGGTATTTGTATAACTTTCGATTTCTTTTTTTTTTTTAAGATTTTATTTATTTATTTGACAGAGAGAGACAACGAGAGAGGGAACACAAGCAAGGGAGGGGGGGCTGGAGCTGGAGAGGGAGAAGCAGACTCCCCGCTGAGCAAGGAGCCCGACATGGGGCTCGATCCCAGGACCCTGGGACCATGACCTGAGCCAAAGGCAGACGCATAACTGATGGGGCCCCCAGGTGTCCCTGCACATTTTCTTCCAACTTCCAAATGCAGACGCTTAACGACTGAGCCACCCAGGCACCCCTAAGCTCCTATTTCTGATTTTGCTGCCATGTTTGTTTTCTTCTCTGTTTCCTCTGCTGGACTATAAGCAGCTTGAGGGCAGCTCTGGCGGCTGCTTGTACCTACAGAGCCTGGTGTTCAGCAAACACACATGGAACTCTTCACCATAAGCCAGTTCCTGCTCTGTCGCTGCCCTCATTGGACCTCTGCATATCCGTTGCTCAATAAAAATTTTAAGGGGCGCCTGGGTGGCTCAGTCGGTTAAGTGTCTGACTCTTAACCTCGGCTCAGGTCATGATCTCAGGGTCATTGACACTGAGCCCCTTGTCTGGCTCTACCCTCAGCAGCGAGTCTGCTTGAGATTCTCTCTCTCCCTCTCCTTCTGCCCCTCCCCCTGCTCGTGCTCTCTCTCTCTCAAATAAATAAATAAATCTTTTAGAAACAGAAAAAAATAAAATAAAAATTTGAAGTAAGCCAAACTGCTTTCATTGTGCTCTTGATGCTGCTGTTTAATCATTCTTTTCAACTTCATGGTGACCAGCTCATGTCTGAGCTCATCAGTACATTTACCAAGTCTCATCCTTTTGCAGGGATACCTGGTGGCCTGAATGGCCACTGCCAGAGGTAGGGGGAAAAAGCAGAGATGCCACGTAAGATCCAGGGATGGAATGCCCAGCTGCTGATGTTCCCAAAACTGAACCTATTAGTCCTCATCACCTCTTGGGATAAACCCAGATCATGGGTTACCTGGGACGTATGGTCCTAAGAAACCATGGGACAAACACAAGAACTGCACCCTAAGGCAGAACATTCTCTCCATTGAGGACTACCCTACGTGCCCGTAGACCCATGGGAACAAGGCTAGAGCTTTCCTCCCTAACCTCTGATTCACCCCTAAGGCTGAGTTGGTCTCCAGCCTTCCACATCCTCTGCTCCTTCATCTGTAAATGATAAACCCTATGATCATAGCCTCTGCCAGCATTATTCACTAAGAATCGGACAAGATTAAGGCAATTTTGTTAAGTATTTAGTGCCCCGAAGAATGATTTTTAAAGGGGCCAAAGTGAAAGTGGGGACAATGGTGAATCCTTTCTTCCTTCCCAGCGAAGACTTCAAGAGAAATCTTTGTTTCAGTCACTCCTCTGTTTAAGGCAATTCTCTAAATTCCCTTTTGAGAACATTCCCTTTTGAGAACCCCAAAGAACATTCAGGAGCGCAGTTACCCCCACTCTGTGAAAGCAGCATAACAGAATGGCAGATGGAGGAAGATTGAGTTCTCTAATCCAACATCTCGATTTTACATATGAATCAACTGGAGTGGTAAAGGTTAGTGGGTTACCCAAGAGCACATGACTAATTAGTGATGAGCTAGAAGGAACCGATACGATTCTTGATTCTTCGTATTTACTGGAACCTTTCCCACACTTCAGCCAGACGGCAAACTGAGATAACCTTTCAGAAAAGTAATTTAGGCAATCTCTTTCAATAGCGTTAAATACACGCATGTCAGTTGAGCCAGAATTTCCATTTCTAGAAATCTGCCCTAAGAGAGTACCCAGAGAAATGTTCTATGACTTAACCACAAAGATGTTCACGTTGGGGTAATTCAGAGTAAAAAAAAAAAAATGGGGAGCAAGGTCAATGTACAAAAATAATGTGTTGATTAAAAATGCCCCATATAGACAGGAAAACGTACGCAAGTACTAAAACACTACATCGTAAAAGACTACGTTATTAGCATGCTCGATGGAAAAGGAAGGTGGCAAAATGATGTGTCCATAAGATCCAAAATCCATAAAAAACATGAAGGGATGTGAAGAATTGCCCGCGTGATATTGAGACACATCAGGGAAGGTAAAGGAATGGTGTCATAAACGCATCGTCTTTTGTTTCAGTCTGCATGGTCTATGTTTTTCGGGACTTCAGAAGGCCGTCACTTGACACGCTGTGCTTTTTTTAGATGATTAAATTACTAAGCCCCCAGCTGGAAGGACAGGTTGCAACACTGAATGGAAAAGGGGATAAAGCAGAGGTCAGGAATGAGGATTGGTGGAAAAGGGGAGTGGGGAGAGGGTGTAACTAAAAATGAGAACCCAGATAGAGATAAGGGTGAATTAGGTGGAGCTCCAAGGATGCATAAAAGATCTCTGATAAACTCTGACCCAGCCCTTTCCCTGATGAGAAACCAGAGATAACAGGGACAGGTGGGATGCGGAGTGAAAAAGGCGAGTTAAAAGTTCAAGGATGTTCAAGTATGTCCAGGATTCACCAGAGACGTGAAAGTTAGAAGATGACCAAGACGGACTAATTAAAATGTGGTTGATTAAAAAAAGGCATTCTTTCCCAGGGATTCTGAATGTCATGGCATGGAAGTGATGGGACTTCCATTTATCACTGTATCACTGTGGCACCGTAATGAATAAAAATGAATAATACTTAACCAACAGGTAGAGTGTAACACCTGCCATCAACCTTCTTCCTCCTTCTCTTACCCAGCATGTGTCATGAAAAAAAAATACAGACTCGCAGAGTCAGATCCAGATTTGGATCCCAACTAGTCTTCCTGAGACGGTTTCCTTATCCGCCTACCACGGGAGA